>NW_019742442.1:347150-409276 GCF_002891405.2 Cryptotermes secundus
AACTTTCCCACGATATCAGAGAAATTCAGGAATGAAAATGACGTTACATATGAGGTTGATGCATTTGTGCATGTCGTACTAAGCAAGGTATAAAAACAGTTGCTTTATGAGGAATTAGTTCGTACCATTGAATATTTGACGCAATAGACAAGGTGTCGCAGAAACCGATGTTGCTATAACCAAGTTTTACTGTACTTCTCTCAGTTACTGAATGTGCATAGGGTCAGTGATGTTAGGCAGATAAAAATACATACAGCTGAGCTGTTAGTACCTGATCCTAGTCATTTCAAGGTTGAAATTGCTACTGCAATGTTGAAAAGGTATAATCGCCAAGGAGTGGTCGAATTCCGGCACAACTTATTAAGCAAGAGGTGAAATGTTACGGTCTAAGATCCAAACATTCATTAATTCTATACGGAATAAGGAAGAATTGCCTGATCAGTGGAAGGGTCTATTACTGTACCAATTTACAAGAAGGACGATAAAACTGACTGTAGTAATTTTCATGGGATATCATTATTACTAGCTTCATATAAAATTTCTTCTCTCAAGGTCAAGTCCATATAGAGATGAAATTATTTGGAATCATTACTGAGGGTTTCGACGTAAGCGATCAACTACAGATACGATTTTTTGCATTTGTCAGATACTGGAGAAAAATGGGAGTACAATGAGACAGTACTACAGCTATTCATAGATTTCAATAAAGGCTATGATTCAGTTAGGAGGGAAGTATTGTAAAATATTCTGATAGAGTTTGGGATACCCATGAAACTAGTTAGGTTGATTAAAATGTGTTTAAATGAAACGTATAGTAAAGCCCGTACAGGTAAACATTTGTCTGATACTTTTCCTATCCAAAATGGTCTAAAATGAGATGCTTTATTGACACTGCTTTTCAAGTTTACTTTAGTATATGCCATTAGGGCGGTCCAGGAAAACCAGGTGGGACTGAAATTAAACGGGACACATCAGCTGTTGTCTATGCCGATAATGTGAATCTACTGGGTGATAACACAGATACCGTAAAGAAAATCACAGAAACTTTTGATAACACAGATACCGTAAAGAAAATCACAGAAACTTTTAACTGACTCTAGCAAGGAGACTGTCGACATCTGGCCACCTGAATGCAGGGCAAAATCATGACATAAAGTCTGCTAACAGATCCTTTGAAGGTGTGGCACAGTTCAAATACTTGGAAGGACAGTAACAAATCAAACTCTGATTCAGGAGAAAATTGAGAATTTTTGGACCGAAGAGGGATGAAGTGACAGGAGGTTGCAGAAAAATGCATAAAGAAGAGCTTCACAGCTTGTACTCTTCTCCAAGTATAATCAGAATGACGAAGTCAAGAAGGATGAGACTGACTGGGCATGTAGCACGAATGGGGGAGAAGAGTAATGCATATAGAATAGTTGTGGGAAAGCCAGAAGGAAAGAGAGCACTGGGAAGACCAAAATATAGTTGGGTGAACAATATTAAAATGGATCTTAGAGTTAGGATTGGGTGGTATGGGCTGGATTGATCTGGCTCAGGATATGAGGCAGTGGAGGACTCTTGTGAACACTGTAATGAACCTTCGGTTCCATAAAATGCTGGGAAGGTCTTGAGAAGCTGCACAACTGGCGGCTTCTCGAGAAGGGTTCAGCTCCATGAAGTTGGTATCCTTAAACTGACTTTGGTCTTTAAATGCTTGTCAGTCTTTTGGAGAAAGTGAGCGAGAGCAAAAGGGGGTAACCTCAAGTCTGAAGCCAAAACATGGCCCACCGAAAGCATACTAACTGCAAATGAACATAACTGACTGAAAATCTGAGCAACTGTGTGGAACTCTGTACAACTATCAGAAACTATGAGCAACTCTGTACAACGCTAAACAATTCTTATCAGCTCTGTGCAATTCTGAGGAAAAAAAATTGAATGATACTGTTTAACTTTGAGCAATTTTTATTCGACTCTATGCAATAACTATGATGAAATCTGTGCAACTCTAATATAAACAACACCAATGGCCGAAGGGTGCATTTAGTATAAAATATCGGTACTTAATCGGACAGTGATGTAGATGATCTCATCATAATTAGAAAGTTACTTTATTCCATTTTCAGCGCATGACGGGAACCAAAATCGTCACACCATACATGTCGCTGAAGAATCAAGATATTCCTTATGAAAGATGACTACTCAAAGAATGAAGTACCCTCAAGAATATTTCATATAGACTTTACCCAAAAAAAAAGTGAAATCATTTGGAGTAGGCTAACTGCCCACACAGTTGGGTTCAAGACAGGTGCACCAACTTAACCTGATCAAACAAAAACATTACGGCACTTTGGGCTCAAGCTTCGGAATATTAAATACTTGCAAGTTGACAACCATAAACATAATTATATGCTTCGATGTAAATGCAGTCGTATCATGCAACAGAAAAACGGCTGATTTCAGAAATTGGAGCATAATTCCCCCTCCCCCACATTACTATTGGGATGCTCCTCCTACGTTAACAATGCAAACACACACAATTGTTTGACAAAATCTACTCGACTAATAACATATGTTTAAAGACTGAAATCATATATTTGAGTTTCCCACATGTAACACTACTTACTGAAATACACGAGATTTCCAAAATTTATGTCATAACAGAGGATGAACTAAATAAAAAAAATGACATGCCAAATATAGCAAATTCAGATCGTGTCCGCAGTACATTAAATATGAAGTAAAACCAATTCTTCGCTTCTAATTCATAAACACGCATAATCTGAGAAGCACTACAAATTCACTTTAAAGGCACAAACTAACCAACCAGAAAAAAATATATTAATAATCATAATTTGAGAGCTTACCTATCCTGTGTGACTTAAGCTGTAACCTTCATGAAAACTGATAAAATGTTGTATAACATATCATACGTCTCTTCTTTCCTTCTTGCACCAACACAACCAACATAGGTTGCTTCTACTTGGAACCCACACCACTAACAAAAACACAGTATTATAGCCACATTATGTATAGGGGGTTGCCCCAAAATGTTTCGCAGTAGCACAAAAAAGGACTCAAAAAACGCACAAATGACAGTCACTCACTAATTAAAAATCCGAGTTGATATGCCAACGAAATACACGTATCTTGCAGATAAAGAAGCACTGTATGTCATGGTCTGCTTCTGTCACCCCTCCCACAAGCCCCATGAACCAATCCTCGTATCACAAAACAAAAGGGTAAATTGCAAAGCTTATATAATTGATATATACTACGCAGGTAAAAAACTATCCCGTGGGTTTAAATTTGATGTTCTTTGACGTATAAAAATCATCCTAGACACTAAGGCCGTCGGTTTATTTGCACATAAAAAAATGTCAACAGACTCAACACCGCAACACACGAACCTTAGTCGGCCAACACAAAGCGACTGTGAGTTTCTCACATTTGCCACCAGAGGAAGGGTGCTAAAACTAACCATTGAGTATCGACAAAGCGATACGTAGTTCATGGTATTGCCCAAAGATGACGGTAGTTACGCGCAAGTAAATCTGGGGGTATGCGAGAATTATTTCTCTCCGCGGTTATTATGAAGATTGTTTTCGGGCTGTGATGCCGTGTAGCTTGGTGGACAACTGACGTTTCGGAGGAACGTGCTACTTCCATCTTCCAGGTAGAAGACTACCTTGAAGATGGAGGAAACAGTTCCTCATCTACTTCAACGATATACCAGACTACTCTGGGTCAGGTCTGAGAAGGCGTGAACTTCATTGCTGCTTCTAACAATAATGAAACTACGAATGAGGTAAATATAAAGTTGTCTCCGTGCTTAATTAATTAAGCACCACGCCATGAAGACGTGTGGGGAGTGAATGTATATTGCCATCATTCTTGACCTTGGTACTGAATGCAGGTGGGTGGGTTAGCTTCCCGCCGAAGGCACTCAACCCCGGGGACAGAGTTGCCGGTACCCATTGGATAAGAGACTGGGTGGGCCCTGCCGCCGGTCTGGAAGTTGTGGAGAAGAGAAAATATCTTTCCCCTGCCATAAACTGAACCCTGACCGACCAGCCCATAGCCCATACTATCGGGTAATAATTACAAAAATAAAGCTAAAACTTACAGGTAGAACTCAAAGTGTACTTTCCTACTGCACCGACTGTTTAGGGAATGTGAATTTGCAATACAAAATCAAAATCCAGTTTAGTTCATAAGCCGGCATGTGTAGATGATCATAAAATCAGATTTTGCTCAGGTTAAATTTTATTGCCTGCAATTGTGAATACGTTACAGATTATTCCTGTAGTTTTTTTTAAGAAACAAGTGCTCTAGTACAGTTTTATCTGCTCACAACATGTGGGGACTACTATCAAAATTTCACATCTTTATGTCTGTATTTTTTAACTTATAACCATTATTTCATATTCTCACGTGATGGTGTGATTATAGACGGGGTTTTTAAATGATTGCACACTTACAACTCGCAACTACAATTAAGGATTATGCCGTCACTGTTCTACACAATTCACAAATCACTGTAAGACACACTAGGTCTTCTCAGTCTGTTACAGTCTTCAGTAGGGCCGCGCCATAGCTCAAGCGGTTAGTCGCTGGCTTCCCATCGCGGAGGCCCGGGCTCGATCCCGGGTCTGGTCAAGTGGGATTTGTGGTGGACAAAGTGACGCTGGGGCAGGTTTTCTCCGAGTACTTCGGTTTCCCCTGCCAATCTTCATTCCACCAATTGCTCCACAATCGCCCTCACCTATCATCTAGGGCTGGTACAATAGGCCAGAAGTGGTCGCAGTACAAGGGACTTAGTCCCGCCCCACTAGCAATAAAAAAAATACTGTCTTCACTAGCCGTTGCTTGGTAGCGGCTTCAACCCGCAGACGTTGACCATCCTCTGGGTTCCCGACCTGTCCCCGGCCTCAGCTACCAGCTTCTCAAAGTAACAGCGTACAACTACTGAACCCCAGCGGTTATCTAACTAACTCACCAAACCAACTCACTTAACAATGTCAAAGTTTTTTTTTACGACCGACGGTCAGTCAGCCAGTCTGTCATGGTGTCAAGCACCAATCTGCGGCCCAAGACCAGATTTTTATTACTGTCAGACAGTTGTCAAAGTGAGTCATATTACGGCTGACGGTCAGTCTGCCAGTCTATGTTGGTGTCAAGTCCATCTTGGACCCGAGACCAGATTTTTGTTACTGTCAGTTGTAGGCTTATCTCTGGCGAGAGTACGGGTCTATCGTTTACAATTGCTGCTGGTCCTCGCCAGTGCCGTATGTCTCTACTTCGCTTTTGAGACAACTGCCGTCAGAGTCAGAGTTACTTCACAACTGGAGGTTTATCGCCAATCAGTTCATCTTGGCGCCAAGCCCCTTGAGGCTCAAGACCAGAGTTTTTTTTTTTTTTAATTTACCCTTGCGATCATAGTCCTTAAGTAACATCTTCTCTGAGGAGTGGATGGGTTTGTCTCTAATAAATAGGCTTCGCCTTTGTCGAGTGTAGGTATCGCACATATAACATATATCTACGTGGTTACGGAGAAATACTTTTCTTTCCGGGAACAGGTGAGTAGGATGAAAGTGATAATTTGGAATGAAGTACTTCGCATGGGGTTCTAGATGTGTTTCTGAGTGCAGAGTGACGTCTACATGTCAGCCTTCTGTTTACTGAGCTCATATCGCCGCCTCCAAATGTCAATTCCACACAATGTTATGACTTTGAGCGGCCTACGAACACTAGCAGCCGTTTAGTTTCATTAAGTTAAGTACCATTTTTGTAATGATCATTATTTAGTCTCTCTTCTGACACAGCTTCACTATACTCTATGATGATCTGTTACACAACAGTGGCGATTTATAACGTGTCATTATTAATCGAACCGGGAGCCCGTACTGACAGGCCTGTTCTCTGAATTTCCTGTTGTGGCAGATGCTGTTGTACGGGGGTCCGAACGATTTCCCATATGTCTGCGGTGCCTGTGATTTCTGGTGTTGCGTGTCTTGACATAGTACAGCCGCGTAGGACTGCTCTGGTGAGGTGTACTTAGAAAATAACGTCCTCCTAGAGGATCCTTTAGGGAGTTCGTTGTGCTCTTCTCCTTCCGCATGACTGCAGTCTCGATATAACGCTTGATGAGGCTTTTCCCCTTCTAGGGTGCAATAGCTGCAGCTCGGTGTAGATTCTGTACTTGTCTTTTCAGAAAATTTCCTATGCAAATGGCCACCACCGCATCACGAACATCGAAGGCGTTGCATGCAGTTAGCCCAGATTTGGCCAAAATTTTGGCAGTTGTAGCACTGCGTAAGGCCAGCCTGGGCTCTGTGTCATTCTTCCTTGGCGATAATATGGTTAAGACCATTCAACTTGGATATCTCTTAAGATTTTATATTTCTTGTTAAGGTAACAAGGAAAAGAGGAAGCGGTTCCGCGTGGGTTTGTCTTTCGGGTGCTGTTCGAGTGGCCGTCATTTGCCTCACGTCGATGACGTTGAAGACAAAGTCCTCAAGGCTGTTGGAAACATCTTCCGTTGATTTTATAGGCTTTAACATCTTCGAGAGCTGCGGATGTTGGGACTGGTTTAGTCGAATTCTTGGCTGTCTGCGAGGTATTATGAGATATATACCCATTGCATCTCTTTTAATTCCTGGAAGGCGTCGTCCTGGGTAGTTAATTCCACTGAGAGTTTGTTCACTACACCACTTTATCCTTTCTGTGCACTCGCCTTCAAGACGGCCTTCAGTTCTTTCAGCGCTACTGCGCACTTGCTGTAAGAAGTGCTAAACAGTGGCTTCCCATCTAGAGTTTTGCAAAAGTTTACTCTGTTCTCCTCCGCGCCATTCACAATAGGATCCACCCTGGGCTTTCCCTCACTTCAGGCATTGTGCATCCGGCAACGTTCTCAGCGTCACTGAACACTTTATATACTCGTACTTGTTGCACTACATAAGCTGCTCCTGGGTATTTGTACATGATGGCGTGACATTCAGATTTTAGCTATGCTAGCTTCTGTGTCCAGTATTTCCGGAACGCCGGTAGGTCACAGCGCTATTCGTTTTTCTCACTATCCCTCAGCTCAACCTCTGTTATCCTTCCCCCAATCACTACAGTATTGAGACTGCAGCGCTAACTGGCCCTGCTTATAACTCGGCATGGACCGCGAAAAATACCACCACTTCCATTACTGCTGTATTCTCTTGTTGCCGTTGGAGACATGCTTGTTTGTGGAGCCGTTACTTTGCAACGGCTTATTTCGCGGTCGTTGCCCAGTAACAAGTTTACATGTCACAATATATAAATGTGTAGGTACAATGAAGAAAGCAGTCTCCTGGGATGTGGCGTTGTGTAGATATTGTAACCGTCATTTGGAGGAATGATTAACACAATATCTACATGGCGCCATATCACAGAAGACTGTTTTCTTCATGGTCACCGCCGTGAAAACCTCAAATGTTACATATGTGGGTACAATGTTTGTTCGTATATTTCACACGTTATACTGCTCCAGTGCTTCATTGTTTATTACCATCAACTCAAAGGTGCAACTTTTTACACAGCTACAATGATATTTTACATAGAATTTGACACTGTACATTTGTTGGCCAAGGCATGAAGCTGGCCACTCACCCTCAACTAGCTCCGAGGCCAAGAAAATATGAATCTATATATCCATTCCCCCATATGGCTTCATGGCATAGCGCTAAATTATTGAAGCACTGGAAGTTTGCCTTTTTATTTTTACTTACCACCAAACATTATTCCATGCCCTGAAATTCCCACAAGTTTGCACATCTGCCATGTTATGGTTACTGACTGCAGGAAATTTAACGTATCACTGGGCGGCATCCACTGGCATAATGTTCATACCCAGTTTTGTGAAAATCAGTCACAAGTTGTAAGGGAAGGGGGGGGGGNCTGACTTCATGCACCTCCATCCAGTGCTGACATTAAGAATGTGTGCAACTCTATATCCTACTCCTTCATAATGTCCTCATGGTGCACTGATTACTTAAACAAGGATCAAAGATAATACAAATTTCGAGACTTTGAATGGCAGCTGGTGGCAGTCCAGTCTCATGAGTCTGCACTAATGGGACTGATGAACACTGAAGGGTATCACGGCATGACTGATACTGTAATTTAAGTTATGATGAAGAATTTGATACTGGTACCCGCTTGTAACAAAGAAAACCACAGTATGAATCTTCATCTTTAAAAAATCTCATATATCACACAAGGAAAAATGTTCATACAGTTCAACAAAAATCAGTATCTGTATACTGCTATTTTTGAAATCAAACAATCCAATACAAGTAGCTTGCTAACAGGGATCTGTAGAATTGACTTCTAGACTAGTTCATTCTTGTCTAAGCAAATTTTTTAGTTTGACACATAAATTAGTAAGAGATTTCCTGGTTTGCCTGAATATTATACTGCTCTACTGTGTGCCTTCTGCATGCTGTACTTCTGAGTGATAAAAATTGGAGAACTACCAAAGAACAATATACAGAGACACAAAGGACAGGATTGTAAGTTCTTTGCTGTCTCATCTAACAATAACAATAACTGGTGAAGCTGAGGGAATGATGTTAGTGGTAAGTGCCCTGAGCATCAGAAACCAATAACTCATTTACATGTTAAGGTTGCAAAATAAACATTTGCTTATTGTACATTTAGAATTTTTGTTCATGTGTTTTTTTCTGTGCAGTATATGTAGGAAAAGTTGGCAATTTTTTACTGTATGCAAAAGAGTGGGCAGTTCAAAACAAACTGAAAAATAAAATTTCATAATTTCACACACCAAACATACTAATAAACTTACTAAACCTGATTACTGAAAGCAAGATTCACATTAAAATGATGTATGGAAAGGCAGAAAAATACACAAGCTTTTTTATTAGTATTCTTCTTATAGCATCACTTTCAGTTTGTGTGTGTCCATGTCCAAAGTCTCCAATTCCTTCTTTCTTCCTACAGTTTTTCCATACTCACACTGCGAGGGGGAATAACATCAAATAAGACTGCCTATTTGGGTGATTCTCAGGACTGCTGCAGAAACTGAGAAGAACCAACTGGACCCCTGAAAATGATAGTTAACAGAGCTCCAGTAGGTGTGTGACAGCTCCAGCAACCCAACAGTGGATATCAACACTTTCAAAACGACAAAAAGAAGTTAGTTGTTAGCAACAGAAGGAAGTTTAAATATATAATTGAACTGAAATTATGGAAAAAATTATATGAAATAAATTTAACCGCTGGCTATGATTATTTTATGAGTCACCTTGCCAGGCTGTGGCTTTTTAATGAAAACAATTGCACCTAATCAAAAATTTAGAAATATAACGAATGTTTCTGGTTTCATTTATTCCATTTCAAAATTAACAGAGAAGCACTACTGTCACGTAACATGGAGTAACTACAGACATGATTTGGATTGGTGAATGAATTTATTGACCTGTTTTTACGGAACAAGTAGAAAACACACTTTCCAACCATACCTATATTGTTGCATGTGTACCCATTTCTGTGGAAACAGCTATACATGCTACAGTATTTATTAAACTTATGCATTCAATATTTTAAAATTTAAATGATGAAGTAGAATACAACATGCAAATGGCATCAGTTTTTATGGAACTTGCTGTTATTAAAAAAAAAACTGTAGCCTGCAGATTTGGCATTTCTGTTATACAGAGCAGCATTTTTTTTTCTTCTGAATGGTACAGATCTATATCATAACTCTTGAGGGTACGGAAGAAGCACAAGCTGTTGCACTGCAGCCCTGATAAACATATGTACTAGTATTTGTGATGAGAAGGTAAACTCAACACCATATCAGTCTTAACACTGATGAACATAAAATGGGGACTGCAATGTCTAAATTTAATCCATAAATGCAAAGTTTGCCAATCAATTTGTAATAGCATTGAATAAAAAATGCAGCAGCTTGGTTGAGCACACCATAATATTCAAGTTTCAGTATAGCTGTATGTGTAAAGAATAACGGATGTCTATTTATATTTCTACTCATAAAATAATGCTTGCTACAAGTCGTGACTGTGTTTACAAATCTTTTCTCCTTTGTTCATCAAGCAGAATTGAGAAGTGTAGATTAATAACATTCTTACTGGTTAAAGCAAATATTATATCATACGTCTAGTTACTTCTATCTATGCTATATACAAAAACAGCTGGTAGCTATGGTGTGAAGCGCTGGCCTATATGATCACAGCAACAACTCAGAAAACAATTTAAAAGTTGTCAATTTTAGATACTTCTTAAACACCCCAGAAAATTGAAGTGTCTGTAAATATATTCATGCATACTCACATAACAACCCACATCAGTTTTTCTTCAGCAAAAACAGATTACCAACAACAGATTACTCGAGCAAATTTTAAAATAAAAATGATTACCTATGTATACTGTTAATCAAACACTACTGCATGCCATACACCAGCTGTACCTCTGAAACTTCAGCAGTGTTGCCCACATTCGAACAGGCTAAATACCAATAAGTGAACTACAATAGTTAACTATAATAGGCCAGAAGTGGCCGCAATACAAAGGACTTATGGCTTAAAATCAGTCACAACTGTACAATCCCTCAACTTCCAAGTTCACAGCATCACAACTTTGCTGGCTGTTGCTTATCTCACTGCAGCTAAGCATCTGAACTAACTGGCTTCCAACTGCAGAAATCACACAATGCACAACATAGAAAATACTTCTCTGAACAGTTCTTCTATTGTTGCATCATGTGGATATCATTCATACCACGTAAGGAACACATTTCCTCTGCGGCTGTTTATGGCCATTACCTAGCAATGGCTGTTATTTACAAATTCATTGCTTAGTAACAGGTCTATAGGTTACAGAATTTGTCTTACACTTTATGTAATAAGGAACATGATAATAAAAACATGCCAAAGTTGAGTAACTGCTGAATTTATAATTGTCATATTAACTCTTACATCAATACACTCTGTTCAGTCTGTTACTGTAGTTAAAATACATTTACATAATTTAAACCACCAAATTTTTTGTATCATATTATTAAATATCAGAAATTTTTATATTCATGTTAATGAACAGCACTGGACATTTTAACAATAATATAACTGGTTGTACCAATTCTTCACTGTATATAACAAAGTTTCTTTCTTCTCCTAGCCAGAAGCAAAAGCAACACAAAACCTTCTTCATCGCATAATCAAGTAAGCCTATACAATCCCGAGAACCAGAAATCTTCTTCACTGCTCCCACTTCCGCCACTCCATGCCATCTGGGGCTTTCACCTCCACCTTTTCTCGTTCCACTTCTTTCCAGTTGGTGCTAAGAACAGTTCCACCCGATTCTTGCTGCAGATACAAATATAGTAACATACATACATGTAGAGATAATATGTAAATAGTATGCACTAAAAACATTACTCAGAAACAACAAATTATACTTCTGCAAGTTGCCTACACCAGTGTTTTTCACACAGGCCACAGACTGCTGCTGATCAGTACAAATATTTTATCAAAATTCTATAAGGTATCAGATGAATCATTCCTTAATGACATAATACAGCAGAAAATATACAGTTTTTGTTAAAAATGAACATCTGTTGTAAGAAAAGTTATTTGATGACAGTATTTATAAATGATTTTCAAAACTGTCAAACAAATGGAAAGATATGTCCTTAGGGTAGTCTTGAAGTGTTTATTAGTCACCTCACAGTCCTCAGCCCCTACATAGCCCCACTAACATTTCTGGTCACTCCACTAAGTACATAAACTAGAATGATCAATGCAGAGAATTTATAGAAGATTGATGGGTGAAGTGTATTTGAATCTTCAGAAATGAAGGGTGGTCTGCTCTCAAAGGGGAATTCTGGATTGTAGTTTTGTGACATTCGTTGAACTTGGAGAGATGTCGGGATCCATTTCTCATTTTACAAATTACTTTAATGCCAGCAGTGTTACTGGCTGCTCATAAGTTTGAAGTGCTGTGATGTTATTAGATTAGTTATCATCACTGATGTATATTAGCTATGAGTGAAGCACAGCATATTATTTGGATTCTTAACGATCAGAAGCAGTTAAACGGAGAGAACAGTTCTCATGAGAAACCAGACTGGAAACTAACAAAGTCAAAGTTAAGATTCACAAGATAATAATTTGTATTTTATTTAAGTGTAAAAAACATACTGACAAATCGTGTCATCAGTATGATTTGTGTGGAGATGTGATAACAGTGAATCACAATGGATGGTGTTAATAATTATTATTCTATAATTTAATTTACTAGTGTGATGGACACACTTCCAGACAGATCAAATAAGTTTCTGCAAACACCCGATTCTTTGATTACTTAGCAATACTTTTCACTGCATGGATTATACAGCATCAGATGTTTAAAACAGATGCTGAATATCAAATTCCAAAGAATGTGGAAGAAGACACTGATATGTACCGCCTGGAGTGATTAAGGAAAACTATGAGAAAACGTTTGGCAACTAGACAGACAAGTTCACAATACAAAGCAGGAGTGCTAAACACTACATTATGACATTCATCAACAAGGTGTGTGTCTGTAAACTTCAGTACCTGCAATATTATTTGAAGCTGCACATTGGGAATGCCTCCAGCACAGTTATGTTGTACATTAACAACTGAAAAACCAAAGTTTCCATCATTTACAGTGTTCAAACAAAAGTAAGCACCACAATGTGCCGCTAATTTAACGTGTGACATTTGAGGTCTTCGAGCAGTCAATATTATGATAATGGTCTTCTGGAATTTGATGCTGGTACCCAACTGTATGATGTCACATCCTAAAAGATACTGTAGTGGTCAGAACTCCTGCTCTGTGTTCTGAGAGTCCCAGCTTCAAGTCTTGGCCTAGAGATAAGTATTCAGGACTGGCCACAGCTTTCCTCAGCTACTCCAGGCAAATCTTGGGAAAGCAGATTGAATGTGGCAATAAGTGAATTTTGTATTTTTGAAAATTATTATTAAATGATCCAAGAATGAATGAAACTGTACACTGTATAATCTTTGGCCTTATGGCACAAAAGCTCTACACTGTAACTTCATGTGGAGGGAAGTTGTTTTAACACATACGAGGTCTACGTATTAGGTCTCAATACAGCAAACTCTGAACTTACAAATGATTTATTCATGGCCCTTTTCACTTCATCAGATCCCTGTGAATAGATTTTCTGGAACAGAGCATTAAGTGCAGCATCTCCTTCAGGGTTTTCATCCCCTTCTTGTTTAGCAATATCTCCAACAACACGATCCCAGTCTTTTGCTTTTGGTGCAGAACTAGGATACTTTGGAGGACCAGCATCTAACACAGCTGCAATTACATCAACATATATTAAACAGCGTCATCAACACAAGTGCACTTTAAGGTTGCAAAGAATATCCTAATTATAACAGAATATAGTTCTCAATAAGAAAACAAATGTAGTGTATATTCTAGGGGTCACATGGTAGCATAGTTGGTTGAGGCACTATGCTACAAGCTAAGCTGGAAAGTCATGGGTTCAAGTCCCAATGAGGTGCATTTTTTCAATTTACCTAATCCTTCCAGCTGCACTATGGCCCTGTGGTTGACTCAGCCTCTAACAGAAATGAGTACCATGAATTTCTCTGGGAGATAAAGAGTGGCCAGTGCATAAGGCTGACAACCTCACCGCCATCTGTGAGCCGAGAGTCTAGAGAAAATGTGGGGGTCTTGATGTCTCACAACCTTATGGACCTTCATGGCCTGTTACAAGAATAGCTTTACTTTTTTTTTACAGTATATTCTACACTTTTATTAAAGCATAATCTACATAATATATATAGGCACAGCCTTTAACAAAGTCATTCTCAACTCCAATCAAACAATCCGCACCATTTCTATCACCTGCAAGAAAGCCCATTGAAAACAGCAGCAAGGAATTTTGCAATACAGCCTTATATTGTAACTAAAATATTTCAAAGAAATTTGTATGCCATAAAACATATGTAATCATATTGAAGAACATGCTCAAAGTTGTGATACATCCAAATCTGAAGCATAATGAGAGTCCAGTGAACCAGAATTTTATGACACGTTCGAAGCCATCCAATGCAGCCTAAGATAGAATTTCATAAATGGTACAAAAGTTACTCCCATCTCAAAAGCTCAGAAGACAATCATGTAATGCTGATGCTGGGGCCCTGAATTGGTTCTAACTACTGCATCAAAAACTAGAGTAACTAGTGTCTATAAACAGTGGGTGGACATAGGCCCATTGCAGCTTAGTTTAGTTTAGTTATTTAGAGAGGGTGGGTTTCCCCATGCACCGCGACCAGTTTGATCTATTATGCTTCCCTCTATGATATTCTACCAGTCTCTATACCCTACCGATAAATGGTGCGTACCATCAGTCTCGCCGAGCAAGCGAGTTCGGCCACTTGCTTAGCTGTATCTATAATGCTTCCCCCATCTATCAGAGGCCTTAGAGACTATTGTTGGGCGGGAAACGTCCTGGAATTTGGCTCAGTGATCCCCTTTGGGGATATGAGGTTCTTTTACGTGCCGTAAAGTTACGAGACGGGACACACAGCTTAAAGTCCCTCCCGGAGGACTTGTTCCCTGAATTTTTCTGCCCTTAAAAATGTGACGACCTCCACCGGGTATTTGAACCCGCATACCACGAGTCATGAGGTTGATATATTACCTCTAGACTACGGAGGCCGCTTCCCATTGCAGCTTACTAACAAGGTTTCTTCACAACCCTAAAAATGAAACACTGAACAAAAAACAACTGTACTAATACCTTGGCTCTGACCTGTAACAAATGTATTTTTAATTAAATTATCCATACCACATTACACAGCAACTAATAATACTATGATGTGTCAATAACAGTCAGAAGATTTGCATAAATTCTGTTCTCAAAGAATCTTTTTTTTTTTGTTCTTTCTTTGGCGAAGTGACTGCAAATTTATTTCTCCATAACATCCCTACATATTCCTCTAGTTTACCTCTTGGTAAACCATTTAACACCACACAACAGACTACTGTATTAGGAACATTATTATTATTAAGCAAGCCCCAACACATTTTCTACTAAGTGCTTTTCTGGGTTATGATGCCATATAGTCTTGTAGGTGGCTACCAACATTTCAAAGGAATATACTGTCTCCATCTTCCAGCCTGAAGACAGGCCTCTCACGCTACATGGTCACATAACCCACAGACCACAATATTAAGTTTCACTGCAATCAAAATCTCAACTCTTATACATGTTCTATAGATTTAGGCATCATCTCCAAAAATTCTGAGTCACTATATACTTTACTTTAAAGACTGGTTATATACTGCATTTAGCCTATGGTCACAAAATATCACTGAAATTTCACATTGAGAATAGTATCTCTTTGTGCAGTTACCTCTGCAAATTCAGTACCATGTATGAGGAGAGTCTGAAATGTAATGGGACTGGCAATACTGCTCATTTCCAGTGGTCCTGAACAAGATGGAACATGCCTTTTACGTTGCTTCCTCAAGCAATGTTTATCTGCTGGTGCAGAGGTTGTCATTTTCCATTGCACATATTTGTACAAGCCCTTGTAAGAAACCTGTTCTCCAACAGCTGAGCAGAATGAAATTTCACATGTTTTGAGAGAAATTGGTGTGAAGCTTAAGAAAAATGGAAGAAGAGATGTCAGAGAAGTTACAGAATGTGTGTGGAACAGAAGCAGTGAGCTCAGCTTTAGTACTTTGATGGTGGAAGTACCTTCAAAATGGAAACCAAGAAGTAGTCGACAATGCTCAAAGTGGGAGGCCAAGCACTGCTGTCACAAATGTATATACTGACAAAGGTGAATTCACCATATCATTACAGTGGAGTTAGGAGTGAGTGCAGTGTATCAAGGTGGGTTCCTTGCGACTTCAGTGGTGAGTACAAAAAAAAAAGCATGTGGACATCTGACAACAAAATGTTAGTGTTCTTGAACAAAATCCTAACTGTTGATCAACCATAATCACCTATGATGTGTCTTGGATAAGACAATATGACCTGAAATCGAAACAGCTGTCAAGTGTTTGGAAACACAAGAAATGACCTTCACCAAATGAATTTGTCATAGCACCATCATCAGAAAGAGTGATAGCAATATTGTCTTTTTTCTCAAAAGGCACTGCTTTTCAGCAATGGCTATCTTGGAAGCAAACTATGAATGGTGATTACTATATAAACAAGTTCTTGGAAGAACTAATTCCCTACATGCCTTTCACTGTAATTTGAGTAACTGATATGATAAGCAGAAAGAATACTTTAGTATGTATGTGCAAAGAAGTCAATAAAACAATATAATTTGGGAGCCCGCAGTTTACTGATGTCAGTGATTTATGAAATACACCACTGAGATGGACTTTGATGGCATGATATGTACACCAAGTTTCATATAGATGGTTCTGGCATTCAGGTAATATTAAGGTTATTTTCTAAACAACTGGAGTGGCTGCAGTGTTGATATTACTGATGGGAAGGATTTTTTATGTATGCCACTAAGGTGACCTCAGATGGCATGACACAAACATACCAAGTTTCATAATGATCAATCCAGGAATTTAAGTAATATTAAGGATGTTACTTCAACAACTTCAGAGGATGCAGTGTTGATACTACTAAAAAGAGGGATTTCTTTAGTATGCTGTTGCAATGCGTTCATGTGGCATGATATACATACTAAGTTTGATGAAGATTGGTACAGGCATTCAAGCAATAATAAGGTTTCATCTCAGAAATTTGAAAAGCCAGCCTGGAAGGAACAGCCAGGTTGTAAGTATGAGCATCCATGTAAGGCAAGCAGACTCCTGGTTTCTTTCCTGGAATGACACACAATCCAAACATATTCTGTTTTCAAACACCCACTATGACCTACCTTCGGGCATGGGTTGTGCAACTTCAGAAGTTGTTGGATCTCTTTCCAGTGTTGCCCATCTAAGACCATCACGCTTCTTTAATTTTATCTCTATCTGCAACAAATATGATCGATAAACGTAGAAAAATGAATAACACAGAGCAACAACATATAAAAGTGATCTCCATTATAAATTAAGAGTAAACTTGGGTTAACAATGCTTTCATATATTTGTAAATGTTTTATCTTCCCTAGTTTCCTCTAGAAATTTAAACTACAAAGTGTAAAACCAAAAAAAAATTTCTTCCATCCATATACTTACACAGGCCCTAAATTTATTCTCTCAGATAATAACAGATAAAAGTGACATTTCAAACAAACTTGAGGAACACATATTTCATGCCATTCATTATCTATCTTCTACGCCCTTCTTGGGGGTTGGAATTATGATTATAGCACCCTCTGTTATATACAGGCACAAATTTGTTCTCTCACATTTACATAAGAATGATGGTTGTAGACATCTACATTGTAAAAACTGAGTGCTGAGATGATTCTGTTGCATATGAAACATACTAACAGCAAAACAATGCTGGCTAGGAGCCACAGAAAACTACCAGTTACCTGGCATGTATGGGGAATGGGATGTGTCTGTTCCATAAGAAAAACTCCTATGGGAACCAAAGACAAAATCTTTCCTACTGCAAGGGTGCCTATGTGAGGGCGAATAACAGGCAGCACACCTAGTGACAGCTGGAAGAACTAAACATGGTATGTAAACATATGCACATTATAACCCTGTTCTGGAAGTAACGTTATAAAAATTGTAATTTTTTTTAAACTTCTGCCAGTTGCATAAGACTTTCAGATGCCTAGATACTGAAGACGTTAAGGAAACAGATTATTAAAAAGTGAGATAGACTGAAGTGAGCCTGGGCAACGTAAAATAGTAAGTTTTTATAACAGTAAGGTAAAGTTGTACTACACTTAACTAATTAAGTATTATGCCAAGAAGGTGTATGGGGGAGTGGATGTATAACCCATGTTTTCCTGACGGCGCTATGTGGAGGTCAGTGGTCATCTTCATGCACTGGCTACTTTAACCCCGGGGAAAGATCCCCCATTGGATAGGAGATTGGGTGGACCGCAGAGCCAGTCTGAATGACATGGAGAAGTGAAAATTCTTAGCCCTACCAGGACTCGAACTCCAACCCCTCGGTCGTCCAGCCAGTAGCCAGTTGCTGTACTGACTGTGCTATCCTAGCTCATGTTTTTATAACAGTACATATATCAAACAGTTATAAATAAATTGATATTAAATGTAAGGTTTCAAATTACCTTTGATGCTGTTACTTTGATTGCTGATTGGCCAGAGATGATGGGGTAGGTCAAATTTAA
The DNA here is from genome assembly GCF_002891405.2 of Cryptotermes secundus. Taxonomy (NCBI): domain Eukaryota; kingdom Metazoa; phylum Arthropoda; class Insecta; order Blattodea; family Kalotermitidae; genus Cryptotermes; species Cryptotermes secundus. The sequence goes on from NW_019742442.1 coordinate 365,435, forward strand.
CTTCAGCTCATAATCGGAGCCATCAGGTAATTGTGCGGAAACAGCAAGCTGAAACAAACATTATCAGTACATGGCCAACTTGGAAAAGAACACTAAATAGCATATAATAAAACAGTTTGTAATCTTTGCCAATTAACAATATTAGCTTTATTATACACATTTTCTCTTTCGCTGGCTAATTTATACAAAACAGAGTAAAGCTAGTAAGATTTCAGTCACTGAACAGCAGGATTGATATTGAAAAAGTGCATTTAGGCTGCTTCAGTAATTATTATTGGAGTAAGAAGCAGTTTAACAAACTAGATGTAGAGTCTTACATGTTTTGCCCCTTGGGGATATCATCAGAATCATAAAGAGAAAAGGAAATTAGCTTTACACTTGCTGTAGATCATAAAATATGGTTTACAGCTACAAAGTAAACACATTATTTTATAGAAGTACTTCTATAGTTTTTTTACAGTAAATTCTAGTTCATTAGGTCTTCCATGTATACAGCACACAAATGCTACCGCATGTCATATCCCGTGTTCTTTTAGCATATTAGGCTCTTTGACCACATCTGTGGTCTAGTGGTCAGCATTCCTGGCTACAGATCCAGAGGTCCGGGTTCAATTCCTGGCACTACCAGATTTTTTCTGAGAAGTAGTGGGTCTGGGACGGGGTCCACTCAGCTTGATGAGGATAACTGCAGAGCTATTTCAACGAAACAGTGGCTCTGGTCTAGAAAACTGAAATTAACGGCCGTGGAGATTTGTTGCACTGACCACCCGACACCCTCTATCCGCAAAAGTTGGCACTAAACTTCGCTAAAATGTGGTGGTCGTTCAGTCAGTATAGTTCGCTTGCGGACTAAAATCACGGAGTTTCTTTTTATTAGGCTATTTATGGTATTGTTTATTAAAAACATACGTGTGTATGTGTATAACATGGGAAAGGTATTTAGTATTCTTATCATTCAGTAAAGCATATATAATACATACAACATAATTAATATCAGTTAATAATGAATCTTATACCTGACTGTCCTCTTGGCTACATGCAGTAGCAATGTGCATACTGGGCTACAGGCCACTGAAATGGTGCGGAGGGTGCAGTTGTATAATATTCGATTATGTAATGAATGGTGCGAGCATTATATTCTTATCACAATTATATCAAAGAGGCTGTTTCCTCTACTTTTTCTATCAGTAAATATATTGTTTATGTATATAAAAAGATGTTTTCTTTAATATTCATAATTTTTCTATTATTTGTATGACCCATTATATCTAGACATCTTCCATGTTTCAATATTGGCCTACAAGTAAGCACAGAGAAAACTAAGTATATGTTGCTGTCTCGTCACCAAAATGCAGGGCAAAATCATGACATAAAGATAGGAAACAGATGTAATGAAAATGTGGCACAGGTCATATATTTGGGAACGACGATAACAAATCAAAACCTGATGCAGGAGGAAATTAAGAGGAGACTGAACTCGGGTAGTGTTTGCTGCGATTCAGTCCAGAACCAGAACCCTTTGTGTTCTCATTTGCTGTCCAAAAACATAAAAATTAGAATATACGAAACTATAATTTTGCCTGTGGTTCTGTATGGGTGTGAAACTTGGCCTCTGACATTAAGGGAGTAACATAGACTGAGGGTGTTTCAGAACAGGGTGTTGAGGAGAATATTTGGACCAAAGAGAGACGAAATAAGAGGTTGGAGAAAACTGCATAATGAGGAGCTTCATAACTTGTACTCTTCTCCAAGTATAATTAGAATGATCAAGTCAATGAGGATGAGGTGGGCAGGGCATGTAGCATGAATGGGGACGACCAGGAATGCATATAGGATATTGGTAGAGAAGCCAGAAGGAAAGAGACCACTGGGAAGACCAAGGCATAGGTGGGTGAACAATATTAAAATGGATCTTAAGAGAGACAGGATGGGATGGTTATGGACTGGATTGATCTGGCTCAGGACAGGGACCAGTGGAGAGGTCTTGCAAACATGGTAATGAACCTTCGAGTTCCATAAAATGCTGGGAAATTCTTGAATAGCTGCAGAACTGGCGGCTCCTCAAAAAGGGTTCAGCTCCATGGGAAAGTAAGTGGGCCTTAAGCTACATGAGGGCTTGAAGTTTGAAGAAAGATATGTTCTGTTAAACACAACAATGAAACCGCTCATTCTTGCATATTTTACCTACCAGAAGAAAGAAATTAACGGCAACACAATAGCAATTTGAAGTTCGTGAAGTAACCAAAAGTAATATGAACACACACATCACTGCAGTTCTGAAGGGCTGCGGCCAAAGGTCTGAATCTGTACAACAAATCGCCGAATTTACATTCAAATACCTTTAAAAGATAATACTTACATTTTCATCGCCAAATTCTACTTTCACGTTTTCCTCTTTCGTATTCTTCGCCAAAATTGTGATGACGACATGACTCTCAGTTTGGTACCAGTCATGCTTAATTTTGGAAACTCTTTTTGAAATTTCTGCTGCTTCTCCAGCACTCGGAGAGTTCGATGTATCTGCCATATTTTGAATGTTTCTAAGCTTTCGCTTTCACTGACTTCGTAAGAGCCAAATTATTCCTTTCTGGTTTCTACTTTGGTATTCTATTTTCAAACATAAAACAATCTGAAATACTACAAGAAAAAAATTATAGTAATTACACTACTCTTATGAATACTAGGTTATGTCCAAAAGTGTCGACTTAATTTACAAAACGAAATGAATCCGGTGCTAGATATTGTACGTCTATAATGTTACAAAGCAATTCGATCACTCCATTGCAAGCACTATTGTCCCAGTAAGCCAAAAACGCTACAAACTGCGTACAATCCAGAAACGTCTTTGGACGTATTCTAGGCACGGCCTGGCAATTCAGTGTTTTATTGGCTGCCTACGTAGCTGCAGTGCGGCCACGAATTTTAGTATGCTGCCATCTATTTGCAAGATTCAGGCTATCGTTACAATATAGCAATGGCCACTGTTGAGGGCTTAGCCGGTAAAAAAGTTCCTTTACTATAGATTTACTATAGATAGATATAGATATACTATATATACTTTACTATACTATCTCATCGGAGATAGACCTCCCTAACACAGAATTCACAAATAAGCATTAATAATTTTGCCCCCCTGATCTCTTGTTCTACATCGGTTCGTACTTCGTTTTCATAAATGAGTCTAATTACTGCACTTATCTCTCAGGATAAAGTTTCTCAGCAGTGCGCATTTAATTTACATCAATCTAGCCTACCCTTACTGAAATGCATCGTGCATTGTGATCTTAAACATACATAGAAGTTATATTCATCAATGTTTAGTAAAGCTGAAGTTGGGTAAACTTGAATGAAAAGTCTCTTTCCAACAGAGATATTTGTATTCAACTTGTTCTCAACTTACACTTGAAAGAATAAGCACAATAGACCATTGTAGGTCGCGGTGCAAGGGCCGAGGAGGCCTACCCCTCATACATTCATACACTGAAAGTTACACAAAACATATGCAGCATTTGATGTACTTTCAGCTGTGGTTATGAAGAGTACTATCTTCTGGGATATAACGCCGTGTAGACCGACGTTTCGGAGAAATATTTCGCCTGCATCTTCAGGGTTGAATTCACCGAGCAAGAAACCAGCGTGGAACCACTCTGCTTGCCACATGCGTTCACGCTGGTATCATGCTCGGTTTATTCGCCCCTGAAGATGGAGGCGATATATTCCTTTGAAAAGTCGGTTGACGTCCAACGGATTACACAACGTTTTATCTCAGTATATAGTATTCTCCATAAACACAGTTTTTCAGTTACACTGATGTATTATAAATTGCGTATATGTATGTCTACATACACAGAGCGATAAACAACACTACTACACAGGCAAGGTGAAGAACCTACAGTCAAAGAGGCATACATGACAACTACACCTATACACTTGGGAACTACACAATAACACACAACACCCATACTGCTGTGCAAATACTCGTAAATCCAAACAAGGAGACCTCAAACCATGTCGTTCGGATAAACGGACGATGCCGCCGAGCAAATTAGTGAAATTTTAACTTGTTTTATTGACGTTAATTAAAGTCCATTTATTTTAAGTCAAAAGATATTGCATTCGCATGTGATATGAGAAGCTGGATATTCCATACAGGACAACAATTTTAGCGAATTAGAGACACCTGCTGATGGCTGTGTACGGTCGAAACATGTTGTCAGAAGGAAGAGGGACAAAAATAACTTGCATTGTAGACGGAAGTTTATTGTATGAAATAAATGATATACTAACGCAACAGGATGCTTAAATACAATATTATAAAATAATGAATATAAGGAACCTTACAAATCTGGAATATACTCATTATGACGACAGTTCTGGTCACAATAGACCTAATGTGGGTTTAGATTAAGGTGCAGAACTTTCACTGCAGGTCGGGGTAGGAGATGGTGACCGTAAGTTCCTGCAAAAGGAAGATGTCTTGTTACTAGGTCACATGTCGTCACACCCAAGTGGAAGGTATTCTTTAAAATAAATTACTGGCGTCGAAACACGAAACACGAAACATGCTATTTGTATGAAATGCATTAAACGCAGAAACCTAAGGTAGACTATATGCAACTACTCCGTGCCTATTTTGTTCAGTACTTTTAACACAAATTCAGTTTTTTTTTAATCTGCATAGATAGATAGACAGATGGATGAGGAGTTCTAAATGAACAATATGTATTGCCCTTCCATGTTACAAGTTTGTGGCACGGTTGCTAGATGGTAGCATTAAAATCGAAAGGCTCTGCCCTCTGGTGAGTGCTTCTCGCACCCGATGATGCTGTGGTGTAATGAAAGGACGGTTATAACGACACTTTCTACCTCACTTCACGGGGTTCTTTATAGGGAGCAGCCAATATTTATGTTTTCAAGAGATTTCGATTATGAAACTCGAAAGTTCACCTCCGTCATCATAAAAGCCTGTCATTAGACTCTGTCCTGAGAAAATTCAATTTAACTCGGTTTCCCAGAATGTCCTCTCTAAAATCCTATTCAACGTGATCTTTCTGCTTGGTGAGCTTGTAACTTGGTAGATCAAAGCATAGAGACCTTGATCTACCAAGTCGCCACTTTTCCATAGTTGTCTCTAAAACATATTTCGTGTGCACTGCATTTTGCACTCAGGAGAGTTCTATGTCTTGTTCAACTAAGACAATAACTACTTCTCTCCTGACTATGACAATGTATATTAATATTCATTTTCATGTGAGTTTTGAAAAAGAACAAGTAACCAAAGTATGTGCATACCGTAAGAATTATGGCGTCTTCGCTCCCTTGTGTTTGATTATTTCGAAAACAGTAAAACTTCAGGAAATATACATTCGACATAAATGTTTTTAATTTTCTCTGCACTTTTACTAGAAACAAATTTCTCTCCGATAAATGATTAGGAAGTTTCGCTCGAGATGCTCGCAGAAACGCATTTAAATCTTAGTATAAGGTGATCGTTACTGCACTACGATTAGCCAGAACTGGAATATGTCAAATAAATTTCAGTAAACTCCCCTATGAAAAGTATAAGAATCGGTGAACATATATATATTTACCACCAACGCAATAATACTTATTATTTTTATTTTTATTTATATAGCATGCATTACATGTTTCGACCTCGAATGGGTCATCTTCAGGTGCTACAGAACCTGAAATAAGAAAGTGTTGTTGCGTTGACCGTAAAAATTATGTACGTTCATTGTACATTCATTGTACAGGATGTAATCCATGAAAATAAAAAAAAATAAAAAAAAACGGTGTTCAGTGATTCTAGAATTGCTGCATGCGGATAAACGGATGGACAGACACACACATATGGCGAGCCAATAGACTCAGTTTTATAACTTTTCCTTCTAATAGCACCAAGAATCGGAAATAATGTGTTACATGTCTTTCCGCATGTAAAAGTACCTAAGCTTCTTTCACAATTTTGATCAATCTCGACATGAAAGATCTGTTCAGCCCTTCTGATTTTGATTTGATTTTTACAAGTCTGATGGCCAGTTAAATATTTGTTCCAAATACACTTTTACGTTTACTTTCAGAGTATTTTGACAGATTTCGATTAATTCATGATATTAAAACGAAAGCTCTGTCGAAGTGCTGCCATCTTGCAAGTTACGGCAGCCATTTGTATAAGACTTGAAAACACAAGTGCTAATCCTAGCTTGGTGCCCATTGGACGCTAATTTGGAGGTTGGTACAGAAATACACGCAGAGACAAATGTTCTTCTCTCTTCTCCAAAACGCAGAAGAAAATCTTATACATAAAGTAGGACTGAGTACAATACATCCTGTTTGTTTGCACCTCTCTTATAGGACGAAAAAGTTAATCGTCAGACAACCTCGAAGAATCAGTCGATAACTAAAGTGCATATTTTCGGAGCCTCTATATAAAAGACGGTCGGTGCGCGCATATGTTTTGTTTTTGATGCTTGTTTGCTTGTGCTCAGAGGGGAAATGGGCCTGGGGGAAAAGAATGAAGTAACATAGTACGTAGGTCGATTGGTATTTTTTTATTATTGGCGTGTATCGGCACATTTTGAGCTATATTTACATCTATTGTTTTAACAAAAAAGAAATTGAAAGAGGGGGGGGGGGACGACAGGACTGACAAATAAAAAGAACGGGAAGGAAATACGGTAGAAAGGAGGGATAGGGATAAACGCCGAAATTATGTTTAAGAACTGGACAGACTTCCTGTTGAAATTTCATTGGGTATTTCATTAGTAATAATAAAAAGATAAGTAACAAATTCTTGGAAAATGTTGCTGAGAACACATACCTTGAAACGACAGTACCAAATTAGAAGCATATTCTTGACAGACTACTCTCCCATGCATCAAACAGGCCTTGCCCATCTCACGTCCTTGATTTTGATCATTATAATAATATCTGGGGAGGAGTTAAAAGTTATGAAGCTCCCCGTTATGCAGTTTTCTGTTACTTCATTCCTATTAATCTGCAGTATATTCGTCAATACTTTTTCCTCAAACACTCTCTTTCTATGTTCTTCTTTCAACGTGTGCGACCAAATTTCAAGCCAATACAAAATTACAGGAAAAATATAATTTTAATATTTTTTCGCGTTTTTAGATAGCATACTACTGACCCAGGAAAGCATAGTCGGTATAGCGACTGGCTACGGGTAGGGGCAAGGAGGAGTCGGAGTTCAAATCCCGGTGGGGAAAGAATTTTCACTTCTCCATGTCGTCCAGACCGGCTCTGGGGTCCACTCAACCTCCTATACAATGGGTATCGCGGGCTCTTTCCTCGGGGGTAAAGCGGCCGGGGCGTGAAGATGACCACTCACCTCCAACTGGTGCCGAGGTCAAAAACATGTGGATCTATACGTCCATTCCCCCCTACGCCTTCATGACGTAGTGCTTAATTAGTTAAGCACAGGGACAACTTTACCTTTACTTTTTCTTACAACTTTTACACAGCATACTACGAGCAGAAGATAAAGAATTCTGAAATGTGCTGTAGCAAGCATTCCCAGAATATAACCTGCTCTTAATTTCTTCATAAATGCAACTTCGATTTGTTAGTTTCGTTCCCAAATATTCGAGCTCTGATACGTGTGCACTGTGTTTACGTTTGGACCAACCTCCTTAGCGTCTAATAGAGCTGTTTTCTTCCTCACGGTAATTCTGTTATCCTCCAGTAAATTAACAGCATCGGCAGAAATCATGAGTTCATGCGTCCCACTCAATTTCAATACACCCAGATTTTATTTGATCTTCCTACTTCCAAAGTAAAGCTGAAAAGAAATGGTGATAAAGCATGTCCTTTGTTCTAAGGGGTTATAATGATGACGTAAAACACGGAATTAGTGTGTTTTTGGACATTTTTCAATGCCTGGTATTGTAGAGAATAGAAAACACGATGTTTCGGAAATTGGATCTCTTTCCGTCCTCGGGTGTGAGGGGAGGAAGACACCTGAGGACGGTAACAGAAACAGTTTCCGAAACGTCGTGTTTTCGATTTTCTAGAATACCGAACGATGGAAAAGGTTTAAAACCCCAGTTAATTTGTGTAGCATAGCTTTGTTTCATATCACTTTGAATGGAAACATATGGGACAAATCTTTACTTACATTGAATTTACTGTAAGATTAATTTAAGTGCATTCTAATTAGCGTAACTAGGCTCATGGGTACAACAGACTCAGTGGGAATATTTGTAGTACTTTCCCCGTAACTTATTCACAGAGTTCTCTGAAGTCTGAAAACTTCGGCTATTTCCTTACTTACTTACTCATGGAGCTGAGCCCTTATGGAGGAGCCGCCAATTCTGCAGCTACTCAAGAATTTCCCAGCATCTTATAGAACACGAATGTTCATTACCGTGTTCACGAGAGCCCTCCACTGGTCTCTATCCTGAGCCAGATCTATCCAATCCATAACATCCCATCCTATATCTCTAAGATCCATTCTAATATTGTCCACCCACCTACGCCTTGGTCTTCCCAGTGGCCTCTTTCCTTCTGGCTTTCCCACCAATATCCTATATGCATTCCTTGTCTTCCCCATTCATGCTACATTACCTGTCCACCTCATCCTCCTTGATTTGATCATTCTAATTATACTTGGAGAAGAGTACAAGTTATGAAGCTCCTCATTATGCAGTTTTCTACAACCTACTGTCACTTTATCTCTCTCCGGTCCAAATATTCTCAACACCCTGTTCTCAAATAACCTCAATCTATGTTCCTCCCGTAATGTCAGAGACCAAGTTTCACACCCATACAAAACCACAGGCAAATTTATAGTTTTGTATATTCTAATTCTTATGTTTTTCGAGAGCAGACGAGAAGACAAAAGGTTCTGGTAGGAATAGTAGCAAGCATTACCCGAGTTCAATCTCCTCTTAATTTGATTTGTTTCATTCTGGTCCGTCACACTAACAGTATATAAAAGATAAAGCAACTCCGTCCAGTGTGACTGTTGAAGTTATTACTACTTCAATTCTTAACACCCTTACATGTGTCGGTCCCTACAGACCAGCATCAGAGGGACATCGATACTTTTTGGAAACTACTATTACAATGGGTGTTCTGAATGTTAAAATATACGTGTATATACATACAATGTTTGCAATGCACAATATATACACAATGTATATAAAATCCAAAGTTTTCACAACTATAGCGGTTGTCTTGGTATATTACAATTTTTTTAAAACTTTTGTTCTTTAGGTTAAAATTTATAAACCAAACAGGTTCTTGTCCCTTCTCTCACCGCCTTTCTTGACGGGGGCCGAGCTTGTGCCGCCTGTCTTTCTTGAGAAGACGGCTCTTTGATATCGTCCTGTGTTTGTTCGTGGCGTGCTGTGTAACAACACTGTACTTTACCCACGGTGCTACTAACGTTTCCTAACAAACTCTGAACATGGTACTTTTCGACATTGGACAAATGCATTTAATATTTAAATTTGTATTACAACTCCGATTATAATATACGTTTATTATTATTAAAATTTCGTACAAGTTAATGCATCACCCAGCCTCCTATCCAATGGGTAACGAGGGGCTTTTTCCCCTGGGGTTAACGCGGCAGGGGCGTGAAGCTGACCACTCACCTCAAACTAATGCCGAGGTCAAGAAAATATGGATCTATATATCCACTCCCCCATACGCCTTCATGGCGTAGTGCTTAATTAGTTAAGCACAGGGACAACTTTACTTTTTTTAAGTTCACGTGCAAGGCCCAGTAAGTGAACTGGTAGACTGGTGTTATGCAAGTACAGGGCTAGGGCTTTAGAATTGTGTTAGAGTACATACCACGGGACACATTTGGACTCAGTCTTTCTGCAGAGGTGAAGCACTTGCAAAACGTTCACGACGAAAAGAATAAACCCTGAATTTATCGTAAGCTCCTCGTATTAACTGTAAACTTGAAAGAGTATAATAAGTCTCCTGATTCACTGTACAATTCCCAAACGATGTAGAGCCATTTCATATATAAGTTACGGGGTGTTTGCTTTAGTAATTTTTAATTTTATAATATCTTACACGCTCAGCACTCGTATTTTCTTTTAATATCCAATGTGAGTACGTTCCTCGCCTCAGGTTTTTATACAGAAAACTAAATCTCTTGTTAACGTTTCGTCACCTGTCACCCCAGTTTCTTTTGATCAATTAACATTAGCTCGGGGCTCTGGGTGCGAGCGTCGCAGGGTGGGAAGGAGTGGAGCACAGGAAAGAGTTTGAAAAGTAATTTCCGAGCTTCTTTCAAACTGTCAATCACTGGCTTGTAGAGAGAGAGAGCTTGATACATAAAGAACAGAGATCCTTTTTATTACGAAGCAAAAAGAAAACTGACGCTAGAGAATTTATTGATAAGAGGAAAAGCCTACAGAAATATTTCACGTTTTAAGAAGGAAAAGTGACGTCATTAAAACAAGATTCATACCTAATAAAAGTTAGGTAAATTAGAGTCACTTCATTTCTTAAGTCATAAAAATGCAACTTGTAGACGTGAATATTTTAATTAGACATTTTAAACATGTTCAGCCCCTTACTTACAGTATTTGAATCTATAAATGTCAGTAGATCTTCTGGCACGAGGTTTTAACAATATTATATTTAAAGAAGAATTCTAAAGAATCCCGAAACATCAGACATATTTACATGTATCTGTGCATTATTTGATTACGCTCTGTAATCGACGAGGTTATGTAACGTCAAAGTATGACAATGTCCATTTCTTTACTAGTGATGGATTGGAAAGGAGCCAACATTTCGTCGGAATGGCTGAGGAAGACTATGACAACATCAGCCTGAAGAGTCAGTGCCCGTCTGAGATTCGAACCAGCTACTTGCCAATACGAATCACGGACGTCATTGCTATTGAAGCTTCTCGGACAATATACAATATCACGTATTATCCTTATATACTCGGTCTTGCACAAATCCACTAAGATTAGTGTGTCTGAAATATTGTGTAGTTTTTATTTCTTACACGAGTATAAATTTAAAACATAAAGTAATTAAAAGCTGTGAAGAAAGCAGTCTTCTGGGATTTGGCACCGTGTACATGTGGTGTTAACCGACGTTTCGGAGGAACGTATCGCTTCCATCTTCAGGGTAGAAGAAAAAATATAAGAAATCTGCAAGCGAAGAGACCGTGAGAACCGGTAAAAGCAGACTGAAACGTCGGTTAACACCACATATACACGGTGCCAAATCCCAGAAGACTGCTTTCTTCATAGTCACCACCGTGAAAGCCTCAAATCTTATAATTAAAAGCTGTATTTGCATTTGGCCTACTTACTGCACGTGTTCATCATTTTGGACATTTGGACTTTCTGGCACGTCTCAAGTTTCAGTTCTATCACAATTATCAGTGACTATAAATAATTAGTATGAACACCCTTTCTGTTCACCTAGGAGCAAAGGAATCAGAGGTTAAATGAACAAATGATACTGCAGTAAGCTGCTAGAACACGACTTATTAAATAGGTATATAAAAGGAAGTGGGCAGACAGCTCACTCAGATATTGGAAGCTTAGAACATATATATTTTTTTATAGTCCGGTAATACATTTTTCCTCCCCAATTCTTGACATCTGTTATATCCGCAAATTTTGTTGGCATCACAATTTTATTTTGACTTATTCTCCTATTAATCTTTACGTAGAGGAGGGTAGATTTGTTCGTCACAAACAGCTGTTGTGAAAGTTGATATATTCAGAACGCTTGCTGCCTGCAATAAATGTATAAATCACCAGGGTAATCTACTTGTAGGGCTGCATCTAGAGTTGGCGATGTTCCGGGGCTCTACGTCTTGCAGTATGCAGACTGGCAGCTTCCTCCTAGCGAACACTTCAACTGAAGCATGCAGAGTGCTACTGTAACATCATCTCTTGCGGACTACTTAACGACATTGTTTCTGCTGCAGATGTTATAAAGCGTTGAATGAGATCGGTAGATAATTACAAAGGATGAATAGTAAGGATTTTGAAGGAAGCGACCGTATTTTGTTTTCGAATATTCTCTGGACATTCGCTTGTAAAGACTGTGAATTTTTTCTGCTAGAATAGCCGGAATTTCGATGAAGAGATGAACTGAGTACTTCCTAAGTCTAACTCTAGAGAGTCAGCGCTGTAACGGTTAACTTGGATGGACCTCAATCCGAGCACCACGCCACCAAGGCACTAAGGTACAAATGTCGACACATTCAAGACATCGATGTGTCGTCATATTCTCGTTGCGGCCAGTCTGCAGAAGGTTTCGGTCGGTGGATAGGATTAAATTACGAAAAATGCTGTAGGGGAGGATATCAGAAATATTTTATACCGGAATGAGGCCGTGAGGTCTTCAAGGCTGTGCTCTGTGACGTGACAGTTCAGACCTCTACCAACGTGTAAATAGGATAAAGCAATTCTTGTAACAGACCGTGGAGGCCCACAGGGTTGTGAGGCGTCGAGCCTCCCACATTTTCTAGACAGCCAGCTTACAGATGGCAGTGAGGTTGTTAGCCGTACGCGCCGGCCGTCGACAATACTGTCACGTGTATATGTAACTATACGGGGTTTTGGATTGGATACTGGATTTATTGACCATTTATACACACAACTCGTAAGTACAAGTAATTACAACAGACTCACTGAGTTGCACACATAAAGTCTTGTCTTCACAGCATGACTTTTAACAGTCTCTTAACTAACATTTACTGACTCTTTCTTCAGGCTCCAGTACAGAACTGACTTCGTTACCCGGTTGTCTTCCTTATAACTCCCTGCATGGGCCGCGCAGAAAACAACGTTCATTCTCGTATGCGTATCCTTTCCAGGGGGAACGTGCTTGCATAGCCGTTCCTTAGCAGTGATCGTCTGTTCTTATTAAGAATCTGTTGCATAGCAACGAACGTCAATCTGTTTCGCGGCCGTTGCCTAGAAACGAATGTAGTTTCAGAGCCACTCGCCAGCAACGGCTGTCTCCGGCTGCACAGTTCCCTATTTGAGTAAATGTGCCAGAATACGGAATCACTTTAGGTTATAAATCTACACTCGTACAATAAACAAATTACTCCAGAATGCTTCATACTTAATAATCTTAGAAGAGCAAAACAGATTTAGACCAGGCCGATGCCACATGTATAATAGGCCATATATTTACAGTAGCACAGGTTATGGTAGGACGGAGAGATAAACATTTAACTCCCACTTAAGTCCAAATTTCATTCAATCGAATAGATCGCACTAAATTTAACATATTTTGGAGCATGGAAGGTGCCATAAACATGTGATATCTTATGGAAAAGTGGGGGTTTGGGGGTTCTGTGTGCCCAGCCATCCTCTATGAAGAGAAAACCCCAGCCTCTGCCTTCAATAAAATCCTGATTACCCAGACTGTGGCAAAACACTTTACAATACTGCAGGACATGAGAAGACATTCAAACCCGGGAACTCTGGAATATCAAGCAGGAATGCTGAACACTCAGAAGCGACATTTGATGAAAGGCGAGGTTTGCCTTACACTTCACTGGTTTCGAGTTTACAAATTGAGAAGTTAATGAGATACACAATTTGTGTGATTTTCCGTACGATGGGTAACTATTTGGAAACTGGATAAGTTTGAGTTTCATGGTACATTGAACCAGTAAGAACCATAAGAGCAGAATTCAGTAGAACTCTAATACAGAATTCCGTTGAAGCCAGTCGAGTAGATACTGAAACAAAATATGCTGATGGGCGGAGAGACAGGCTCTACCATTATGCGTTAATTGTATGCATTTTGAACAAGGAACGCATGAGAATGGAAAACTTCCACTCCAGCGCGCCTTAGCCGAAGACAAGGAGTACTGGAATATATATGTCCTACGGCTTGTATTATTTCGAGGTTATCGGTACAGTATTGATTCCATACTACTCCAACATAGCTACCCTTATACTCGCAGAAGCATCATTTTGAGGGAAATGAAACTCAGTGTCTGAAAACACATAAAAATTAAAGGTCATATACTTTGTGACTGCCAGGGAAAATAATGAAGTAAGTAAAGCTATCCCTGTACCAGGCCTTGAAGGCCCTTAGGGTTGTGAGACGTTGAGGGTCCCACATTATCTAGACAATCGGCTCAAAGATGGCGGTAAGGTTTTCAGCCTTACGCGCCGGCCACGATTTACTCCCCAGGAAAGTTATTTAATTAATTCCTGGTACTCATTTCTGTTAGGGCCTGAGTCGACCCGAGGGCCATAGTGCGGCTGGAAGGATTAGGTCAATTGAAAAAAAAATCTAATGACCTCATCGGGACTTCAACCCGCGACCTTTCGGCTTTTAGCATAGCCCTTCAACCAACTACTACTCTACCGCGGGCCCCCCAGGGAAATAATGAACAACATACAAAAAGTAAAATCTTACTACTTCTAAAATACGGGGCCCTTTTGTGGTGCCAATTATTTATGCTTAAAGTAATTCTGTATTTGAGTATCCTGTTGCGAGACATATTCAAACGTCTATGTATGACACAGTCCGTCAATAATGCAACATATTTTTCCTTTTGTTCCACTTTTACTTTAACACAACAAGTTTTGGCCTTAGATGGCCATCTTCAGGTGTCTTAATATACTAAAACTGCTACACTGCATTAATATGCGCTAAAATGCGCTAAAATGCGCTAAAATGCGCTAAAATGCGCTAAAATGCGCTAAAATGCGCTAAAATGCGCTAAAACTGTGTTATACATAGACGTTTTATACTTCAGGTATACCTCTCTGCATAAGGTGACGAAAATGAATGCATCGTGTCTGTTAGCAAATCCATCGCGTGTTTCGTGTCTGGAATTCGGCCCTACTCAGTTGATTCTAATGGAAACTGACGTTGGAATGAGACACACTGAAGGCTGTCAGAAGAACTTAATTTTGGCTTCTAACTCCTTCAAACAGAGTCCTTCTTGAGAAGCTGACTGTTCCTCCTCTAGTCAAAAATACCGTTCTCTTATCAGACCTGATGGTTATTTGCCGTGTTCACAAGAGCGCGCCATTGGTCCCTGTCCTGACCCAGCCGAATCAACTTCCCAAGCTTATACCCTATTTCCTAAAAATTAATTTTAATGTTATATTCCTCTTATGCCTTCATCTCCTCTGTAGTCTCCTCTCTTCAGATGACTGAATAAAATTCTGATCGGTGCAATATGCCTCATATTTTGCATACAGTTTAAACAAAATGCCGTAACACTCAGAATTACAGGGTTTCTGGGCTTTGTCCATCGTCCGGGATTCTAGAAAACAGAAAACACAACGCTATGGAAACTGTATCCGTTTCCGCCCTCAGGTGAGGAGGGGGAAGACATCTACTCAGCTGAGCCCCTTAGAAAGAGGTCATGAGGTTAGCTCTTTCTAAGGGACCCAACTGAGTTCGTATCTTCCCTTCCACCTGACCTGACGACAGAAACAGATTCAGTTTCCGTAATGTGTTTTCTAGTTTCTAGGATCCCGGACGATGAGCAAAGTCCAAAAATCCAGTAATTCAAAGGCACTGGGCTTAGCTGTATGTATTTCCATCTATCTGATATCACTAACTGTGTATAGATTCAATAGATAAGAGAAGCAGTTCTTTCACCTATTTAAAATATTGTTTAAATCTGCAAGCAGATCACCGTTCGACTGTCAGTATCTAGAAAACCGACATCAACCAAATCATCTGCGACTTGCAATAGAATGCTGTATATTTCCAGAATAATCTGGCTGTACGATGCAATGATACGAAAAGATGATGGAAGATGGAGTTCAGTTTATGCAGCAAGAAACTGAATGTGCCCTGGAAACATAGACCTCTCTGAGTACGAGAATGGACGGTCATGAACATAAGCGAGACGCTCCCAGCCAAAAAGGAAGGACACATCACAGGACACAGTATACGAAAAAAATATAGGAAAAACGACTCCCATAGTGGAAGAACAATACAATACGCGAGTTTGAATTAAGACGTATAAGATGAATAATATTAACAAGTTTTAGTGTATACAAATTTTATTATAGTTGATGAAGAATGTACATTTTAATAATTATATGAAAGACACATGATGGCAAGCAATGCAATAGCTTAGCGTAAATAAAGCACCTGAAGATGGCACAATGTTGCCGAAACATGTAGTGAAGTGACATGTGAAATTGAGTGCACTACAAGACGACCATTACATACTTATCATGGATGAGACTGAATACATTAGAATGTGCTCAGGAATTGAGCACAATACAGTTTCACAGGAAGGGAGAATTTGTGACATCTGAGTGCACAGTCGAGGGAAATTAAATGAAGAGTGCAAAGACCAGGTTGGTAATGAAAATCACGAATTAGTAAGTCACGACTCAATGTAGAGCATGTTCAAGATCTAAGAATCCAGGGACTGTGGTTGTGGTCCCCGTTCTGAGATCGATGTTCGCGGGGATGATACAGTAGACGCGGTCGACTACCGGACGATAATTTCATCTCAGAACTTGGCACCTAACAGTAAGTCAAGAAATCGTGTTGTCCAAGCTGTAAATGTGAGCTGTGAACGGAGTGACGGTATGAGGTGTGTCAGTGAGTCTGTGAATGGTTTATCGCGAACGCCCATCACTGGCAGTGGGAGCGTGGGCATGTACTTCGCTATGAAATTACCTCTGTTCACATCCTAAAATCTCCGTGACACCACGATATCCAACGCATCCAGATGCTCGATTATAGTCTTGAGAAAAGCCTCCTCTTCTCAGTTTCGCATTTCCCTCGCTAAGTCTTGTAACATGTAACGGCTGGCTACGAGGAATTCATGACTTCGAGACATTTCCCGGCGCGGATATCCATGGGTCATGAAAAGTACCGTTGAGGTGAATATCGGAAATGTTATTGCCAATTTTTTTAATTCACCGCACTAGCTAAGTTTCTGAAGTCACCCAAAACTTTGCTTGACACAATTCCTTTAGTTCCGAGTGGAACATAAGGCTCCTGTGAAGCTCCTCCATCTTCTCTTTTGGTTTGCCAATGCCTTCATCTCTCTCCAGGTCTTTCCCATCTGTTATTTCCTCTTCTATTGTCCTCCTCCAAGTTTTCCTTGGTCGCCCTCTCCTTCCAGCACCTTGGGGGTTCCAGTCTAATGTATCCTTTTCTACGGGGCCAGCTGTATTCCTTAAAGTGGGCCGGATTCATCTCCATTTTCTCTTTTTAATTTGGATGTCAATTGGTTCTTGTTTTCTGATTTCCCACAGAGAGTTATTTGATGTTGTGTTCGGCCATCTTATGTTTAAAATGCGCTTTATGCATCTATATACAAATCTTTGTAGTTTGTTCATCCTTGTTTTTAATACCTTCCATGTTTGACAGGCATAAATGAGAATGGATTTTACATTAGTATTAAATATCCGCAATTTAGTTAGTCACCCCAGAGCGCCTTGGAATTCCCGAATATATTCAGAGGAGTTGAGACACAGAATATTCACATGCCATGTTCATCCTAAAACAATTGCAAATTTCGGAAAGTAACTCCCCACAGAAGCCGGTCACGGTAGCCGAGAGGTCAAAGGCATGTACTGTCTTCGCTCGCTTGGAAACCAGGATCGTGGGTTCGAATCCCACTCAGGGCATGGATGTTTAGTTTGTGTGTGCGTGTTTTTCTGTGTTTGTGTACAGGTAGAGGCCTTGCGACGAGCTGATCACCCGCCCAAGGAGTCCTACCGTATGTCTAAGATCTAGAAAAACCGAAGTGAACGGAGAAGTTCATGGAGGTAGGCCTAGGCCAACTGGGGCTGTAGTGCCACATAAATGCAACCACAGGAAATCCGTTAATTACTACGGCCGGAGATTCCACGCAAGGAACTATGTCCGTCAGGGAAGAGACCATACGAGTGTGCATCCACCTGGAGAGGACAGCGATATCTGAGGGAGGAGGTTTGATGTTCAGTCTTTCACCGAGTTTGGGAGAAGTTTAGTGGTAAAGAAAGAATGGAAGAAATCTCCATGACCAAGCCCATACTGAACATGGAAATACTTTAAACCACGACGCTGTAATTTTAGCCCTACGGTTACTTCCAGAATCAACATAGGAACATGAAGAATGCCGTCTTCTGGGATGTGGCGCTGTGTAGATCTGGTGTGAACTGACGTTTCAGAGGAAATTATTGCCTCAATCTTCGGGGTAGGAAATCCGCGAGCGAGAAACCATCGTGAGCAGGTGTCTGCAGACTACAGCCACTTACTTCAATATATCATTGATAACTTAAATCGTTAAGATTTTCATTGAGGAAACCGGTGCAGTGGTCACGCTCGAGAGTTATCCTCGGGAAGTGTCAAGTTCGAATCTTGGCCGGATTATTGGCCATTCTAACTGCTTTGATAAATCGTCTTAATCAGTCTATACAGGTTAGCAGTATAACCGATACAACAGGCGACGACCTCCTCCTTACGTATCCTTATCGGTTCATCGGTCCATGTCTTAAAACACATAGATTTAGCTGTTGAGGGAGTGCTGTTAATTTCCTGAAAAAGGAATCATAAAGGTAAAAGGTAAAGTTGTCCCTGTGCTTAATTAATTAAGCCCTACGCCATGAAGGCGTATGTGGGAGTGGATGTATAGATCAACATTTTCTTGACCTTGGCACTAGTTGGAGGTGAGTGGTCAGCTTCATGTCCCGACCGCTTTACCCCCGGGGAAAGAGTCCCTGGTACCCATTGGATAGGAGGTTGGGTGGACCCCAAAGCCGATCTGGACGATTTGGAGAAGATAAAATCTTGACCCTACCGGGACTCGAACTCTGACCCCTTGGTCATAGAGCCCATTGCCAGTCGCTATACCGACTACGCTACCCTGGGTCCTAGAGGGACCATAAGGAGGTTTGAAATAAGCGGTTAGTAAATGACGTGGTGAGGTCACTATTATCCATCCTCAGTTCCTTTTCTTGTTATATTATGGTAAAGGAAAAAAAGTATCGAATTCAATCTCTGGTTGTGACATCTCATCCAATGAATGGGGAAGGAGAAAGAAGGCATATTAGTTGATGTAACGGTTAAACCCCCGCAAGGCACAGAGCCTAGAATCTAACTGCTGAAGCTTGAGCAAAGCGTATGCTTTCCTTTTTTATTCCAGGTTTCCAGCCTGCATTGCGGCATGGAACAACTTTTTTGTTCCCGTATTGGTTTTTCAACTTTGTTAGCTCGATACGATATAAAAAAGAACATTCTCATAGGCCCTATTCTTTACTAGACGTAGCTGAAATGCTTAAATTTATGTTGAAGTAGAGAAATGTAAAAAAAAAAAAACTTAGATTGTTTTGTTCGTTAGCTTTTCACATTAATTTTAAGGCCCACTTTGGTAGATGTATCTAATTACATGACGGTATGGTTGGATCACTTTCGATGGCCGATTGGCGATTCCTATTTCAAAAGCGGATGTTTCTATAAGTAGCAATCATTTCTTGTCAAAATGAACGGCGAAACTGAAAACAAAGGCCTAAAAATAAGAAGACAGTTTAGTGTACTGCGCACTGCAGTTGGCCACACGTACCACAGGGAATATAGAAAACTCCTACCAGAAACTGATAAGCATATTTGTCCCAAACCAAAAGATGTTTCGTGCATTTTATCTTGTGTGGTTTCATAACCAATCTCATCCCAGCCTCCTCTCGTTGCTCCAGAGCGTTCGGATTTTGGCATATCTGCAAATATTTACTAAAGTTCCTGCGCTGTGGAACTGTACTGCATCCTCATCATGAGAAGTGAATATTCATTCATCAGTAATCTGTCAGACGACAGGTCCACAGTCTCTTCCAAAACAGTTCCTCCACTTAATGCGACCTTCTGTTTTTGGAAAGAGACTATCCAGGAAATAAACAGTGAATATAGGATCAATTAATTTCTTCTGTATTTGTATTAATTCAGCTTATTTAGTAGATATTAATAGGACCACCACCACCACTACTACTACTACTACTACTACTACAGGTAAAGTTGTCACTGTATTAAGTAAGTAAGCACTACATCCTGAAGACGCATTGGGAGTGGATGTTTTCTTAACCTCGGCACTAATTGGAGGTGAGTGGTCAGTTTCGAGCTCCGGAATGTTTTACACCCGAGGAAGGAGCCCCCGGTACCCACTGGATAGGAAGTTGGGTGAGCCCCAGAGCCGGTTTGGACGACATGGAAAAGCGAAAATCCTTGCCCCAACGTTATTCGGACTCGGGACCTTTTGGTCTTCTAGCCCGTAGCCGGTCGCTGTAACTACTACTACTTACTTACTTACTTACTTACTCATGGAGCTGAGCCCTTCTGGAGGAGCCGCAAATTCTGCAGCTACTCAAGAATTTCNCTTCAAGCACCTGTTGCTTTAACCTCGGGGAAAGCACCTCCCATACCCATTGAATATGTGGCTGTGTGAGCCTCAGAGTCGGTCTGGACGCTGTGGAGAACAGAAAAAAAATTCGCTGCCGGGAATTGAACCCTAGCCGTCCAGGCCGTAGCCCGTCGCTAAACCGAAATTCTACTACTACTACTACTAATAATAATAATAATAATAACGACGAAACCCAGTTCATAAGTAGCGCTAGGCACGTGGTGGAGCTCTAGGCTTCTCTTTAAGTAAGCCACACCGATTCTTCCCCAACCACAACTAACAGACATCATCTCAGTTTTGTGCAACTGAGAAAATGTCATTAAACAACGTGAAAAACTAGACTAAATGTTGATTTTTTCACGGAAGTGAAGATTTATATTTTGGTGTGCTGGGTTACGGCACCGTCTTGAAGTCTGCTTGGTGGATAAAACCTTTTTGAGGAAATGTGCCCCTCCGAAACATTGGTACCAACCACCAGAGTGGAACTCGGTGGCAGAAGCCACAAACCACAATAACAATAGACTAAAACTGCTTGTAGATTTACGTCCTATTTTTCACTAACGCATAATGAGCTGGTCCAGTATAGTGACGACGGTGCTATCAGCATGAAAATACGACGAATTTGGGATGGAAGTGCTCCTTCAGACTGGTTTCAATTGGCGAAGTGCAAATAACAGCAAAAGCATCGGCAAGAATTTGGAATAATATCGCAACACAGCCGTACTTGAAACAGTGTACATACAGAAAATACTATTGTAAACGTGGGGGGAGAGTCTTAGCTTTGGTACCAACGAAAGGGGGAAGAAGTTTATTAAACTTCAGAATGGTGTAATTTGGCTATGGAAGCTCTACTATAGGATTAATACCAGTAGGCCTAGCATAGTGTGGCGGTGGATACCAGTAATAGTTTATTTCAATGAAACCCTTTATTTTTAACCTCTCACTCAGCTGCTTAGCACAACCATGAAAATAAAAAGTAAAATAAAACAATGTATATATGTACTCGTAGTACAAGTATACGTATAAATATTAGGGCCGCGCCATAGCTCAAGCGGTTAGTCGCTGGCTTCCCACAGCGGCGGCCCGGGTTCTATCCCGGGTCTGGTCAAGTGGGAATTGTAGTGGACAAAGTGGCGCTGGGGCAGGTCTTCTCAGAGTACTTCGGTTTCCCCTGACAATCTTCATTCCACCAATTGCTCCACAACCACCGTCTCCTATCATCTGGGGCTGGTACAATAGACCAGAAGTGGCCTCAGTACAAGGGACTTAGTCCTACCCCACTAGCATTAAAAAAGAATACGTATAAATATTATACTGCATAATTGTTGCAGGACAAGAATAATTTCATAATAACACTGAATATAATAAAATACAGTAGCTATCGATTAATCATACTAACCAAAAGATTATGTCAAAGCAAAAATAATAATAATAATAATAGTTCTAAAAAATCCTTCATCTTATATTTAAATAGACTGTCAACAGCTAAAGCCTGTGAAAGCAAAAATTTGAACTACATAATAAACCAAAAATATAATAATAAAAACCGGAAAATTAACAGTAAAGTAACAATAACAATAATTATATTAAATATGACAGTTGAGTTAGCGATGAAGGTGCTAGCTGGAAGCCAGTGGAATCGTGCTTCGATATCTTGCTGGGGCAAGAGATTTTTCTCTTCTTCACGGCGTCCTGACCGGTTCTGGAGTCCACAAAGACTCCATATCTAATGGATACCGGGGTTCTTTCCGGGATAAGTGACCGGGGCGGTAAGCTCAACACCCATCTCTGTCTATTGTAGAGTGAAGTTATATCTCCACTCCCCTATACGCCTTCAAAGCGTGATAGTGAATTAAGCACAGGGATTAGTTCACTTTTTTCTTACCTGAAAGCTGATTTTCAAAACGTCCGTCCATTATATGACTAGCAGCATCTACTTACACGATAAATGCCGATATTATCCTGTAGTAGGTGATGAAGAAGATGATGATGATGATGATGATGACGACGATGGAATGAAGGGAAAGTTATAACTCAGTAATGCAATAACATTAAATTAAGAGACACCCGAGACCCCACTATGAGAAATGCAAGAGAAAACAACAGAATCTGCGCATGTGCAAGAACATGTCTGTTACATATGAATAAGTTGACACGCCTGGATATTTCACTGATCACCCTATGAAGCTGAAGACTGGGCGATCAAAGAGCTGCTGGGGGTGAAGTATTGGACGGCTAGAGGGATGAAGGGATTAGAGAAGGGAAGCAGCTTATGACGGTAACAGCTGGTTGCTGGCGCCAAAAAACCCAACAGACGTTTAATATCCTGAGTAACTCAATTATGGAAGCCATCAAGAAGGATTTGTCGTCGTGCCATATGATCCATTGATGGCAATAAGGCAGCAAATACAGCCCGTCGCCTGTCTGCAGAAAGTTTCTCCGGTGAAGGCCTCATACTGGACACTTCCTCAATGAAAGTCTACGTGGCGTTAATGAGTCCGCTTTTCTTCAAATATATAAGAGATTTGTAAAAAATAAAATTTGGTTAATCATTCCTGTGCATATTCTCTACATCTACTGATTCCCAATACATTACTTTCATGTGGTGTAACCTCAAAGATTCGAGCTATTGTATGCATTCTTTGCACAACATGCAGAGGCCTGAAGGTGTGCTCATTTCTGCGTGTCGCTCCGCCGATTATCGAATGTTTCAACTCGAGAACAGCTGAACAGATTCTGATGAAGTAATGAAAGGGTTAGCGCAGCGGTAGAGCTTTTCACTCGCATTCGGGGGGTCCTGTCTTCGAGCCTCGGCCTGAACAGTTATCCTAACTGACATGTCTTATGGGACACTGATATATTGTGTTTTTGGACTTTATTCATCGTCCTGGTTTTTAAGATAACTAATAAAAACACGATGTTTCGGAAAGTGGATCTGTTTCCGTCCTCAGGTGAAGGAAAACACCTATTCTATTGGGTCCGTTAGAAAGAGCTAGCCTCAATCACTGGACCACTGGACCAGATAAAGTCCAAAAACCCAATATATCAGTGTGTTATACACCATCGTCAGAATCCTATAGTAACTACATGTCTTATGGGGTTTTCCCATTATTCCATGCAGATATCGGGTTAGTGCTTCCATAAGACCACGAACGCTTGCTTCCAGAATCTTTCAATTCATTATTCATTTGTTATCGGGTACGATGAGACCATAAACCTCCCTTTCCTTGTAAAGAAAAGGAAAGTGGCCTTTTACTAAGAATTATGTACGTTTCGGGAGTCCAGTGGTTATCTGATTTATCTAACAGACCGGATGTCATGAAACAGTAATTAACATTATTGCTTCGTATTCAGCAATCTCAGGGCTCGAATCTTGAAAATCGGACTCGATATCCTGATTGTGCCTTTCCTCGTTGTTTGATTGACGTTAAAATAATGATATGGCGTTTGGTGTTTAACCGGGAAGTACCTGGTTCGAAATATGGCGGGGGCACCGACGGGCTTCAAGTGGGTTTATCATGGGTCCCTCCGCAATCCAAGGCGAATATTATGTGGGAATTGTCCTGATGGTTTCCACTTCAGCATACTGTCACGGGATTGAGTGTCTATAGACGGGGTTTAGATTTCCAATCGGATTTACTGGACTCTTAAACAACTCGTGACTACACTTTAGAGATCACTGCCACTCAAAAACTACTGTTCTGAGTCACTGTCTTGACTGCTCTGCCTGGTAACTTCTTCCAAAAGAGGGAGTTCCCCTACTCCAGGGCTCACGTCCTCGCAGGCTGGCGGTCATCTCACACCAACCTCCTACTCTTCTAACTGTCGTCTCAAGACTCAATACTCTCGACTTACCACGGCAGCTGGTCCTCGTAATATAGCCTTGACACGGACCGAACAGAAAACACCGCTTCCAACATCTCTTCTGTTGTTAAGTGCATGCCAGTTGCGGCAAACACATGACAGCTACTGAACCATTGCGTAGCAACGGATGTGTTTAAATAGTCGTTCCCTAGCAACGGCTATCTCTGCTGGCTTCACAAGTCTGGCACAAGACATTCCACAACATATAGCAGCACTTCCTAATGGTTTCAGCCAACTTACTCTTTTCAGTGACCACTCAAATCACGTGTCGCCGCATATTATGAATACGACAAAATATCGGGACTCCTTCACTTTGGTAAAGAAAATGTTTTTCCATGTACGAGAAGAATTGCAAAAATGAAGACTTCAGGACCTTTTTGGCCCATTCGACCTGTTCTTGAGACTGTAGAATCTATACCACATGTACCACGGTCAGAACCGAAGATGCAGACCTTTAGGTTATTGTTATTGCCCTTGGGGTGTGGTGAGGAGAGGCGAAGTCCCTTCGTACTTAGGTCTTTAAATGGCCCATTGTAACAGCCCTGGGTGATAGATGAGAGAAATACAGCATGAGAATTGGTAACGGAAACCAAAGTACTCCAAAAAATCCTGTCCCAGTGTCAATTTGCCAATCAAAAATCCCTGGGATTAAACTCCGGCCACCGATTAACTCTATAGGTTAGACATCGACTATTCTGGTTCGTAGCTACATAATCCTGCGGTTGATACTCGTACTAATGACGGAAGTGCGATCACGAAACAGCGAAATTTGGTCCACGTATGGTAGACACTGCGCGTCCACGCTCCATAGGCTTATGCGGTACTGCGCTGTCCAGGCAGTAACGAAGACATGGCGGGTTAACTCAGCCTTTCTTAATTCCCCCATGAAATATGTATTGACAGACTGTAATCATGGATCCGACTTCAGTTTATACACTTTTGTGGTTTAGTTAGTTAGTTAGTTAGTTATTAGAGAGGGTGGGTTTCCCCATGCACTGAGACCTGTATTGGTCCATTGTACTTCCCTCTATGATTTCTACCAGTCTCTATAGCCTACCGGTGCTGGTGCTTACCATCAGTCCCGCCCAGCCAGCGAGACCGGCTCTACTTGCTGAGAGGTATCTATAATACTTCCCCCATCTACCAGAGGTATTAGAGACTGCTGTTGGGCGGGAAACGTCCGTTAATTTGGCTCAGTGACCTCCTTTGGAGATATGAGGTTCTTTTACGTGCCGTAAAGCTACGACACGGGACCCACGGCTTAAAGTCCCTCCCGGAGGACTTGTTCCCTGAATTTTTCCGCCCTTAAAAATTCGACGACCTCCGCCGGGTATTTNTTTGAACCCGCGTACCACGAGTTATGAGGTGAGAACGTTACCTCTAGACTACGGAGGCCACTTAGAATATGAAGTAACAGCAGTTCTACAGGGGCTTCTTTTTTTAATGTAGAAAGAAATGTCGATTTCTGGAATGCGTTTAACATTTCGTGTGATTGGGTTGTGTCATCAATGTGCAATAAAATCGGAAATTGCAAACTGTCAGAGCCATCTATGTGGCGGGTATCAGTACCTCGAATTGTGCTATGGGGCATGTGGAGAGATGTGTATCATTCCTTTCATGCTGACCTTTTGACCTGTTACAATCAGGAGCTGATTCNAAACCCACCATAGTGTCACTTTATCCACCACAAATCCCATATAATCCGAGAGATCGAACCCGGGCCGCTGTGGTGGGAAGCCGGCTACTAACCGTTCGAGCTTTGGCACAGCACCAATACATATTATTGTAAACTGTCTTGTCGTGTTGTTAGTAATTAGTGTAGCAATAATGATGGCGGACGGATGGACGGACACTAATTAGTTCCGTTGAAATTCTGGCGAACTTACCCCTACATTCCGAGAAGGGAAGTTTACATAGGCTCAGAAGACGAGTGAGGAAAGGAAGAACGCGCGTGTATGGACTGTGAAACTATCAAACTTGGTGGCCTAACTTCGTCACTGGATGATGGCATATTGCACACACAGTTCAAATTATATTAGCTCACGTGACAGAAATGCGGATACTGAACTGTTTAGGTTGCTAGAATTGAAGTTTTGGAGCGAAATCGGGGAAAAATGAAATTGTAGGCCTAAAGGAAAGAAGGTAAAATTGTCCCTGTGCTTAAGTAATTAAGCACTACACCATGAAGGCGTATGGGGGAGTGGATGTGTAGATCCACATTCTTTTCCCTTGACATTATTACATGAGTGGTCAACTTCACGCCCCGGCTGCTTTACCCTCGGGGAAAGGGCCATAGGATAAGAGGTTGGGTGGACCCAAGAGCCGGTCTTGACGACGTGGAGAAGAGAAAATTCTTTACTCTACCGGGACTCGAACTACGACCCCTCGGTCGTCCAGCCCGTAGCCAGTCGCTATACCGACTGCGCTACCCCGCCTCCCAGTAGTAGGCCAGAAAGTAAAATAAAACCTTGGGTAGCGCGTAGAAAATGAAAGTTTGCAGTGGTATGGATATATAAATATGAGTCAGAATAGCTCAGTCCGCATAGAGACGCGCTATGGGTTGGACGGTCGGGGTTCGAAGCCCGGCAGGGGCAAGATCTATTTCTTCTCCACAGAGTCCAGACTGGCTTTGGGCCCATCCAGCCTCCTATTCAATGGGTAACGGGGTCAATTCCTGCGGGGGTAAAGCGGCTGGGGCGTGTTGCTGGCAACGCACCTTCATCTAGTGCCGAGGCAAAGAATGGTGGAGACATACCTCCATTCCCATACGTCTTCTTGGTGTAGTGTTTAATTAATTAAGCATAAGGACAACTCTTATATGGAAACATAAATAGAATAAGAGAACATATGGCAAAAGGGGATGTTCACAACATAAACAGGAATTCATGGAAGGGAGGAAAATATGTTAGACAGGAATTTATGAAGTGATGGAACAAAATTATTTGAAGGAAAATGTTTCAAATATCTTCTGCCGTTGCTTATTTTCTTAAAATGCTACAAATATGTCGTTACTTACGATGTTTCCCTAACGTCCCTCAGGAATACACTTCTGACGCTTTTATGGCCCTTGTTGCATGAATTCCATCATCAGCATTCCTTTCATATCCCAGAAAACACTGTTCATCAGATTCCTGGCAGACAACGTTTGCTTAAACTTTTTCGTCTTGTTTGGTGAATGTGCATCAACTGCTTTGGCTGCTCTTTGGTTTCATCATTCACAATTAAAACTCAGGTCACTGTTACCCCTGTTACTCGCCATCTTCGCGGTATAGCTCTAGAAGAGAGCGTTTTGTGCGCACCCGTGAGCATTTTTGGACAAATCTTGCGCAAACCTTGTAACAGCGTAGCCCAACTGATAATCTCGTAGAGAAGTGTACGTGAAGTTTGTAGAAATTCACATGAAAGTTCTGAAATTGTGAAGCGCCGTCTTTCATGTATTTCTTGGCCAATATTTTGAACAAGATAATCAGTCCCTACAGACAGCCAGCCACTTCGCTCTTCATTATGAACATCTGTTAGAGTATGTTTGAACATTCTGCACCATTCACTTATAGTTCCTTCACTCATCACATTTTGTCCGTAAACCGCGAATAATTTACGATGGACTTCTGTAGCAATCATGCTTTCAGCGCCAAAAAAGTGAACAAAACGCGAATTTCACAGCTGGCGGGTTTATCAATCGTAGGACACATCATAACTCACTCTGTAGAGAAAAGTATAAGCATTAGGTGACCACTTACGTGATGGTATGGCCGCGCCATAGCTCAAGCGGTTAGTCGCTGGCTTCCCACCGCGGCGTCCCGGGTTCGATCCCGGGGTTTGGTCAAGTGGGATTTGTGGTAGACAAAGTGGCGCTGGAGCAGGTTTTCTCCGAGTACTTCGGTTTCCCCTGCCAATCTGCATTCCACCAATTGCTCCACAATCACCCTCACCTATCATCTGGGGCTGGTACAGTAGGCCAGAAGTGGCTGCAGTATAAGGGACTTTGTCTCACCCCACTAACAATAAAAAAAATACGTGATGGTATACAAGGAAATGGGAGTCACGTGACGCTGCCCCGTATGCATGACCCCCCCGCCGGCCAATACATTAGTTGCCTAACACAAGCGGAGTTTACTTCCCGAATAGTAGTTTATACTTCACATTCCAAGTTAAACTTCTGGTTACTTTATTCTTGTTCCTAAGGATTAGTTTTCATTAAATAAGCATGGACCATCTTCTCATGAGGAAGTTCCCACAGCAATTCATTAAGCAAATCGAGGGACAGAAACACAGCACAAACCGAAAGAGGAAATTTACCAGCCAGAGATATTAAATTACGTTATTTTAAACTCTCTGAAGTAAAGAACTTGATTCTCCAATCTGATCTGCGGGAGAGAAGTAATTTCAGAGCAGAATAATGCGAAACGGTTGAGTGAGCTTAACCGAGAGTGACGGGGCCCAACGTTGAGTTTAAGCGCGTATATCCAACAAGTTAAGTTTCATTATTTCGTGCTCTCGACAGGAATAATGGGATTAAAAATTAGTTTTAATCGTCTCTGCGATTTCTTTTTTTGTCCCTTTGTCCCGCCACGAGGTATACACTATATCGTGTGAAACCATTATTCATCCAAATGAAAATTCTCCTGCACACCGCTATGCTACACAACACAGACACGACTTGGATATGACGAAGTCGTAAGGATTTTGAAACAATTTTCTGCGAGAACGATAATTATACAAACATTAGAGTGTTGGGTGACATATTCACTTAAGCTTCGTGTTACATAATGATGACGATGATGATAATAATAACAATACTTAAAACTCCGTGTCCTTTAGTCGGTAAACGAACTATAAATGGATCCCCACGGCCGTTAATCTTGGTTTTCTAGACCGGAGCCGCTATTTCCTTTAAATAACTCCTCAATTAACCTCACGGTGGTGAGTGGACCCCGTTCCAGACCCACTACTTCTCAGTATAACTAGTAGCGCCGGAAATCGAACCCGGGACTTCTGTATTTGTAGCCATGAACTCTGACCACTAGACCATAGATGCAATAATAATAATAATAATAATAATAAAAGAACAAGGCAAGGGTCCTTTTATTGCTCAATCGCGAGGCATCCTTCAGTTGCGAAGGAGAGTCTGTACGTGAAGACAGGGTGCGAGTGTATTGAAGAAGACTGCAAACAGCATACAAATTCCCCAACGGCGTTCTTTGCAGTTTAGATATTAAGGTTACTTAAAGGCAGTTTGTAAAATGAATTTCAGCAAACATAAGATTTATTAAGAAGAAAGTCGTCTTCTGGGTTTTGGCGCCAAAACCCAGAAAACGACTTTCTTCATAGTCATTGCCTCAAAAGTTACATAAGATGTATTAGATAAAATGAGAACAATTCAGATTTCAGCATCATAATAATGCATAATATGGAATTGCAACAACATCTGTGAAAAAGTACATGGGATAAATGGAGTTGCACAAGTATGCTTTTAATCTTTCGATATGTCTAAAATAAAAATGGCTGTTTAACGTTAAACAAAGATTTCATTTCATCAAAACTTGAATAACGGTTTGTGATATGAAAAAGATATGGCTCATAAAGAAGGCTCTGTAATCGGTCAATATGGCCGAGATATAAGTTGCCGACTTATGTTATCTATGCATGTGTCATATCGAATCTCACCAAAAAGTGACTACCAGTTTATGATCTGCCTGTCAGGTAGCGTAGTTGGTTGATGCACTATGCTACAAGCATGAAGGTCGCGGGTTCGAGTCCCGAAAAAGTGAATTTTTTTCAATTTGCCTAATCCTTCAAGCCGTACTATGGCCCTGGGGTCGACTCAGCCTCTAGCAGAAATGAGTACCAAGAATCTTCCTGGGGTGGTAAAGGGCGCCCGGCGCGTAAGGCTGACAACCTTATCGCTATCTGTGAGCCGATTGCCTAGACAAAATGGGTAAGCCTCGACGTCTCACAACCCTATGAGCCTTCACGGCCTGTTACAGGGATAGATTTACTTTTACATGTCATGAAGAAGTGTATTCTTGACCTAGCGTGAAGCAAGCTTTGTTATACAACGAAACTGCCCAGTAAGTCTTTATCGTCGAATTTGAAGAATATGTTCAGCTGTGTAGGGTGTGATGCTAGGTCACCCAGGGGGCACATATGTGGCCTCAACACAGTACAATTTTTTTTTTTTTTTTACTTTCAATGAACATCTGCATAATAACGCGAACAACCGAAAAGCTGAACCACCCGGCTTGGTACTGGCTGTGGGGATAAGAATCCCTAAGCGCAAAATTTAGCATATTCTGAACTGGTATAAAGGTTCTCAAAGAAAGTAACAGAGAAATTGGAAAACTATATAAAATGAGAAGCTCCATAATATGAAATCTTCTATCCTGAAGATGGAGTCATCAGTTTCTGCCACAGCACTGTTAATCATAAACCAGACTATACGGCATTACATCCCAGAAATTTGCAGTTAGATATATGCATTGTGGACCTACTCGATTAGAAACTTTTCGAACTTGAGTTCTTCTACCCTGAAGATGGACACAGCCCGTCCCGGATGATCGCAATCTACATAATGACTAGTTACACAACTTGTAGTCTTCAGCAGTTATTATTAGGGTGACAGAAGTAATATGCAGAACACGTGCCGCGTGTACTGCATACCTTTTTATAAGCCAAAAGACCTGAGAGGAAAATAAACTTGTGTAACAAAGGCGGAGACGGAAGGATGATATTAAAATGGATCTGATTTGTGAAGTATAGTTATTCATTTCCCTTCAATATGAAACTGCGGAATTAGTGAAGATGTGTTCCCACACAGCTGGCCCGATATCTAAGTTTATCCGTGTGGTTGATTTCAATTCCAAATTCCATTTTCCATTCCCTCGAGAATTCTTGTGTCGTGGAGAAAGAGCAAGTAAGGCGACCAGGTTCAGCCCGACCGTTCATTCATTGCCCTGTCAGAAGCAGAACATTACCAAAAAGTCGGAAGGGTTGTAGGGGTGTGCGGAAGGCGGCGCTACAATATAGGCACCCTCTTCCAGTCACTTCGTAATTTGAAAATACAAATCTTTATTTGTAGGGTCTAACAATTACTCAACTGATCAAGGCAATTCTTTATGGAACACGAAGGTTCATCAAAGCCAGACTTTAGAACCAGCCTTGAGCCAGCTGAATCCAGACCACACAGTCACACCATATTTCTCAAGTGTCAACTAGGAGTGACAAGTGATCTTGTCTAACGTTTCGTGTCAGTAATGTTCTTCCTGAAACGAACATTGTAAACACTTACATACGGCGTAGGCCGCGCCATGGCTCAAGCGGTTAGACGCTGGCTTCCCACCGCGGCGGCCCGGGTTCGATCCTGGGTTTGGTCAAGTGAGATTTGTGGTGGACAAAGTTGCACTGGGACAGGTTTTCTCCGAGTACTTCGGTTTCCCCTGCCAATCTTCATTCCACCAATTGCTCCACAATCACCCTCAGCTATCATCTGGGGCTGGTACAATAGGCCAGAAGTGGCCGCAGTACAAGGGACTTAGTCCCACCCCACTAACAATGAAAGAAAATTACATACGGCGCACTCCTCAGGGGAAAGATGGACAAATTCCGAGAATTGCCATCTTCTGGGATATAACGCCGTGTAGTCCGTATATGAACCGACGTTTCGGAGGAACGATTACCTCCACCTTAAGGGTCGAAAATAAGCCGAATAAGAAACGGCGCTGTATCTCAACGGATGGCAAATTTTCATAAGTACCGCTGCGAGAAGCTCAGTGCCTACGTGATTGTTTTTATGTTTTACGGATGTAGGATAATTGTTCTGGTGTGAGAGGGGGGGTGGGGATTCGTCTTAGACATTCTACCTCTATTGTCATTACATTCAGCGTGCTCAGCGGCATACTTCCCATAGTCAGTGTTAAGAGAATCTGTCAATCAACGCCTGCACACGCTTCTAATTGTCCAGTGCAGCAGCACTTAATGTGTAAATATTTCTAATCAATTGCAAGAAGTTTTCATACAGTGAAAACTTTGTAACTGACCCTTAAGTAGAACGTAATTCTTATGACGTAAAAGTTTATAATTATAGTATGTATGAGTGTGAAGTAACAATTCCAAATCTGTAAATGTATTTCGCCCCTAAAAAATAATTTTCATTGCAATAAAAGCCTTGGAATTGAATCTGTAGAAGCGATTTTAAGTTTGTTTAAGCTATTTTCTCTAAATATCAGTTTCTGGGGTAAGTGTTCCACTAATTTATGCACCCCAGCTTATGGGTAAAACAAATTTGATTGAATCACAATAAGCCTGACTCGGACTATCAAAGTCTGAGTCCTGTTTCTCTGACTAGAACCAGTATTAAGCGTAAGTATTTCCACTGTGTTCAGTAATAGCCGGATATTTTTGTTTCTGAATATTTTACACGAAGTTAGTTCTAGTAATTTGGACATATAGATCCAGTGACTGAGCGAAATTTTTGTAACGGACTGAACAGAGTAGGTCACTGCCTTTCATCTGAAAAAGGAGGCAGAACCAGCTTCAGAAACATCTGAGTTTTTAGTAAACCAATGGAGGATAATGCCATGCCATAGCTCAGCTTCCCACCGAGGCGACTCATATTCGATCTCAGGTCAGACCATGTGGGATCTGTGATAGATAAAATTGCAATGAGGTAGTTTCTCTCCGGGTACTTCAGTGTCTCCTGCCAATTTTCATTCCACTAACTGCTCACCATTCATTACGCACCATCGATGCTATGTAGTCCCAATATTCACGAATCTGGACGTTGGATATTGTGCAAGGTATTCAATTTAACTATGAGAGTGAACTTTTGCTTACATGCACGACCTCTTGTACTGCTGTCATTCATATGCTCCAGGGACTGAAATCTAAGTTTCCACGTTGATCTGTAAAAACACACAAACAAACACACACACACATAAACGAGCATGCAAACTAACACTCGGGGACTTTATGGAGCCCATTACTTTTTAGAAGTTGTTAATCGGTCAGTTAATCAAGAAATGCCTTACGCTTTATGGAACACCATCAAACTATTGGACTCTTTCTCGAGCCAGATAAATCAAGACCAAAATTCTCACATCATATTCTTCTAAGATCCATTTAAATATTGTAGCATGCAGTGCCGTTGCTATGCAACTATGGCGAGAAGGAACATGCATTGCTTGGTAACGGCTGGTAAACATGTAACCCATATCCGAGCTAAGCTAGACAACCGGCCATAATAATAATAATAGGGAGACTGTTGGAGGCGGTGTTTTCTGTTGGGTCATCCTTGAGGCTATATAGCAGGGACACCAGGACGACTTATTAGATGGTTACTTAGAAGAACTGAAGTAGGTAAAAAGGCGAAGTTGTCCCTGTGCTTAACTACTTAAGCACTACACCATGAAGGTGTATGGAGGAGTGGCTGTATAGATTCACATTTTCTTGACCTCGGCACTAGCTGGAGGTGAGTGGTCAGCTTCAAGTCCCGGCCGCTTTACCCTCGGAAAAGAGCTCCCGGTACCCATTGTGGAGGAGGTTGAGTGGACCCCAGAGCCGGTCTGGACGATATAGAGAAGTAAAAATTCTTGGCCTTACCGGCACTCGAACTCTGACCTCTCGGTCGTCCAACCGTAGCCAGTCGCTATACCGCTGCGCTATCCCAGAAGAACTGAAGCGGAGCAAGAAAAATCTGTGTAAAGACATGTTTCTGCCCAGGTTTAAACCAGTGACCTATCGAATATGAAATATTAATGCTAACACCTACATAGTGACGCGCTATGCACGGATACTCGTTTAGGCAGTGTGCTACTGCATTAAGTCTGCGGGTGGAAATGAGATGAGATATATCGCATTGTCCCTACAGCCAGCCACACAGCAAGTTCAGCATGGCACTGTTTAATTTGGATGTCAAGTATGAGGGCGTCGGGCGTCGCAAAGCGTCTTGTTCTGTTGCTTGACGCTGTGCCGAATGTTGCCGACACTTCGTTTCACCCCTCTGTTCTCCCCACACGTTTTCTGCCCTTGTCTGTTTTTGCAATCGGCTGAAAGCGCCAAAACCCTCCAGGTCACATATAACTGAAGCCGACGGAATGGAGGTCCTCAGCCAAGTGACGAGGCTCTATGGACTGCTAATGTATATAGTGCTAGAAATGGACAAGAGATCTTTCAGCTACTCGACCTAGATGTTTATAAGTAGAAGCGGTCGTGGCCTATTCAACCTCAACGTATCATTACAACATCTATAAATTGGAGATGAAAGATCGAGAAGGATCTATATATTTTTTTTCAATAGCCTGGAGTCTTCTAAACATTTTGGAAATAAGTAGATACATATTTCTATGTTTCTATGATCCATTTTATTACAATTCCTACTTTTATTACCCTTACTTACTTACTCATGGAGCTGAGCCCTTTTTGAGGAGCCGCCAATTCTGCAGCTACTCAAGAATTTCCCAGCATTTTATGGAACCCGAAGGTTCATCACCGTGTTCACAAGAGCCCTCCACTGCTCCCTATCCTGAGCCAGATCTATCCAATCCATTCCACCCAATCCTATCTCTCTAAGATCCATTATAATATTGTCCACCCACCTACGCCTTGGTCTTCCCTGTGGTCTCTTCCCTTTTGGCTTTCCCACCAATATGCTATATGCATTCCTCGTCTCCCCCATTCGTGCTACATGACCTGCCCACCTCATCCTCATTAACTTGATCATTCTAATTATACTTGGAGAAGAGTACAAGTTATGAAGCTCCTCATTACTTTGATTACCCTATGGATTATTATTAGCGGTGAATTAATTTTGTTAACCTCTGGTCAGATTAACCAGAGGTTGGTCTTCCTAAATGAAAAGCGAACACATTAATGATGTAAAGCACAGAATTTAATATTGTCATGTATCTGGAGTGAATATAGACACGGTTTGGATGAGTAATCGGATTTATTGAATGCTTATAGAACGCAACTTCAAATAACTATGACAGTCTCGCTGAGTTACACACTACAAGGATCACTGTAACTACAGCACACGTAAGGTCTTCTTAATCTTCCCCAGCCGTTGCTCGGTAGCGGCTTCGAACGGCGGACGTTCACCTTACTTTTGGTTTTCTGAACTGTCTCTGGACTCAGCTGATGGAATTCTCGATTAACACTCACTAATTGTTCTGCATAGAACATCTCGGAACGGACCGCGCAGAAAACACATTTCTTCTGTTGTGGTTTCCTATTGTTTCCGTGGAAACACCCTTGTTTGCGAAGCCATTACTTAGTAACGGCTACTGCATATTTGCTAACCTCGCGGTCGTTGACCTGCAACGGGTCTACATGCCACACTAAAAATTCCACCTGCCATGATGTTGAGAAAACTGTGTCTTATCCACAGGATGTATTTATGGTTCCTATAATTCTCAGAAAGGACATCAAGAAAGTTATTTCGCTAAACAGTAAGCAGTTGTCAGTACAGTGATGACACTGAGTGTTTCCTGCGTGATGGGACCTGAATTTTTAAACATTATTTAGAAGAAAGTTGTGCTTTTAAATGGGTTACGAATTAGCAACCAAGCGTGGCTACTCTTGTTTAGAAAGGGACAGGACATATCACAATATACGCTTCCCTTTATATCTAAAGCCAGGCTTATGAGGGAAGGTCCACGTAATATTTATCAATGATTCCATGGACCTTCGTGCACATCTAATCCTTTATTCGAACGCAGAACTAATTTCATAAAAGACATAGAGCCATGAAATTCAAATGTTGATTAGTTGGATATTTAAGATGGAAATGAGTAGTGTACATATAGGGTGACACGACAGTTTAGTCCCACTCAATCGGCTGCTATTAGTAGAAAATCCACGAGACAGGCAGAAAAATACACGCAGAATGATCAGAAAAGAAACCCCGTGGATGAATTGAAGATAAACTGCAAGAAGCAAGAAGGTGAACAATGGAACACAATTAACTTGACGCGTCGGGAAGATGCATAGAGAGATGCTATCCAAATGCTGACGCACACACCGGCTGATACAAGATAACAAAGGAAAATCATTGGAATAGCTGTTAAGAATCTCAGGCAGGGAAGGGTGAACAACTGGCAACTCCCTGAAAGCTTGATCATGATAGCTGCGTTTATAATAATCAACTTCATATGAACTTCACTGTAGACTTTATTACGGGTAAGATTGCTCACATAACTACAAGTTAATAATGTGACGGATTTGCTCAAATCATTACCAGGCAAAGGCTCGATAACCGCCCCGCGACCGACTTGCATGAACAATAGGAAGAGTGTTTTATATTGCTGGGCAACAGCCAGCGCGCCAATGGATTGGCTAAGAAGCGATCACGTGGTAACTCCAACAGAAGCATCACGCCAATGGAGGAAGCTGTGTTTTCTGCATGTTGGTACGTGTGGCTGTTATATAACGCAAGTCCACTGAAAGCGGTGTCGAATACCACCACCGTAGCCCTGCGAGTCGTAGGAGGGGAAGAAAAGGGAAGTCTCGAAAACTGTCACTTGCTCACATGGATAAAAGGAATAATTGGATTCCCACCAGCTCCCCCCAACCCAAATAAAACAGAACTGGAGTCTTCCAATTAAGTAAAATGTAACTTGACAACTGGAGACAATTTCGTTTTCTTTTAGCGACTATATAATCTGTGTTGAACATCACTACATAATTTGCACAGACTCTCAGTAGGCAAGTCAGTGGCCATAAAATTTCTGTCGTTGAGTAATGATAAGCAGTCACTAACAAGTCTCGTATGCCCTCGCTGAGAGAGTTTAACTACGAATGTTCAGTGTGGGGTACTACGGATCCTTGAATCAGAGAACGCCTATATGCCTAGAAACTAAGGTACATATGGGTTTTACTCGAGCAATTTAACTCTCCACATGTGTTTAGAAAACCTTCTTGAATTTTTTTTTATTGGCGCTACAGCCCTCATTTGGGCCTAGGCCTACATCCATGAAACTCTCCGTTTCACTTAGGTTTTACTAGATCTTAGACATACGGCAGGACTCCTTGGGCGGGCGATCAGTTCGTCGCAAGGCCTCTATCTGTACACAAACATCCATAACCTTAGTGGGATTCGAACCCACGGTCCCTGCTTCCGAGCGAGCGAAGACAGTGCATGCCTTAGACCGCTCGGCTACCGTGACCGGCACTTGAACAATTTACAGCATAAATATTGGACACACTATACTGTAACTTCCCCCGGTGTCGGTTACAAACTTCAACTTTCTTTCAGTGTATCTTTTCATTATTTTAATTTTATTAGGGTGTCGTCCGTTTATGATCCGATACGGTTCACGCCCCCTTATAAGCATTTATTATTCCCATTCATTCATTTTTATAAGTTCGTATAAACCTTTATCTGTTGTCATCCCTTTCATGCAGTACCCTTGTGTTCATTCATTGTAGTGATATCTTTAAATCCTATGAAATGAATTTAATATTTATGCACCCCCCTTACACAGCCAGTTGCCTTCTCTACGGTCTCTTTCAGACTTTACAGTTTCATACGGCATGTGTCACTGATTGAGCCTCAGGATAAGCTAATGCCATAATGAGGCATGCGCAGTCCCGTATAGGTCCGAAGCCTCTTTATATATCGTTTTCACGAAGGGCGGATCGATGGATGAAAAATCATGAAATGTCCACCCCAGATTTTTAGCCTACCTCCCTTTCTTAAGGAAAGAAAA
This sequence comes from Cryptotermes secundus, assembly GCF_002891405.2. NCBI lineage: Eukaryota > Metazoa > Arthropoda > Insecta > Blattodea > Kalotermitidae > Cryptotermes > Cryptotermes secundus. The sequence goes on from NW_019742442.1 coordinate 403,346, forward strand.
TAGGCTCGTGACATCACCATAGATATATCTGCTTGCACCCCTTCAAATTTTGCACCAGATGACCGATTTTCGAGAACCATTGTTTGAAAATCATAACATTAAAAGCCATCATTATGGCATTTTAATACCTTTCTACAGTCGGCCACAACAACATGGCGGACGCACAAAGAGCGTCATTTCGTCCAGTGTTCGGAAATAAGGCACGGTAACAGTTCTTCGAAACACACGTATGTAACTTGTATTAATGTAATCTCTTCTACAGAACGTAAAACGGTAAAATGGCGGCTGTATTCATTTTATAGGCCTATTTGGATTTTGCTTTGGTGGCAATAATTAATGAATGATTGAAGTTAGTCTTGTGAAATTTGTGACGGAGTTCGAGTATAAATGTTATTATATAGTCTGTACGGAATATTATGTAGAAGTAGAAAAATTTAACTTGGATCCGTCACTTTAAAGTTACGCCCTATACGTTTAACGAAGACAAAATCTGTTCCAATATGAATATTATGATTTTGGACATTATACATTGCCTTGTTTTTATCTAAAAATGCCGTCCTGTTTATATTTTAAAGCACAACGTTTCGGAGACTGGATTCTCTCTCCGTCTTCAGGTAAAACCTACTTAGTTGGGCTAAATCGATAGAGCTAGTGCGTATCTCCGGAGATTTGGCCCAACTGAGAAGGTTTTATCTGAAGACGGAGACAGAATCCAGTCTCCGATACGTTGTGTTTCGAAAAATAAAAAGGAGGATGTTTTTAGATAAAGACAAGACGATGGATAATACACAAAATCATAATATTCGTACTAATGTAACATCATCACAGATTTCTAGATGCAATTTACAAAATCTGTTCTAAAACTGAACTTTGTAAGGCATTCCCTAAACAAAACAACAACAACAACAATAATAACAACAGTCCCTGATGAGAGAAATCTGTGACATTGACAGCGGCAAGCAACAGTTATGAAAGCCTCGAGGGTTCTTCCTTGTGATTATTTGTACAAGAGTCCATATCGCTAGGGCATAAACTACATGTATACAGCATATGTAGTTCGATTATAAGTTTAAGTTATCAGAATAAGACATTAACATCACAACTTGTGTAGGACCACAAGTCTGCAGTTGGAAGGTATGCTTTATATTTTCTACCTGAATTTCCTCGTTTTTTTTTTTTTACAAAACTAAACAATAATAATAATAATGTAAGATTGGGTTTTTCACGGCGGTGACTATGAAGAAAGCCGTCTTCTGGGATGTGGGACCGTGAAGATATTGTGTTAACAGAGGTTTCGGAGGAACGTATCGCCTCCATCTTCAGTCTAGAAGAAAAAAGAAAATCCGCGAGCGAGGAACCAATGTGAGCAGATGCTGACAGACTGACACCCTGACAGCACTTGCTCACGCTGTTTTCTCGCTGACGGATTTTCTTTTTTATTCTACCCTAAAGATGGAGGCGATACGTTCCTCCGAAACGTCGGTTAACACAATACCTACACGGCGCCACATCCACGAAGAGGCTTTCTTGAATAATAATATATTCTGATGGTATCAGTGCATCAGTCGAAGGCATATAAAAGATACATCAAATTGTATTAATGGGATCAAATGAGGGAGTTTGAAATGGACTGCGCATGTGATACGCGTGGGACAGATAGGAAATACATGTTAATTTAAGCCGAAAACCTGGGTGATCTAGGAGTGTGTGGGAAAATGACAGTACTGAATTGATCCTGGTTCCATACAAGGCACGGAATTTCTTAAAAATCTGGGCAATTATTAGCTTCCAAAGAACGAATTTGCTCATAGATTTACAGCCATATTCAGTTACTTCCAGTGGCTACTCAGTGTGAAGTAGGCAAGAATTTGGCTGCTCTAAGGCGAGGTAGCGTGTAGCGTAGTGCAACTAACTACGTTACTACGCTTCCTAAAGCAAGAAATATATAAAAATCTAGGCACATATTTCAACAAGATGACAGCTATGGGATTAGGTTTGGTAATAATTCTGCCACATTACTTCTATTTTGTTTCGAATTATTAAACAACACAATTAACCCTCATTAGTTTCTGAAGACGTCCAGGTTCGGAGTGTAAGGGTAGGTCTGTGATGCTCAACACCCCATTACAACTAACACAAAGAATTTCCAGTTGTTAAACATGCTTTCTTAGCCGTAACAGAAAATGTCATTCGGTTAACAACACCAAAAAGACTTGAAAAATGTCGATGTCTACTTCTCAAGAGGACCTCCCAACCAGAATACAAGCCCCTTCCAATTCACAACCCATTACAACCCCTTTCATAATATCATACAAACAAGTATTACGATTCAGATAGGATTTCAACCCCTAATTTTTTATATGACTAGGCGGTTCAGTGCAGTGTGAAAAGTAGCGCCTTGAATTCATGCTATTAAAATGTTTTCAGGCAGATGAAATGTTGTGCCATATTTCAAGTACAGTCCCTTTTGGGTTAACATGACATAGAAGTTTAAAATCTATGTTAGAGACCTGAATCCTTTTTTATTCACAATATATAGCTCAACTGAACAATTCAACTGCTCTCTATTCCGAAAAACCGTAACAACACAAATGTTTTCTTAGGATGTAAATTCATTCCTTGTAAATATTGCATAAAATTAACGCCTGTCTGTTCGAATGTCTGTTCAAATATTTAATATGCAAAACAATTCGATGCATTTTGATTATAACTGGGATTGTGGGTCTGTACTAAAAGTTGTCGGTCAAATTTAATTTCGGCTCATATCCTAACTTCCACTTCAGATGAAACTGAAATACAGTATTATCATGCACCCCAAAGCGACTTACTTTAATATATGTATACTATCTTTAACGTTTATTTGAAGCATTTTTAGTTAGATGTTATGTATTTAGCAAAAGATAAGAAATGTGATTTAGAATCGCATGTGATTGAATTTATTAAAACACATTTGCATCCGCAGTAAATTAAGATCGAGGCCCGTGACATATGCAAAACTGCGAATTACGCATTTCGAAAATACGTGTGCCCTAAATTGAATACAGGTTATATCTGTATGGAACTTATAGTGTTGTTCGTGTATGTAAGTTTCACTTGTCATTTATATATAAATTTCTTGAAAAAAAAAAAAAGACACAAATCAGTGTTGAAAAATTCTCTCAGGTGTGGTTTACACGTATATATTTAAATCAATTTATATCTTCAAAACATATTTCTGTAAGACCTTTTCTAATATCATTATTCCAATTAATCATAGGCCAATCAAATTGTTTCTTCGTATTAGATTTTCACACGTAAATTCTGAATGGATGCTTTGTTACCCATGCATGCAACATGCTCCTCTCCTTGGGTTAATTGCCGTAATTATGTTGCTCACGCCTGCAGTGTATCCATCTATTTGCATGACTATCTCTCTCTTGCACGCGCGCGCATACACACACACACATACGTTACAATATATATAGTGACATGAGGACCCGCTGCTGGGCAACGACTCGGTAAACACATTTCCGCGACAATGAATACGCGCACAATAATCGGATAACCCCTGTTGCTATGCAACGCGCTGTAAATACAACAATACAGAAAGTGGTGTTTTCTATATGATTCGCATATATCCACTGCTGGGCAACGGATGTTTTCTATGGATCCGTCTCGTGACTATATAAGTGGTACAGAACAGAATCAAATGAGCAGTAGAACGAGAACGAGAGAATGGAGCGAGTCCTCACATAGTGAAGGAAGAAGGGTTCGGCTGTAGATTGGTTGTGAAGCATTTTAATTGATTGTGATTAAAAGTGACTGTAAAGAAGGTGTTAATACATCCAATCACCCAATCCAAAACCCGTTATTAATAGTCATGGAGCCATAAACTTGACAGTATGTAGTGTATACATATTCTCCAGTTTGAATTAGTATCGTAGAGTGAACTTCGCAAAACCAGTTTCATTTGACGTGAAACGCGAATTACTTATGAATCCCATAGGCATTAGTCGTCCAGTCTACTTCTTTTGGTGGTGGTGACTCATTGTAACAGTCCATACTGTATGACTCACCATCTCGACGCGAAACAGTTACATAATAGTTAACTATAGGCCATAAATTGTTTTTTGGGTTCAATATCTGCAACATTTTAGCTTTGCCAAACAACAAAGTCTGCTGAAGAATCCAACTGTCTGGAAGTTGAACGTGGAAATCTACACCACTTATAGGAAATTCCGCCATGGAAAAATGATATTGACTCAGTTCCACTTTTCTCCAGCCCCACATACAGGTCGTAAGGTCCATCGCTCCAGGCTTCCAAAAACCTCCTTGCAAGATATATCCTCGCCAAAATTCGCGATTAATACTTTGATCTCAAGATCGAACTACAGTCCAGTCCATCACGACCTCGCGCGTTTGTAATTCTCGAATAGTTGGCGATCTGAATACATCACAAATTTCTTCTTCATGCATTCACTTGTTGGCACAAAAATTTTTCTTAGAGTTTCTGTCGGTCTCAGTGTTAATTCAATGAAGTTCACCGAGAAGATTAACTGAATTCATAGCTTTCTCAGTGATATTGTGGAGGTAAAAGGTTCGAAACTCAGTCACAGAATTTCATGACGTAATGTTTAGCACTTCAGTATCATATTTTGGAGATCCTCAGTTGGAGTTGCAGCCAACAGACCACCCCGATACAGTTTAATGTGACCTCATTTGTTCTTAGCGAATGTCGTTCTTTTATTATAGTAATTCCACATGCTACTATCTCGCTTCTTCTCTCTGTTTTAAGGCGTAATCATTTGGAACCCTGAACTGAATCATGTAAATGTTGAGTGACTTTAATGCATGTTACGTTCGGTTTATTTCAGTTTATTTTCGAACACTTCTTTAACTTTTAATGCAGTTGCTAAGGGAACTTCATGAAAGTGACAAACTGTGCAACAGGCCTACATTGCAGGTTTTGATTATGAAATGGACCCCTGCCTCTTAGTTGTTATAATAAGCATTAATCACATAACTGGGCATTCTCGTGTCTTGCTTGAGAATATGCAGTAGCTTCACTACTTCGTTTGGGCTTTGCCTCGAGATTGTTTAAAAACTAAGTACAGGGTGTAATTTAATTGCAAGAATAGGTTTACGTACATGGCACCTGGGCTAGTAAATAAGAATAACAAAAAGAGACCACAAAGTAGATTATTCTGTATATTTTGTTGGCAAATTTACGACTTTCTATACGTTTACATTCGCTACCCTTATAATAGTATATCATACAGGCTTGATCTTTTTATGTTCTGTTGGTGATCCGCATTGGGATATCATGAGACTGGGTTTATATTTTTGGTATATTTCTGCCAGTTTTATGGCGAAAAAAGTATCAGACATTTTGTGTCCCCTAACCGCTTTTACTAATGGCTTGTCGACAATAGGAGTTGCATAGGGTGAAGACAAGGAAAGAAGTTATGTGTCAGCTATTTTATTCGTATATCCATGTGAAAGAATACCTGACCCTTCCTATTTCCAGTCCTTTTAATACAACCAGTTCTGTATAGCAAACGTCAGCGTTTTTTTGGCAATGAAAAGAACACGCGTTTTGCGCACGGGTGCATCCACAAATATACCGACAAAAAACTGTAAGGTTATTGGGGCCCCAAGGTTGGATTAGCAGTTATAGCTTTTTATATGCTTTTGAGGGAAGACAAATATTGATATAAATATTCCGAAACAAGATATGATGTTAACATTATGGGATTACTAACAGGGCAATTATTTAATAAAAATAGTCCTCTCTGGTTTCTGCTTTGTTGAAATGATTTTCCTCGACAATCAAATAGATCAAACAGGACACGCTCTAATACAGACTAACTTCCTTTTTATGAGAGAAACTCAAATATTCCCACTACCTCTATGTTGGTAACTTCTAACACGTAGTAGTAGTAGTAGTAGTAG
>NW_019742442.1:409294-471700 GCF_002891405.2 Cryptotermes secundus
GTAGTAGTAGTAGTAGTAGTAGTAGTAGTAGTAGTAGTAGTAGTAGTAGTAGTAGTAGTAGTAGTAGTAGTAGTAGTAGTAGTAGTAGTAGTAGTAGTAGTAGTAGTAGTAGTAGTAGTAGTAGTAGTAGTAGTAGTAGTAGTAGTAGTAGTAGTAGTAGTAGTAGTAGTAGTAGTAGTAGTAGTAGTAGTAGTAGTAGTAGTAGTAGTAGTAGTAGTAGTAGTAGTAGTAGTAGTAGTAGTAGTAGTAGTAGTAGTAGTAGTAGTAGTAGTAGTAGTAGTAGTAGTAGTAGTAGTAGTAGTAGTAGTAGTAGTAGTAGTAGTAGTAGTAGTAGTAGTAGTAGTAGTAGTAGTAGTAGTAGTAGTAGTAGTAGTAGTAGTAGTAGTAGTAGTAGTAGTAGTAGTAGTAGTAGTAGTAGTAGTAGTAGTAGTAGTAGTAGTAGTAGTAGTAGTAGTAGTAGTAGTAGTAGTAGTAGTAGTAGTAGTAGTAGTAGTAGTAGTAGTAGTAGTAGTAGTAGTAGTAGTAGTAGTAGTAGTAGTAGTAGTAGTAGTAGTAGTAGTAGTAGTAGTAGTAGTAGTAGTAGTAGTAGTAGTAGTAGTAGTAGTAGTAGTAGTAGTAGTAGTAGTAGTAGTAGTAGTAGTAGTAGTAGTAGTAGTAGTAGTAGTAGTAGTAGTAGTAGTAGTAGTAGTAGTAGTAGTAGTAGTAGTAGTAGTAGTAGTAGTAGTAGTAGTAGTAGTAGTAGTAGTAGTAGTAGTAGTAGTAGTAGTAGTAGTAGTAGTAGTAGTAGTAGTAGTAGTAGTAGTAGTAGTAGTAGTAGTAGTAGTAGTAGTAGTAGTAGTAGTAGTAGTAGTAGTAGTAGTAGTAGTAGTAGTAGTAGTAGTAGTAGTAGTAGTAGTAGTAGTAGTAGTAGTAGTAGTAGTAGTAGTAGTAGTAGTAGTAGTAGTAGTAGTAGTAGTAGCAGTAGTAGCAGCAGCAGTAGCAGTAGCAGCAGTAGTAATAGAAGTAGTAGAAATAGCAGTAGCAGTAGTAGTAGTAGTAGTAGTAGTAGTAGTAGTAGTAGTAGTAGTAGTAGTAGTAGTAGTAGTAGTAGTAGTAGTAGTAGTAGTAGTAGTAGTAGTAGTAGTAGTAGTAGTAGTAGTAGTAGTAGTAGTAGTAGTAGTAGTAGTAGTAGTAGTAGTAGTAGTAGTAGTAGTAGTAGTAGCAGTAGCAGCAGTAGTAAAATTCTCCCTACAAAACGCCAAGACGTATGAGGAAGTAGACATATAGCTCTACGCCTATTTAACGTCGGCAATAGGTGGAAATGATAATCAGCATCAAGCATCGGCCCCTTTACCCCCTCGAAAAGGGCCCAGGTACCCTTTGGGTAGAAGTGGGTGGGCACCAGAGCCAGTCTGGATACTGGAAAAGAGAAAAACCTCTTGCCCCCGCCAGTGCTAGTCGTTTTCTGGAGCTGATCTATCGACTGGTAGGTTGGGACAATTGCTGCTGGGCCTCGTCATCAGCACCACCATAAATCCTACATGAACTGACCTGAGAATGAACCCGGGCCGCTGCGATGGGAAGCCAGTGTTTAACTGCCTTGAACGAAGTGCTTAAATACACTGCCAGAAGGTCCTGACTGTTAGTAAAGTCTTTATGAATGAATTCCGGCTACATTTTGTACTGGTAAAAGCTGAAGTTCGCCGGTCACAGTGGTAGCGCGGTCTAACGCATGAACTGTCCTCGTTCGCTCAAACACTGGGACCGTGGGTTTGAATACCACTTGAGTCATGGATGTCTTTGTGCATTTATTCTGTTTCTGTTGTCCTGTGTGTGCAGGTAGCGGCCTCGCGACGGGCTAATCTCCCGTCCAAGGCGTCCCACCGACTGCGTAAAACATAAAGAAACTGAAAAATTGGCCATGGTCCAAAAAAGGGCTCTAGAACCATAGATAGATAGAATCCCAAGTTCAGGTTAAATTATCTCTGTACTTAACTATTCAATTAAGCACAACGCTATGAGGGGGTGAACTGGGGTATAGCTCCACCATTCTTGACTTAGGCATTAGTTGGAGGTAAGTGGTCAGTTTCACCCCAGGGAAAGAGCCGCCGGTACCCTCTGGACAGGAGGATGGGTGGGCTTTAGAGCCGATCTTTATGGAGAAGAGAGTCGCTTTAGCAACTGAGCTATCCCGGCTCCACTTCGGTGTTGGTACACACACTAAGTATCCGGACGAAATTAATTTGGTTTCTGTTCCCACTTTACATGAAAGTCGGATAATCTCCATTTTTTTAAATATTTTATTTCGCTCAGCATTGTGTATTGAATGAATGTATTTCTGAACATTTATCTGAAGCATTATTTGATTTGTTGGAAGTTTAATGAAACAGGCGTACATAACAGAAGGAACTTGTGATTCTGCACAGTGTGACATTTGTAATGTGATTAACATTCTAACAAAACATTTGTATCTCCAATAAATAAACGTCAAGGCTACTGGGGTAAGGGTGCTTTGGACAATATATGAACTCTATTAGGGCATATGTTTGCTCTGGCGTGGTCATTTATCTACCCATCTGCGTGTAATAAAGCAGCATCAGATTAACAGATTTTAGAAAAGCGAAGGTAGTCAAGGATTAAAGTTCTCGGTGTAAAGCGGGCAGCCTACATGAACTAAACGAGAAACCAAAAGATCTGTTCCTGGATTCTCCGAAGTTGTCTCGTCTCTTTAGGTGTAATAAACGCTGTATAAAGTAGAGTTCTTTAGAAGGTAACAGTTGCTGAGCTAGTCAAGAATTTCACGCCTTTTATTGAACCCAAAGGTTCACTGCTCTGTTTATAAGACTCAGCCATTATTCCCTACTACAAACCTTACCAATCCAGTCCACATACTCACACACCGTTTCTTCACGATTTGCTGTAACATTATCCACCCATCTTCGTCTAATTCTTCCAAATAGTCTATTTCTTCAGGTTTTATTATTAAAATGTTGTATATATTTATCGCCTCCCCATCCGTGCTGTATTCCCCACCCATATCATTCTCCTTGCTTTGATTAAACCCAATAATATTTCATGTGTATCGAGCAGGTTAACTCAAGGGGTGGCCGAATTGAATTGGGCATCCTGACGGAAAATTTCGTTTGTTTTCTTTGGTCCCAGTAGGAAAACTGCGAGACAGCACTCCAATTAGAGTAGCAACGCTTCCTTCCACATCCTTTCCAGTTCATTATTCATGAATAATCCCACCATCCGACGCTACACAGTCTGAGATAGCGTTGTAAAGGAAACCACAAGTAAAAATTAAATAGCAGTTGGTGTGAACATATTTTAAGATATACCTTACATTTCTCAATATTCATCTTACTGAGCCGGGACAGCAACTGATTACGGGCTGGACGACTGAGGGGTCGGAGTTCGAGTAACATTAGTGTCAAGAATTTTCTTTTCTTCAAATCGTCCAGACGAGTTCTGGGGTCCACCCAACCTCCTACTCAATAGGCACCGGGAGCTCTTTCTCCGGGGGTAAAGCGGCAGGGGCGTGAAGCTGACAACTCCCCTCCAGCTAGTGCCGAGGTCAAGAAAATGTGGATCTGTACATCCACTCCCCCATACGCCTTCATGGCGTAGTGCGTAATTCGTTGAGCACAAGAACAACTTTACATTATCTTATGTTGGTATGACCCCAACACATGTTCTGCTGTTATGTCGCAAGCCCGTATCTGCTCCGACTGTTCGATCATAACACGCAACGTACCTGAAGCGCTGATTTACAATGGATTTAAATTAAAATGTAGTTGGTAAGCCCTTGTGCAGGAATAATTCAGTGAAAATAATTACAGAATGATTCTACTGATATTTGTATGAGCAATATTCATGATCTGTACGGATGTTTGTTTCTGGTTTTGAAACGTGCCTGTCACTGACGATTATCAACAGAGCGTATGGCAGATACAAATACCCGGGGTTCAGAAGTGTGTACAGCTAAATTAGCTTTCTGATGGAAGTTAAGTTTGGTCAGAACTCGGTCTCTCTGCATGAGGTCAATAGTAAACGGTTTCTAATACAGACGAATGGTACCTCATCTAAATTCCGAAGTATTCTTGATTATTACAAATGTTCTTCTGCTTAACTCATCTGAACACGGCATATCTCAAACGATCAATTAAAATATTAACACAATTCATGCCGTGGTCTTTAATTAATTAAGCCCGGGACAACTTTACATTTTATTTTACTAATAATATAGAATAAAATATTTGGAGATAGTAAATTTATGAAATTACAGTTTCTAAATTTAGACAACCAACCTCACGATACAATATCCTTCTTAAAGGACTTATGCTCAGAGAGTTACGAAATTACCTACCTACCACTCGGCCTTACAGCCCTGGGTGAGCCTTGGCCTCCTCTACAACCAGTCTCCACAACCAGTGCGAGCTGCCATAGGAATGGACCCACGCATGATGACCCGAGGGTGATTGTTAGTTTTCTGAACAAAATTCTCTTTACAGGATGAGACTGTTAGCCTCTTGCCCAACCCCAAACCTGGAGGACCAGGGTATCTCTCTTAGTCTGGACTCTACCCTTTGACCTTTCCGGCATGGGTGACCCTAACCGTAGTTAAACTACCGCCAGCATAGCTGTGCAGGTCACAGAGTCACGCAAGCCCCACCACCACGACAAGGTGGAGACACCTTTGGGGGGTACAAAATTATCTACTTTCATGGAAATCAAATATTTATCGCCGTATTCATAACGTCCCTTTATTGAACTCTGTATTAAGTCAGTTCAAAAACTTCACATCATATTCCTCTACGATATTACTACTTCGTCTACACTTATATCGCCGAAACAGGAAGTTTGTGTTTTTTCCCGAGCAAAGTTTCTTATATGTTTATATTTTTCATTCCCATGCATTCTTCGCGTCTTACCTATCCGACGACACTTCTTGAGTAATGCCAGTGACAGGACGTCAAGAATCTGGAAAATCGGGTTCCCCAAAACTACCATAGACTTCAGAGCAGGAAAAAAAAAATATAACAAGACGGCGACTGCTTGCTTTTTAGGGACTCTATCCCATGCAATTGGTTAGTTATTAACAGATTTATATATACTGATATATCGTTCAAGCATGTTCTCTTTGTGCCAATAGTTCCTAACAGTTTAACAATTTATTAACAACAGAACATTTCTCGCGAGGACCTGCAGACCGCAGTGGCTTCAAGGTCCTGTCTTCCAGTCCTGCGTTTAGAATTATTGGCCAGTCTCACTTTTAAGTTCCACCCTTATTTGGCACGCTTAGCACATACATCGTATATATATGTATAATTCGTAAATGACCTATAGAAAAATTACATAAATATTTGCTCTGCTTATGCTCTCTTTCGGGCTGCGTTTGTTGGCAAACTGTTCCTCAAAAGGAACAGCCATAAACAGATGTCTGTGTATAGAAATCGCGTTGTTTGCTTGGGAAGGAGGGGGAACAAGCGAACTCGAGGGTTAACGTCCGTATTGATTTGTAGTGATGTTTTCTGAAGGTACTCTAAAACCCAGATTACCTTTGTACCCTACGCAGACTGGTTTTCTTGTACTAGGGACACTTAAAATTGCATTTCATAAATTGTAACCACAGAGAACAGAAAATAAATATTGCAGTTGCATGAATGGGAAATGAATGGGAGAGAAATGTTGGCCAAAACAACTAGTTCACAAGAACGTGCTGCAGGGAGCTAAAATTTGAAATATCGGTGCAAGACATAGCACATACAACTGAGATTGAATGCCTTTGAAACGACACTGATTTTCGCTTGGGTGGTTGCTGAATAGTGAACAATAATCAAATCCGTCAGTCCGGTAAAACCAGTTTCGAAAGAAAATGACACTTCGTATTTGAGTTTCAAGTATGCGTGCCTTATTTTGCTGAAGCTACCATTTCTGTGGTCTCATTTAGAGATATGGTCTTCAAAAAAATACGGAATGAATGTAGCGGTTTTCGAGAAAATCACGATTTTGTATCGTGGGACCCATTCGAAGGGCCTCTCTTTCTGGAGCTGGAATATACAGATTTATTTTGCATCGACTCCTGAATGCCGAACACAAAATCAGTCTTTTTGCTCAGGCGCTAGTGAGGCGAGCATCCATATCTACAAATAGACATTAATGTATTTACAGCATATGTATACAGAGGCGTGCGTACATACATACATATATACTGTCACGATTTGGGATGTGTGTGACTATAGATGGAGTATGAATTGGCTACTGTATTTATTGACCGCCTGCATACACCACTTAGAACTACATTTTACAGATCACTGACACACACATATTAGTGTCCTCAATCTTTTACAGACTCCACTAGCCGTTCCCTGGCAACGGATTTAACACAGTGGAGAGTTTTTAGCTTCCGGCGCTCAGGTCATCTTGTCACAGCAATCCGTGCAGAACTCTTGTCAACTCAGAACTTAGCTAACTGGGTTCCAGGCTGGCGGCCATTTCACATCAACTTCTAGTCTTCTCTTCACAGTCCGACTTTCAGCTGAGCACTCTTGGAACTGACTGGTTGCCCCAAACCGTCCAGGTTATAACATCTCGGCACAGACCACGCAAAAAACACCGTTCCTCTGTCCAGGTTTATCACCATCACCCCGCTGTTTTAATCTATGAAGGCAAACACTACCTAGAGTGGCCGATGGCCCTACATCTCCGGCATCTTACTCTGTGTGCAGTCTCTTTTCTTGTTACGGAGGGGGCCGACCCCTCCACAATCATTAGAGTTTCTTATGAAAATATGATGTGCGAAAACCTAATCACCCTGAACGTGAATACTGCTTCGGGTACTGCAATCGCGTAATATTCGACACGACAAAATCTGGGTTATGTACCACCCATCGTGAGTATCATTCAGCTGTCAACAATAGCACAGACATTGTTTCATGCGCCTGTACCTTCAGTGAGAGATTTGGAGAAGAGCAGGCTCTTAACACAAGAAATTCTTGTCCGGATAAGTGTGTGATAAAAAGCTTAACAGAAGTCCCTTTGTTACGAAACTACTGCAGCAAAGCACTTCAAACATTGTCCTACAGAAGAGAGACATGGAGAAGGAAGAAAATTCCTCCAATTTTGTGTTTCGGTTTGTGTTGACTTCTCTATGCAGACAAGATTCTTTCAGCTGTTAAAACTGTAGAAAGTGGTTGCCACGACTGTGGAAAAGACACAAGAAATCGGAGGAAAACGCTACGAATAAGAATGAAGGAATGGAGGATAAAAATGAAAGAAAGAAATGAATGAATAAAAAGAAAGATGCACTTCAATTTCTGGCTTATGGAAAATGCCATACATACTTGTACTTTACACTGAGATAAATGTTAAAACTCCATATTCTCCATTGCGTTCAAGGGCGGGATTGCTCACCATACTCGTATTATGCTTTGTATGAGGTATCTGTAAAGTCACGCTTTCGGAGCCAAGATCCTCAGACTATTCAAACTGAATACCGTGGGCAGATACTGGCATAGGTCATAACGTTCTCCTCCCCAATCCTTCTTATCAATTCACTACCAGACCGCAACTTTCCTTTTATTCAGATCTTTTCCAATTTTATGATTACATTGAACTCTTTGCCTTGTAGTCCGCAAGCGAACTATACCGACCGAGCGACCGTCGTTTGTCGACGAAGTTAGTGCCAACTTTAGGGGATAGAGGGTGTCGCGTGGTGAGCGCAACGGATCCCCACAACCGTTAATCTCGGGTTTCTAGACCGGAGCCGCTATTTCCTTGAAATATCTCCTCAATTATCCTCATGAGGCTGAGTGGATCCCGTTTCAGAGCCACTACTGCTCAGAAAATCTGGTAGCGTCGGGAATTGAACCCGGGACCTTTGCATCTGCAGCCAGGAACTCTGACCACTTGACCATAGAGGACATTATAAAAAGATTTCCCTTCTTCTTAAAAGAATTTAAATGATTCTAGTAAACTTGAATGTACTGAATTTCAATTTCAGCTTCAAACTTTCTGATGAACCACCATTTTCACGAGAGAGCAGAGATCTTGAGCAGTAAAAGTGTCCCATGAAACGCGTCCAAATTTATGGAGGTTATTAATTGGATCGTGTTATGTAAATATTCTTACCTGTTCCAGAGCTATTGTTTCGAACTGAAGAGACGCAAAGAAAAACCATGATTTGGTAAAGCAATTATAAATCTCCTGACCAACGGTTCAATGACGTTTGTCGTTACACAGCCAAGCAGCAACATGCTTACCAAACAAATTGACGGCAGGTAATATAACATATTCTGTAAATTTTTCGTACTTTGCGCGTAATAAATACATTGAGATTATCCATATTTACACACACTAAGGAGAGAACCAGGCTTTGGGCACTCGCGCAATACGTAACGCGCTCAAGGTCAATTTAATTCTCGATTATTGAATCTTCCTCGAGGAACTTGTGTAGCATTCCTGGAATTTTTGTTGTAGTGCGTGAAATTTGTTGCCGGTTTCTCACAGGTTGTTCGTATTCTTACCAAAAAGAAATATCGCATGTCTTCCTTGATTCAGGGGCTGAAATTGTCTGCGCTTGCAGTTCCATTGTGTTGCAGTAACTGCTTTATACTTCTAAGCATGTTGGGGTTGCAGACGCGGAAAAAAAATCAACATTAGTTTTGGTGTATTAGCTTTTTATTCTCCTTTTATCTGCCTGATTATCCGTCTATTATTCCTGTGTCCGTCCATCTTTTACGGAGTGAACCTCCCATATCGCTCTAGAAGGATACCGATGGATTGGGCGACTACATTTTCACAGTGAAGCTGTGGTCTCATTCCACATTTAGGATCATTATGTTTGGAAATCGAGGGACGTGTTTAAATTATTTTCAAAGTGCCCACAAAATTGGAGCTAAGAAGAATTAAATAAACAGGCAATTTAGCATGTTTTATAATGAGAAAGTTCTTGATTTATACAAGTGACCAGACAACGTCTGAAAAGAGGACTCGACACGCTTGGCAGGTAGCTCGAATGGGGCAACAAGGAACACAAACGTATGCGGAATTTTGGCCCAGAAACCTACTGATGAGCGGCCAAAGTATGTACGTTAGGAAAATGGTTGTTAAGGATGTATTATTATTATTATTATTATTAGTAGTAGTAGTAGTAGTAGTAGTAGTATTACTACTACTATTATTGTTATTATTATTTAATTGCAAATTAAATTAAATGCAAAATATCAGACAAATAACACATATTACTACAATAAGGCGTCATGCAAATAACACACATAAACACGTTCAAACAAAACACAGTATACAACGTACTCACGCTGGTTCCTAACTCGCGGATTTTTCTGCCCTTAAGACGGAGGCGATATGTTCCTCCGAAACGTCGGTTTACACAAGATCTACCACATCCCAGAAGACGGAATTCTCCATAGTCACCGCCGTGAAAACCTCAAATCTTACAGGTATTAACACTGTCTGCAGAACTTCTAGTTCAGAGATCCAATATCGTGGAATGACAAACTCTGTTGTGGGTCACAAGGATCCACACGATATTTTGTCGGGCTGAGACACCGAGCTGGCCGGTCACGGTAGCCGGGCGGTCTAAGGCGTGCACTGTCTTCGCTCGCTCGGAAGCCGGGATCGTGGGTTCGAATCCCACTCAGGGCATGGATGTTTGTGTGCGTTTCTCTGTGTTTGTGTACAGGTAGAGGCCTTGCGACGAGCTGATCACTCGCCCAAAGAGTCCTACCGTATGTGTAAGATCTAGTAAACCGAAGTGAAACGGAGAGTTTCATGGAGGTAGGCCTAGGCCCAAATTGGGGCTGTAGCGCCACAGAAGAAGAAGAAGAAGAGACCGAGCTACGAGGCTGCGATGTTGATATTTCCGCTTGAACTTGCCGGCCTGCACGAATGGGCTTTTGAGGCTTTGCAACATTGCACAGCGCAGAGGGGGTCAGCCCCTGGCTTCTAATAATTAAATTCATTAAGAATGAAACTCCATTTGGAGATTAGAGGAAAATAACGAAATGAATTTTACAAAAATAGCGTGGAAGAGTGTCAACTGGATTAATCTGGCTAAATATAAATATAAGCGGCGGAATTTCGCGTTCACGGTAATGATATACGAGTTCTATAAAGAGCGGGGAATCTCTTGACCAGAGGAGCGACTGTTAGCTTCTGAAGAGGGAGGAAGTATGTCGTTTGTGCGTGCAAAATCTGACACTTGAGTTGGAGAACACAAGTAACCGTCTGAAACACTTCAGTTTCACAGAAAGCCGCGAGAGGAATCAGACTAAACAAGCAACCAACAGTGCCTGACTTCTCAGCCGACAGCCTTGTTCGGATCCTAGAACAGTCCAGTCTGCAACCGCCATGTGCCTGCAAGCGGTTACACGCCTACTTGAATCCCTCTGTACAAGCGATCAGCCATTGTTGGCTTTAGTGTGGCACTGGGTTTAGCTCATCCCATTGTTGTATGAAGCGGCAAAGATACTCTCGCGCTGGGAACAGGGTTGGACCGGGGGTTCAACTAAATACGTACTGTATTGTTCTGTCAATATACGCCCCAGCTGGATGCTGGCGAGAGGAGAAGGCTGTAGCCGACTGAAGTCAATGACAGCAGCGAACACAAGTGAGGCATCAAGAGAACAGATAATTAAGTTTCCGACATAATTTAGGAATGTGCCTTCTTTTTACGGTTAGCACGAAAGGAGAGCACAACTCTGAAGACGTATTCAACCGGCCTCGTGACTCCCGGCATGTTTCATATTCGGAACGACAGAGTTAGACAGTCCAACCATTTTTTTCAATTGACCTAATCCTTCCAGCTGTACTATGGCCCTGGGGTCGACTCAGCCTCTAACAGAAATGAGTACCAGGAATCTTCTTGGGGATAAAGGGCGGCCGGCGCGTAAGGCTGAAAACCTCACCGCCGTCTGTGAGCTGATTGTCTAGAAAATGTGGGAGCCTCGACCTCTCACAACCCTATGGGCCTCCAGGGGCTGTTACAGGGATACTTCTATCTTTATGCGTCAAAAATCAACCCTGCTTTAAATTGAACTTCATTCGAAAGTTTCTGGTCTTTCCAACAGCTGTTTATCGCACAGAATATCAGTACATGTCATCAATATCTTTAACTTTTACGCGAAATACGTTTTCTTCGATATGGCACCAATTTAATGAAATACAACGCAAATTAATTAATGTCTCACTACATACATAGTTATGGGCCTATATAATTTATTAGGTTATCAGTAACACACTTGTATTTGTAATAAATGCACACAAAGATTTATGAGTTATAAAACATCGCATGTAATTCATCTGTAAAATAGATCCCATGCGTAATAATGGAGTGCACATTATTACTAATTGCGGCTTCTAAACTCAGGAGCAAAAGTGAAAGCAAAGGTTCTCATGGCGTTGACTATGAAGAGCACTGACTTCTTGGATGTAAGACCACATAATCGTAGGAGTCTGCTGACGTTTCGGAGGAACATAATGCTTCTATCTCCAGGGACAAAGACTAAGTCGAGTACAGAAACAATTACGCTGCTTTCCTTTTTGCTTGATGGGATTACTCTTCGATCCTGAAGATGGAAGCATTACGTTCCCACGAAACGTCAGCAGACTTCTATCATCTCAGGAGAGAGCAGTCTAGTATTGGTGCAAAATTGGACTTTATATACTTGAAAGAAGATATCATCGTCTTCCACTAGATGATACTTTTGTTGCAGATAGCTGAACCCTTTCAGCGCTAGCAGTGACGAGCAGGCTGCAAATAAATTGACCCAACTTGCCTTCTCCCCACTGCGCCTGATGTCTGACCCATACATTCATATTTGCGTAACTGTATTCAAATGAGCGAATGATTTGTGTAGCGTGATTATATTAATATTATATTCACACTGTATTATGTATTCAGAAAACATTAGACTGCTGAAGAAAAACGAAAGTCTCAATAAAAGAGCCAGCAATTTAAATTCATATAAAACAATTTGTTCATTCGCTATGTGAACCTCTGTCACACATTCAAAACTCCATTCATTTAAATAATAATGTTATGCCTCCAGTCTCTCTTCGTGGTAGCTTGTCCAGAGATAACTTCACACACTGTTAGTTAAACCAACTATGCTTGATATATCACGTCTAGAAAACCGAGATTAACGGCTGTGGGGACCCGTTGCGCTGACCACGCGACACCCTTTATCCGCTAAAGCTGGTACTAACTTCGCCGACAAGTGGCGGTCGCTCGGTCGGTATAGTTCGCTTGCGGACTAAAACAACGGAGTTGTTATTTTTATTTATGCTTGCTACATAGACCGGTCCTTTAGTCAGGAAATATTTCTGTTGCAAACCAGCTCGCAGCATAGGTGTACGTGTGCATTTTCCGTACTGTGTTGTCTTGCGATGGGCTGAGCCTACGTCCTAGAAGTTATGAAAATTTGTCTTATTCTTCAGAAAACAAACGTCCCATACAATTTGTTTATTCCTGATTATCTCTGTCCGAAATGGTTACAATGATAACAAACAAGGAACTCTGGACAGTCAGTATATATATATGAGTACAAAATCATGAGCTGTGTAGGAACAGGCTTGCTTCGGATCTGTTTGTGACTAACGGACGTCGCGGTCCTGTTTCATATTCGAGGAGTCTCTGTTTCCAATCTTGGCCCAGAGAGCAGCTATCCTGAATGAAGATTATAGTGGATTTCCTCAATTTCTCCAGACACAGACTGTTATAAATAACCTAAGTTATTCTCAGCATCGTTAAATAAACAATAACCAAATGTTTGTAATTATGGGTACCCCTGTACCTGCTTTGATATTCTATTTGTATTTATTCTTTAGGGCAGAACTATAAAATAAGTATAAAAACAGTCTTGAAATTTCTTTTTTTGTGTTAATGTGAAAAGTTGTACCTCGGTTTTAGGAAGAAACGCGATAGAAGAACGTGACCAAGAACACAGTTGGACTAAGGAAGGACGAAGTGGGTAACTTAGTACATTACGTCACTTCGTACTTTTACATGCATCCGTTGCAACCATTATGACAGGGAACTCTACAAAACTATCATAGGCCGGGTAGCTGAAAGGATCGAAGAGACAATAAATACATACAAACTGTGTAAACCTCCTGGACAACGGCAACGGTAACTCTGGATAACAGAGAAGAGGGTGAGTGAATACAACTATAATTATTTTAGGGTAACACATTGTGACTAGCCGGTCACGGTAGCCGAGCGGTCTAAGGCATGCACTGTCTTCGCTCGCTTGGAAACCGGGATCGTGGGTTCGAATCCTACTGAGGGCATGGATGTTTGTGTACGTTTTTCTGTGTTTGTGTACAGGTAGAGGCCTTGCAACGAGCTTATCACTCGCTGAAGGAGTCCTACCGAATGTGTAAGATCGAGAAAAACCGAAATGAACGGAGAAGTTAATGGAGGTAGGCCTAGGCCCACTGGGGCTGTAGTGCCAAGGAAAAAAAACCCCATTGTGACTACAGACGACAGATGAAACTGGTTTATGATTATGTTCACCTATGGGCGTTGGTTGGTCCCTATGGTTATAATATTAGTGTAGAATTAGTTATTTATTCAGTTAATTACAGAGCTACATATACGTAGACAAGACTGTATACACTATTAGTTAACAGTCTATGTGCCGTCAATTACAAAACGTTTCAACGTATGCAGTCAATATTTTTGGAAAAGCTTTTATTGACACGTAACGCTGGGTGGCCGGCCAGCACTAGCTGCCCTCTAAGCAAACACAAATCTCAGGGAACAGCAGGCCTCTTTCAGCCTTTTCTCCGGATCAGCTGAGGTGTGTTTGCTCTAGTTTTGCCTTTGCTATTTTTTGTTGATGTAAGAGAGGTTTGTGGTGGGGAGGATGGCAAGAGAAGAATAATGCAGAAGGGGTAGAGAGATCCTTCCGCATGGAGAACTCTGTATGCTTGCGTGTTTTCAGCAATTTGTTTAGGCGTGACTGAAGGGCGAATGAATGAGAACTGTTTGTCGGAAGGTAGGTGTCTGCTGAAGTTGCAGCTGAATCGTTTTTCGCAGTAGGAAATATGAATTCTACCCCTTCATTATGGTTTCATGTCGTTAAGCGAGAGATGCTGCAGTATATTCATTCAATCTGTCTTTATATGTCACGACGCTTCGTTGCAATTAATCGCAATAAATTGTTCCTAATGTGAGTGTAATAGCTGCACACGTTCAACCTACGTCCTCTAAAATAAGTACGTTGTTTTGCAGATACGTAGCGGGGAGCGTGCGCAGAACCTTGCTCACAAAACAGCATTGGCTTGCATGCAGGTGGCCAAAATGTTGCGATTATAACCGACGCCATTAGCCCGCGCAGTGCCTAACGACCCTGCTCTTCTAACTACTAAGCGCTAGTGGAGAGTGTGCAGAAGTCTGGTGTGCACGCAGACTCTGAGAGCATTTTACACTAGTTCACATATCTTAGTATTCCTCATGTTTATTTACAGTTGAATAAACTCTTCTTGCACGACGATTAAAATATCAATTTCACTTTTTGTAATGGTGCGTAGGGCGTCTATCCGAACTCAGTACTTCAATAAAAGGTAAAAGGTAAAACTGTCCCTGTACTTGACTAATTAAGCATGAAGACATACGCGGGAGTGGGTGTATAGATCCATATTTTCTTGACATCAGCACTAGTTGGAGGTGAGTGGTCAGCTTCATACCCCGGTCGCTTAACCCCCGGTGAAAAAGCCCAAGGTACCCATTGGACAGGAGGTTGGGTGGGCCCCATAGCCGGTCTGGACGACGTGGAGAAGAGAAAATTCGTGACCATACAGGGCAGTCGAACTCCGACCTCTTGGTCGTCCAGCCCGTAGCTAGTCGCTATAACGACTACACTATCCCGGCTCACCAGTACTTCAATAACTTTCTTAATTTACTTTCTGATTACAGATTACGTGCAGCCGTCCAGGATGTGACTCTGCTAGATGGGTAGTCTTACAAACGTCTCAGAAGAAAATACTGCCTCCATCTTGAGAACAGAAGAATGTCTACAAAACTATACGGGACTGCATGTCAGCACCCTTCGCATATGCCGCCATGATAACGTAAAATATGATGTGCCTTTTGGCTATTATATCCTGTCTCCATTCAAGTAAGGAATATTAGAAACAGGAACGAGTCTTATAGGTCCTACATAGTCGAACAACATCAAGGTTTCAAATAATTTTCAATTAAATTTACTTATATACTTTTGTTATTTACAATCTTTTTGTGAGATATTTCGTTTCTAAGAAAATACATAACGCTCAATTTGAGCCTCATGGAAAGTATTTAATCATTACAAACCAACTCTTAATACAAACTCCGTGGCTTTAGTCCGCAAGCGAACTATACTGACCGAGCGACCGCCGCTTGTCGGTGAAGTTAATGAAATCTTTTAGCGGATAGAGGGTGTCGCGTGGTCAGCGCACCAAATCCCCACGGCCGTTAATCTCGGTTTTCTAGACCGGAACCAACACTTAATGCAGACTCTAGACCTAATTTCATTATTAATTCAGGAGAGACATAGGAAGAACCGACAGACAGATACAACCTCGCCATTATACGCTCATTTTATGAACATAACTGACGAATGAAGAAAGCCGTCTTCTGGGTTTAGGCGCCGTGTGTTCTTCGTTTTGGCCGACGTTCCTATGAAACGTCGGACAAAACGAAGAATACACGGCGCCTAAACCCAGAAGACGACTTTCTTCGTAGTCATCGCCGTGAAAACCTCAAAACTTACATAACTGACGAATGTTCAATTATGTCNNNNGAAAAATATAAGAAATCCGCAAGCGAAGAGGCTTTTACTGGTTTTCACGGTCTCTTCGCTTGCGGATTTCTTATATTTTTCTTCTACCCTGAAGATGGAGGCGATACGTTCCTCCGAAACGTCGGTTAACACCACATATACACGGTGCCAAATCCCAGAAGACTGCTTTCTTCATAGTCACCGCCGTGAAAGCCTCAAATCCTACATAACTTTGTTTTTATTTCAGCCTCAAAGTAGAGAGAAATTTTCACAACTCTATCAGAGCATCAAAATTACTGTTATAAAACATTCATAACGTAGACAAGACTTTTGCCTAGTTGTTTCCGTCTCTCTCCCCCTGGTCTGGTTGCTAGGCGACAAAGATCGGTTTTATAGTGCTGAAACAATCTGTTCTCGTCACCATTTCGTTGATTTATAACAATTTAATGCAAACAGCGATCATTATGCGAAACCTTGGTGGTAAACAACTATCATGATAAATGAACAGAACAGTTATTTCTGCACATTTTATTTCTGGAAACATCCGAATGATAAACGGGTATATCAGGGAAGCTTCTGTTCTTGCAAACGGGTGTGAACTTGTACTATATGCATGACATGGTTATTTCATTCTCCGTGTGGTTTATTTAAAATAAGCAATTGACGTTTTCGCTTGTGTAGGCCTGTACGTCACACAGGGCTACAGAAATACGAAATTCTGGAAATCAAATCCTGAATAAAACACACAAGTCTATAGCTGAAAATGAAACTTGGATTCAGTGTCACACAAAATACCAAGTTCCTTGTTTTCCCAGAATTCTGCAGGCCGTCCTCTGCCCCTTCCTTCCCCATGTTCACTCCCCCGTCTCTCTCCCTCTCTCTCTCTCACTCTCCGGCTCCAAGCCGTGGCACAGTCCTTACAACTCAATCTCGGGCCTGCGTTTGACAAATTAAATTTCATCAATACGTTGATTAATGGGAGAAATCCAACAGCCAGCAGAGCTCTGTCCCCCTTCAACCCCCACCCCCCACTGAGGGGTGAAGTGCCCACCCTTCCAGTTTCGCTCACTGGCTTATAGCTAACCTCTTTTTTAATCCATTCGCGTTCGCGAAATCCTTTTTGTGTGGTTTTATCCATCATGAGCGGCTGTGCCTGATTTTTTTTTCCATATGGGGTTTTCTCCTTTATATTAAATGATAAATGATGTTTTTTTTACGTGGAAGGGGGGTGGAGAGTTTAAAAAACTGAGAAATTTTCCCTCTGAGTCCATTTCGAGTGAAATGTAGCGGAAAGAACCCTGTTGACGTAGAGCGAATTGCGTGGTTGGTCTGCAGCAGGGAAGAGAGAGAGAGGCAATGGGAAAGGAACTATGATGCATGGGGTGCAAGTGAGGCAACATGCTTGGTGATAAAGGTAACAAAATACTGCTGAAGGTAGCTAGAGGTTCCTCCACTTTTAACCAAGAACAGAAAGGCATACGCAAATCTCTAGTACCTACGTGTACTTTCCGAACCATCCCTTGATTCTGCCTACCTCATTGGCCTTGACGTTCATTTATTGCAATAGACATCCAAGGTTACAAAGCTAATCACATCACGTACGGGCAGAAGTCATTTTTTTCTAAATTTCAATAAATGTCACAATATCGCAAAGTTTTTTGAACAAACGAAGATCTTATTAAGTTTTATATTATATACAAAATCGATTAGATCGATTTTAGTCTCGTAAGGTGGTTATGTTGGGCAGATAACTAACTCGTTTGTGTATATTCATTCTCGAGAAGCTGCTAGTCTCTCATATATCAGACCTATTTCAGCCAAAATTAAAATCCGCAAATTTTAGTGCACACAATCTATACCAGATTTCATAAAAGTTCATCAAAAATATGCATGTGGCAGACACTCCGCTCCATCGTGCGGTTAGCCTATGCACTTTAAACAGGAACCACATGATCACCCATATATGTTTCCTAAGTGGCCTATTTAAATTTACGTACTATGTTGAATGATCAAGGCAAGGAGGATGAAGCGGGCAGGGCATGTAGCAGGAATGGGGCAGACGAAGAATGCATACAGGATACTGGTGGGAAAGCCAGGTGGAAAGTGACCACTGAGAAGATTAAATGGATTTTAGAGAGACAGGACTGGATGGTATGGATTAGATTCATCTGGCTCATGATATGGACCAGTGGAGAACTCTTGAGAACAAGGGAATGAAAATTAGGGTTCCATAAAATGCTGGGAAATTCTTGAGCAGCTGCAGAATTGGCGGCTCCTCAAGAAGGGCTCAGCTCTATGAGTAAGTAAGAGTAAGTAAATATCTACTGTTTGGCATAACGATTGGCGACGGGCTGGACGATGGAGGGGTCGGAGTTCGAGCCCCCGTAGGGTCAAGAATTTTCTCTTATCTAAGTCGTCCAGACCGGCTCTGGACTCCACTCAACTTCCTCTTCAACTCTTTCCTCGGGGGTAAAGCGGCCGGTGAGTGAAGCTGATCACTCACCTCGAGCTAGTGCCGAGGTCAAGAAAATATGGATCTATACATCCGCTCCCCGTACGTCTTCATGGCGTAGTGCTTAATTCGTTTAGCTCGGGGACAACTTTACCTTACCTTGCCTTATCTATTGTTCTGTTATCTACGAAAATATTACTCGCTAAGGACTAATGCTTTTTACTTGACAGCGTCTTTTATCATATGAAATAAACAAATAGATTGAAGTTGTTCGTGACAATAGTTTGTATAATTTTAAAGTATATTTTGTAGTTGTTTTGTTAGATATACGTATATTCCCGTGTTATCTAAAACACTGGATGCGTTTAGTAACTTAAAAATGTACTTTATTAAAATTATAATATATAACGCTACGTGTTATGAACCTCGAAGATGTTATTAGGGGTTTATTAGAAAATTATCTAAAACAAATATATTAATGTCAAAAGATAAATTTAATGAACAGTGACTGTATTAAATCAATAGTTTTGTTCCATGTTTTAGATAATATAAAAGTAGATTCTACGATGTATTCGTTTCTGCTACATGGCAACCTTACTTACCAAGCGTTAATAAGAAATGAGATGAAGTACTCGGATATTTCTAAAGCAGATGTTATTAATGGTGCGTCTTGACACATAGAAAACCATTTTTAAGCCTCTGTAGTTCCATTCTAGTCAGGAATCCCTGCAGAGCTGTTGATTTGTCACACCCAACTTTCATATTAGTATTGTATTTCTTTTTTGTGACTTAAAAGAAGAGGGGAAATTGTGATATGCCAGTTTTAAATGTGACATCCAAGAAAAATTGACTTTCAATGCTACAGAGCTGCTCCTTGACTTACAAAACTTTCAATGACAAACATCGGACACGGTTATGTTCTATGGGGAAATGTAAGAAACTCATTTCCCTTTCATTTCTGTCAAAACGGTTTGAGAAAGGAGTCGGTGTGGACAGATAATGTATCTCCCAAACTGTAGGCTAATCTGTTAGAATTATCACTTAATCACTTATTCTTCTCTTTCCAAGGCTTATGGGCTTCGGCATTTGGCGTTTCAGTGCTTCAGTAGGAAGTGTTATTATGCATATCGGCCTCTAATTGTACACTTGTCATTTACACCGTTACGTAAATGACATTCATTCATCAGTAATCTGTCAGACGACATAATTGTGTAGGATTTGAGGTTCATACAGAGGTGGTTATGAAAAGTTCTACCTTTCGGGATATAACGTCACGTAGCCTGTTGAAAGTCAAACGACTACAAAGCGTTATACCCTACAAGACTTTTTTTTTCTTGGCACTACAGCCCCAGTGGGCCTAGGCCTACCTCCATGAACTTCTCCGTTCACTTCGGTTTTTCTAGATCTTACACATTTGGTAGGACTCCTTGGGCGGGTGATCAGCTCATCGCAAGGCCTCTACCTATACACAAACACAGAAAAACGCGCACACACACACACAAACTAAACATCCATGCCCTAAGTGGGATTCGAACCCACGATCCCGGTTTCCAAGAGAGCGAAGACAGTACATGCCTTAGACCGCTCGGCTACCGTGACCGGCACCCTACAAGACATACCTGTTCATATATAAATTTGTTTTGATATTAATTATAACTTACAGAGTTTGAAATTTACATTTTCTAAACGCTAAATATTTTCGCAAAAACCCAAAAGAAATATTCATGCTGTTCATAGAACTATAGCTATGAAGAGAATAACATTTTCAAATCTATATCAAATAACGTCCAGGCCGGCTTTGGGGCTCACCCAGCATGCTATCCAATGGGTATTGGGGGATCTTTCCCCGGGAGTAAAGCGGCCGGACCGTGAAGCTACCCACTCACCTCCAACTAGTGCCGAGGTAAAGTATGCGTGTATCTACACATCCCCTGCCCCAGTTATCTTCGTTCATGGGGTAGTGCTTAATTACTTAAACATAGGGGCAACTTCACCTCCTTTATCATAAAACCTACAGCACTGATCATAGGTACCAATTATGACCGCGCCATAGCTCAAGAGGTTAGTCGCTGGCTTCCCACCGCGGCGACCCGGGTTCGATCCCGGGTCTGGTCAAGTGGGATTTGTGGTGGACAAAGTGGCGCTGAGGCAGGTTTTCTCCGAGTACTTCGGTTTCCCCTGCCAATCTTCATTCCACCAATTGCTCCACAATCACCCTCACCTATCATCTGGAGCTGGTACAATAGGCCAGAAGTGGCCACAGTACAAGGGACTTAGTCGCACCCCACTAGCAATAAAAGAAATAGGTACCAATGGGATGTCTTTCCGACAATCATTACTATGAGTATTTGCTTTGAATACTGCATGAAATAAAGGCGAAAATTTTCCCTAATTCTCCTCAATTATTGCATTTATATTCAAGAGCTATCCGTTTACATCTCGATGGCATTTCCGGATAAGGCAACTGAGACATTTTGTTTCTTTATACAGTTTCTCCAAGTTAAAAATTGAAAGGGCCACAACCCCTCTTTATCAGCTACCTACGGCTTGTGATTATCTTCCCAACACATTCGCTGCTATAGGTGCAACATTTACAGACAAAATAGCATCTCTACATAACCTCAGAATCACTAACTCATTGGCGAGATTAGACGGTGCAGACTAGGCATAATCATCTAAGGCATGCACTGTCTTCGTTCGCTCGGAAGCCGGGATCGTGGATTCGAATCCCACTCATGGTATGGATGTTTAGTGTTCGTGTGTGTATGTGGGCGTTTTTCTGTGTTTGTGTACAGGTAGAGGCCTTGCGACGAGCTGATCACTCGCCCAAAGAGTCCTACCGAATGTCTAAGATCCAGTAAACCAAAGTGAAACGAAGAGTTTCATGGAGACAGGCCAAGGCCAAAATTGGGGCTGAAGCGCTAAAGGTAAAAATGTGCAGGCATAATCTTGGAAGTTTTCTTTCATGTATTTCTTTGACATCTAAATAACAACCAATTGTTCAAATCAAAAGAAACTCGGCACAGTTGGGTCATTCAGTCATCTTACTCATAGTTCTGAATGCATTAAACTTCTTCTTACATGTTAAATTAATTAATGTCTGTTTACCAGTTAATTTCATTATAAAATATATTTAGCTGTGAAAACATGTGTCTGATATCAGAAAAGTTATAACATGGAAAATATTCGCCGATACTAATTATAACAAATAGAAACATTTTCAATTTTGTTTTTATTCATAGTACTCGTAGAGAGCGACTGAGAGAGAAAGAGATATCATGTGGGACGGAGACAGTAAGTTAATAGTAAGGGTAACAATAGCTTGATTTAGCCAGTAGATTTGTAAATTGAACATTTCATTTGCAGTGACAGGTAGGTAGGCACACATAAACACACGCTGGTTGGCAGGCAGTTGGCCGAGATAGACAGGCCGGCTGATGGTTTCACTGTCTGGCTTTGGCAACACCAGAATAACACAGCGATAATCGAATATTTCCAGAATTACATGTACAGTACTAGATTATATTCAGAGACCACACTGTTCAACTCCAGTCCGTTTGCTACACAAGACCGAAATACATGATCCAATTAAATTTGCGAGATGAACAATTTTAAGCATTTACACAATACGATTATAATTATTTAGGCTCAGAATTACTGGGTTTTTGGACTTTGTCCGTCGTTCGCCGTTCTGAAAAATAGAAGCGTAGTCGGTATAGCGACTGGCTAGGGGCTGGACGACCAAAGGGTCGGAGTTCGAGTCCCGGTAGGGTAAAGGATTTTCTCTTTTCCACGTCGAACAGACCAGTTCTGGGGCTCACTCAGCCTCCTATCCAAAGGATACCGAGGTCTCTTTCTCCGGAAGTAAAGTGGCCGGGGCGTGAAGCTGACCGTACCTCCAATTAGTGCCGAGGTCAAGAAAATATGGCTCTATATACCCACTCCTCCATTCGCCTTCATGGCGTAGTGCTTAATTAGTTAAGTATAGGGACAAATTTTAGAGAACCCAACGTTTCGGAAACTGGGTCTGTTTCCGTCATCAGGTGATGGGGTAGGAGACACCTACTCTGTTGGTTCCCTTGGAAGGAGCTATCCTCACTGTTCCCTCACCTGAACACGGAAACGTTATATTCTTTAGAATACCAGAAGATGGACAAATTCTAGAAATCCAGTAATCCTGAAAGTTATACACCAACGTCAGAGCCCCTTAGAATCTACATAAATATTTAGGTTAGAAATAGTGGCTCTTCTGGTCTAAGTTTACTATGTCAGTCTCCTTATGTCTCTTAACATTTCAACAATAAAAACTATACCCTATCACGTCCCAGGAGATAAGAGATCGGAGCTTGAAGGAGACCACTCATCAGGTCCCAATAAATTGCGAATACTTGTAGTTTTATCTTCGCTCCACCTGTACGCATTCATGCACGGCCTGGTGCTTACGTACAGACATACTACGTACAAGGTTATACACAATAGAATATTTACTGTAGGGCTGTATTTACGAAGCCGGATTTAAAGATTAATTACGTCGCCATTCAAAGACTCGAAAAAATCTTTCCAAACAAAATCAGTACCGAAATAAATATTGTGGCATTAAGATCCGTTGCTAGCCAACTACCGCGAGAGAAGGAGATACGTACAACAGCCGTCATTGAGTAAAGGTGTCACAAACAAGCATGTTTGCACGGCAACAATTGGAAACAGCAATGCGGTGTTTGCCAAGATGTTATATGAAGGACAGTTAGTGAGAGAGAGCTGAGAGTCGACAGTTGGAGCAATGAGTTAGATGTGGGAAAGCCGCCAGCTGGTAAGAACGTGAGCACGGAAGCAGAAGATATTGTTGGGATCCGTCGCCAGGCAATTCATAACCCGTGTTATTAGCCACTAATACAAGTGACAATATTCGGGGAATCCTACACAACTGAGATGATTATCTTATCTTATCTTAATAGCTTCACGTTATTCACATAATGCGAATAATGTGTACGCATAAGGGAGAGGTCGTTTATGTTTGTGATACTGTAAGTACCATTTTCGGAATTACCAACTAGATTTGATTGCGATGAAATATCATACTGGAAGTCAACACGTAAAGCTGGATTCGAATGTAGTTCTTATCTGTCAAATATATTTTATACGAATCTGGAATACAATTTTACTGCTTTTCTAGAAGCGACTACTCACAAAAAACTGTATCGGTCTGTATACAGGTGACATGAAATGTAGATCGCTTTAAAGTCTACAACTAATTATCCAACCGAAATATTTTCATCAGAAGTGTATGGATACTAGGATCAAAAAGGTGTGTAAAGTGGCAAAGAAGATATTACCCATAATGCGAGCTTTCTTCTGAAACAATGATAAATATCCAGAGTAATACGTACTTACTTACTTACTTACTCATGGAGCTGAGCCCTTCTGGAGGAGCCGCCAATTCTGCAGCTACTCAAGAATTTCTCAGCATTTTATGGAACCCGAAGGTTCATCACCGTGTTCACAAGAGCCGTCCACTGGTCCCTATCCTGAGCCAGATCTATCCAATCCATACCATCCCAACCTGTCTCTCTAAGATCCATTCTAATATTGTCCACCCACCTACGCCTTGGTCTTCCCTGTGGTCTTTTTCCTTCTGGCTTTTCCACCAATATCCCATATGCATTCCTCGTCTCCCCCATTCGTGCTACATTACCTGCCCATCTCATCCTCCTTGACTTACTTAATTACTAGGCCGCGCCCTAGCTCAAGCTGTTAGTCGTTGGCTTCCCACCGTGGCGGTCTGGGTTCGATCCCGGGTGTCTGGTCAAGTGGGATTTGTGGTGGACAAAGTGGCGCTGGGGCGGCTTTTCTCCGAGTACTTCGGTTTCCCCTGCCAACTTTCCATTCCACCAAATTCTTCATAATCACAGTCACCCGGGGCAGGCTACAATAGGCCAGTCAGTGACCGCCGTGCCGAGTGGACCCAATTTGACTCCCCCCCTCCCCCACACTAAGCGAATTAAAAAAATTACTTAATTACTCACGGAGCTGAGCCCTTCTTGAGGAGCCGCCAATTCTGCAGCTACGTAAGAATTTCCCAGCATTTTATGGAACGCGAAGGTTCATTACCGTGTTCACAAGAACCCTCCACTGGTCCCTATCCTGAGCCAGATAAGTCCAACCAATACCATACCATCCCATTCTGTCTCTCTAAGATCCATTTTAATATTGTCCACCCACCTACGCTGTGGTCTTCCCAGAATAATATATTTTGTTAATTTCCTTATTGATAATCGATTAAAACTGTTTATTTTAATTAAACGTAAGGGAACTGAAGTCATGAATATTATTCGTGTTATGAATTAAGGACCTGAAACATGTGAATAACAGTCTCTCTGACTGTAACTCGATGATCGTGTGTGCTCGACTTTTGAGTGTGGGTAACGAAATAATGAAGTTGTCGAGTGCATGCAGCTTCCAACCCCCTCCCCCCCGCGGCGAACGCAGCGCGGCGATCAGAGTCAAGCTTGCACTCACCTTCACACCAGCCCCCAGGCGACGGCCCGTCACAATTCAAATTAAAATAAACAGACCCCCAATTGAAAATAATCTCCAAACGCTGAAAATTCAATTTCCGTGCCACTAAATTCTACTAAGTAAATTACGATTTAAAATTACATGAAAAATATGCATTTTAACTGAGGCAGTGAAGATTGAATTACGCCGTCTTTATATATTGTACTTATTACATATATGTTCAGGTCTTAGGCTTGAAACAAATCATGTACCGAAAAGTGAAACTAAACTAACTAAACATGGAAATCGCAAGGAGCAAACTCCTTGAAATGTTAACAATCGCTCAAAAAGCAAACAAACAAACAAACAAACTCCGTGGTTCTAGCCCGCAAGCGAACAATACCGACCGGGCGATCGCCGCTTGTCGGCGAAGTTAGTGCCAACTTTAGCAGACAGAGGGTTTTGCGTGGTCAGCGCAACGAATCCCCACGGCCGTTAATTTCGGGTTTCTAGACCAGGGCCGCTATTTACTTGAAATAGCTCCTCAATTGTCTCACGAGGCTAAGTGGAACCCGTTCCAGACCAACTACTTTTCAGAACATCTGGTAGTGCCGGGAATCGAACCAGGACCTCTGGATCTGTAGCAAGGAACTCTGACCACTAGACCACAGAGGCGATCTAACAGTCACTCAGTTGGTTCTAAAGGGTTCTGACGATGGTGGATGACACACAGAATTACTGGGGTTTTGACTTTATCCATCGTCCGGAATTTTAGGTAATAGAGGACATGACGTTTCGGAGACTAGATCTGTTTCTGTCTTCAGGTGAGAAAGGAAGACACCTACTCAGTTTGGCCCCTTAGAAAGAGCTAATCTAAATCACTGGACTAGTGATTGTTGTTATGCAATTTCGGGTCAACTCGAGCGTTAACACGTCATTTGGTGCGTCACGAAAGTGCAGTCGTTTGTTTCTGTGTATCGTGTCTATTCTGTGAGTTCTGACAGCCATAATATTTTCATGTAGATATGCGAAGTGTAATATATTGCATAAAGGGCACGATTTACATTGACTATTTGTGCGTATTATTCATGGGTGTTTGCGTTAAACATCGACCACGGCACGTCGCTCGATAATGTGATGGACTAGGAAGACAGAAGACGTTTAGGAGAAAGTAAGGGGAGTAAAAATACAAAGCTTTATATAAAAAAATGATGAGAAATTTCGTTGAATCCTCAACGAGTGTTACATTACTAGACCTAAATAATAATGCTTCCAGCGAAGTATGTAGGTATGTTAAGAACCGATCTTCAAACTAAATTATAAATTCTAAGCGCACAGGGAAGAGTGGACCTAAAATTTCATGCATTTTTGACATAGATACTAGTAAGATATACTCTACTGTCACTTTATCCTCGGGGAAGCAGTCTCAATAGCAGGCAAGACCAATTCCAGAGTCTGTCTGTCCGGATAAAAATCCCCACCCTATTAGAAATCAAACCCCGGTCCTCCAGCCTGCAACGAGCCACTTAACTGACAGAGCTATTTCGGATCACTGTTATGATTAATATATTTCTGATTCTCAACAATTCATATTTCCAGAATGAACTACAGAATTAAAGCAAAATACGAGAAGCCTTCGTTAGTACGTACGCGTGAAGATGCAATTCAAGTTTCCCTGCGTATGAACCATGAAATCCGGTGCCCAAGAAGTTTCCGCCTTCCCTGCAGACGTGTGCCTGCCGCGTGTATGTGACTGCGGGTACGAGAGAGAGGAAGGATGCCCTTTGAGCAGAGGTAATGACCCGAGTAATGGGGCTAATTAATTTCATGACCAGACCAGATCACGCGCCAAGCTGCTGCAATCAGATTCAGACTTCCTACCACTGCTACTTACTGTAGGCCACGATCTCTGCAAGGGTAGCAGATTAGTGTGCATAATCGGCTCTCGGTTAATCGACTCGAGCAGTTTAGGGCAGTGACGGCGTATTGAAACACAGCACAGCACCCAAACCTGTAAACCTTTCTTTATATTGTTCATACTTCTCCAATTAAGTAAGATCTCCAACATACTCGTATTATCATGCCAACAGCATTTTATGGACGACCAAAACGTGACGACACCAACATCGTCATCAGCATCATAGACGTCATCATTGGCAAAACAGCCCTTATTGAGATACAGCATTCCTTGGAAGACTGCGCCAGACTTGATCCGGTGTTCGCTTCTTTGGATTTCCCCACACACTAATATACTCGTATATATATTTTACTGGATAATGTCGTCAGCCTTGCGTCCAACCCGCAATCTGCAGGACCACGCCAGTGACAGGGTGGCCCAGTTGTATCTTCAGGCACCGGGTTCGCTTTTCGTCGCTTTCTACGACTCGCAAGGCTACGGTGGAGGTATTTTAAACTACCTCCACACGGGAGGGACGACACCAACTGAAGAGTAATGACATATACTAGTTTCTGAGAGCGTGGTCTTCTGCTTTATGACGCCGTAGTCTTGTGGGAAAATAATGACGTTTCGGAGGAACATGCTGCCTCCAATTTCAGGGTTTAAGTGTTCAAGGTGTGGATTTTGCTCGGTCATATAGGCTGCTTGCATGAAATGTGGTATCTCAGACACACGGGACGGGGTAGGGTAACGGAGCCCGTGGGGTCAGTAGCACAGTCATTTAACAATATATTTCTCCGAAACATCGATATCCACTAAGAAGACCAGAATCTATACGACCACCGTCGTGAAGCCTCAAAGCGTTTATATCTTAGCCTTAGTATTTAGATGAAAATTATATAAGAGCTCAGTGTGTAATAAACACAAAGAAAAGTAAAAAATACAGAGGGATTAAAATCTGGAAAAGAGAAGCGCAATACAATTCGATGTGACGTGAAAAAGGACTGAAGAAGATCTCAACGGTGGGGCCTGTTATCACACATTTTAACTGTTTAATATGTAGAAGATAAGTTCATTTTACCTGAATACGTAGCGACAGGCATCGGCCGAGCATAGAACAGTACCTCAGCTCGAATCCCGATCGGGACATGCTTCGCCATGTGTGTTTACTGGTGTGTCAGACAATAATTCTTCAATTGAAAGAAGCCTAAACTTAAGTCTGTCTCTGTACTCATTTAAGTACCAGACCATGAAGATGAATGGGGGGAAAGGAGGCATAGCGCCATGCATTTGTACTCCCGGCACGCACCGGCCGTTTTATTTCCCGGGAAATTTCCTCTGTGATCATTGAGTAGGAACCTGGTTACGTCCCAAATTCGCTGTGGGGGCTACAGGGAATAAGAATATCTTATCCCTGTCCGAAATCGAACCCCGATTCCTCTGCCGTACAGCTCGTAGTCTATTGACTTCATTCATTCATCAGTAATCTGTCAAGACGACAGGTCCACAGTCTCTTCCAAAACAGTTCCTCCACTTGATGCGATCTAGAGCTTTCTCCTTCAAATGAAACATCTCGCATACATGGTATCTCTGGTTTTGGAAAGAGACTATCCAGGAAAATTGATAATGTGGTAGTTTTTCCATTTGCTTTCCACATCGCAGTACAATAGGCGTTCAAACCACTCTGGTCACGCCTGTTGCTATACGAACTTGAACCATCTCGAGCATTATTTACTCTGTGCTTCAAGTCGCTGCTGATGACGCTGCTTCCGGCATCAGTTTTTGGTGTCTCTCTTCGTCTGATGCCTACCCTTTGACCTGTCCAGCAAGGGAGGCCCTGCCAGTAGCTACGCTACCGCTGGTATAGCTCTCAGGGTCCTTGGCATACTCAAACCCCCTCACCACGATTAGGTGGAGCCACCAACGAGGGGGGTATTGACTATACTGACTGAAATATTCCGGCTCCTATGCTTTCAACTTCATAGGTTACATAACGCAGAACTGCAACACGAATCTGAAAGACATTCAGAGCCTCATGGCGGTGAATGGTATTAAGATACGGCCTTCTGAGATGTGACACCGTGTAGTCCGGTAGAGAGGTACAAACCTCCACGGTATTACAATTACAGTTCTGGAACATAATAATAAAAATAATGTTATTGTTATTCCGTGTATATGTAAGGTTTCTGACTTGTAGGTACCGGATTCGAACCTCGACCGATTTACATTCTATCCAGTGTGATCTATTTCGTCGCTTTCCCCAGTATTGCCAGGTGAGTGCAAAGACTGGGGCTTCCAATAGGCTTACTTCATGACCCGTTCCTTCACCATTCACGATAATTTCATCTCTTATGAATATGCATTCCCTGCAACTGACACGTGATTAAACATGAAAAAATCAGTCCATTTAATTATATAAAAATAAAAAAACACCGTGGCTTGAGTCTGCAAGCGAACTATACAGACAGAGCGACCGCCGCCTGTCGGTGAAGTTGGTGCCAACTTTAGTGGATAGAGTGTGTCGCGTGGTCAGTGCAACAAGTCCCCACGGCCGTTAATTTCGATTTTCTAGACCGGAGCCGCTATTTCCTTTAAATACATCCTCAATTATCCTCATGAGGCTGAGTGGACCCTGTTCCAGATCCACTACTTCTCAGAAAATCTGGTAGAGCCGGGAATCGAACCCGGATCCCTGGATCTGCAGCCAGGAACTTTGACCACTAGACCACAGAGGCGATCAATTTAATTATATAATATAACCATAATTTATTACGAATTATTCCATAATCGTGAACTGGAGCAGAACTGCCCTAGGACTGCCACCATGTGTACCTACCCTAGCATTAAAATCTCCGACCTCTACTGTCTTTACCTGTTGTGGAAATGGAAGTGCATATGGCGTAAATGGCTATGGATTTATGCTATCAGAATGCTCTAAAATAGAAATTCTTCCGTATTCATTAAATCTGTAGCCAACTAGCGAATTAAATATTTAAATAAAGACAAGAGAGAAGTAAAAATGGGCACTGCTCAACCGCACTGCACTTCACATATGAGGCAAAAATTTCTGACTTGTCATTTCGATCATAAATACGTAAATGAGATATACTTGTACGGTTTAACTATGTCATTCTGTATCCAGACGCAATGCAAGATAACTTGTCTGAAACAGAACGTATCCATAACTTGTGATTCCGTTATAAGCGATTTTTACTCAATAGATGATGTAAGAACAGAGGGGGGCGAGGGTGGTCAGTGTTAGGGATGGAAAGCAGTGACGCGTGGCGACCCTTATCCTTTGGAATCACGAAACTAATATGTAAGCTAAGCGCGTACAGAATAAGCATGTTCTCTGCAGATGACACCTTACTCCCCTCAGAGAACAATATCCACGGCATCTGTGTCGCAACATTTGATTTGGGGTGTTCGGCTCTGCTGCCATATAGTGATTGTTATACATATGAAAGGGGACCCTGTGTCATTCTTCATGAGGTTCGTAATTAGAATACGCAGTCTGAGGTGAGTACGGTCTTGGACCGATCAGATACTACGATGGTGGGTCCGAAACGTCTAGAGGCAAGGACCACGCTTGCTCGTGCGAGTGAAGATCAACACATCTTCAGGCTCGGTAACGGAATTCAGTTGTCAATTTGACGTTCTGGTAGATATTTCTACGGTGGAAAGAATTTCCGATTGGATATGGTATACAGCCTCTTCCAGTGCTATTGATGCTATATTGTTCCTGGACAACCAGCCTCTCTTCCTCCACGGGACTATGTTCTATACACATAGTTCCCTCGCTGCATTCAAAATCATGTATCTTTTTAAGTAAACTTTGAATTAGGCCCCCCTTTTTTCATTTTAAACCAATGCTTTTCACACATTTTCAACAAGAAACTCGCTAAAATAAACCACATTTTAATATCCCTGGTTTCACCATATAACTTATCTATGTGTGGAAAGGGTAAAGGCAAAGTGCATAATTAATTAAGCAGCATACCATGAAGATATACGAGGGAGTGGAGGTATAACTCCACCGTTCTTGACATCGGCACTAGATAGAGGTGAGTTTTGAGTTTCACATTCCTACCGCTTTATATCTGATGAAAGTGCCCCCGGTACTCATTGGATAGGAGGCTGTGTGCGCCCCATAGCCGGTCAGGACGCGGTGGCGAAAAGAAAATTTTCTGCTCTTGCCGGAAACTGAACCCCTGTCGTCTAATCTGTAGGCAGTCGCAATCCCGACCTAGCTATCCCGGTTCATTCAATATCATAAACGGATATCCATCGACCGAGACACAGCGGCATAGCTTTTTCTTTTAGTTTCTTCGGTTGGGGTGAGACCGAGTCCACTTGGTACGTCGACGACTGACTGGTCTATTTTACCAGCCCCGGATGATAGATGATGAATGCGGAGCAGTAGGTGGAATGAGAATTGGCAGGGGAAACCGAAGTACTCTGAGGAAACCTGCCCCAGTTCCAATTTGTTTACCACAAATCACACATGACACTACCCGGGCTCGAACCCGGGCCACCGAAGTGGGAAGTCGGCGACGAACCGCCTGAGCTATGACGCGGTCCATAGCAATATAACCCCTACACTTTATGTGAGGGAAACCTAACCTAACCTAACCTAATCTAACCTACTCTAACCTACGCTAATTTGTTTAGCTCTTATGTTTCGGTTTTAGTTTGTTACGTGAACAGAGAGCAGAGTGGGCTGCACTGAAATGATGATATCCCTAATTTAATCTGTTAAAACTTTCACGAAAACCCTATAAATATGTAGGCGTATGAGTTATATTAAATTAATCTTCTCCAAGCATCTGTACATAATAAACTCTTTTTAAAGAGCTCAACAAAATATGGGAAATGAACAAACACTGAAATATCTTGACCTATCATTGAATTTAGGTTCTCAGAGGTACAAGGGATTATTGAAGGTCGCGGTGCAAGGGCCAGCAGTTGGGCCTACTCCTTATTTATATACGTATGTATGAGCATGCACGTATGTAAGTTCTATGTACGTATATGCATGTATATAGGTTCTCGGACAAAACGATGTGACTGTATGGTTACAGAGCCTACTTCCTACTTCTTACTTCTTTAAATATTTAAATATATTAAAAGAAGCGGTCGTGGCATAATCCATGCACTACTCCGTATTTAACTTGAGGGACTGAGGAAAACCATGAGATCATCAAGTCAGTATAGCCCATGTCCCAGCCGACATTCGAACCGACCGTCTCCCGAATATAAGCGTACAGTTTTACTACATGGACGTAACCTTGTTTAGGATACTGTCCTAGCACTTATCTAGATGGACAGGACATCATGCCGGTCTCTGGACCAAGAATTTAACTCTGGCACGCTATTCATTCTACCGCGACGTTCGACCCTCTGTAGTTGATACGGGATCGTTGTATAATCAATGAACAAACAAACCATAAAATTAGAACAACATGGAAGCATGGAAATACTGCGTCTCGAGGTACTACTGTGTGTTGCTGACAGGTATTACCCGAGGCGCTCAAATTGCTCGTCATTCTCACATCCCCCGCTGAGCAGCGCCACAGTCGCTTCCGTTTCCAAGGCAACAATAACACCGCAGAATGCGAACGTATTTAATGGAAAAGTGCGTTAAGCCAGATTAATCTTAAAATGATTATAGGACGGGAGGCCATAGCTGTTCAACACACAACACAGCATAATATTAAGAGACGAAACAGTGGAAATGCGACGAACGTTCGAGACAGAATTTTGTTGGCTTCCGAAGGTCAAGTCTCGCATATAATTAACACACTGTTGAAAGGTATAGAGATTTCTGTTTTCAGGGAAAACACGATGGAAAGTTATTCTCCAGTCGAGTACTTTTATATGTATATAAACATGTGTGTGTGTGTGTGTTTCCAAATGTACGATATTATACTACTTTTCGTACATTAATGACTCTAATGTTCATTTAATGCAAACACAGATATATTCTTGCAAAGCATATCACGCTAGATACCATACTACAGTGTCAGAAATTATGTATTCTGTTTGATTAAAATCCTATTTACAATACCAAATAAGGAACTGCGAGTAGACGCCATAACTCTTAATCTTCAATTGCATAGATTTCTAGTCCTATATCACTATTGCGTCGGTCACTGTAGCCAAGCGGTCTGAGGCATGTAATGTCTTCGCTCGCTCGGAAGCCGGGATCATGGGTTCGAATCCCACACAAGGCATGGATGTTTGGTATGTGTATGTGTTTATTCTGTGTTCGTGTTGCCCTGTGTTTAAGTAGAGGCCTTGCAACGAGCTTATCACTTGTCCAAGGAGTCCTACCGTCTGTAAAATGATCATGAAACTGAAAATCAGAGGCCAGGGCCCAAGGGGATTGTAAAGCCAATGAAAAATAATTATTATTATTGTTGTAGTTTTATTTTGTGAAGAGAATATTACTTTTAAATATACGTTCTGCCTACGTTAAAATTGTCGAATATGACCTCAAAATTTCGCAACTTCACCATGTTTGCAAATATTGAAGTATAAACCATATCTCATACATAATGTGTGAATATGTTTTCCATGTATCTCTGTACAAAATTTAACATGCCTATCTTAGATATTCAAAAGAAATTGCCACACAACAAATACCTATAGAAAACTCACTCATGGTCACCACGTTGCTATTATGTATTTAAAAATAAAATTTTATAGCAATTACACATTTTTCGGAGATCTATGTCCTTACATGATTTCAGTATAAACTCAGTGCACTATCGTTGCTACTCACTCAAAAATTCATGCATCCACCAAGATGTTATGACTGAATATAGGTAATAACAAGTAGGGTTTCGGGTTTCTCCAGTGGCAGACGTGCATCCAAAGTTTCGTGAAAATCTAGCAACTCCTTCAAAAGTTGAAGTGGGAAACCAACAAAACAGACGAAGAGGCACACGAACCAATAACTTTGTCATCTCATGATCTTCCATTTTCCCTTAAGGAAGAACTGTAGGATAAAAATGTTACGAATAAAAGTCGTAGAAAGTCGAAGAAATTCGATTTGGCCTTCACGTAAACTATGGGTATACTGAACTGATATGGTTCCAAATGACGTAAATTCGCCAAACACCGATTAGTGCAGTCTTGAATATCCTCTTTAGTAAAATTCATTTACCCAGAGTTTCCGAGATGAATCATGAGAAAGTACGTACAGATGAGCCGCTCGCTGTTGCATAATTTCCTGCCTTTGTCTGGTGAATGCCACAGATGACATCTCCCTGCTTACTATTTCCAGTACAGACCTCACTTGCTTCAGCCATGTGTTATGTGAGACTGCTTGTTCTTGTGTATTTCCTCCCTCAGTTAAAAAGGAATTTAGCTGCTCCCGTAGCAACCTGAATCTCCGTTTGAATTCCTGCTGTATCCAGACCTGAACTTCTTCAATATAAATCAGAAAGTAAACTCGGACAGTGGTGAGATCTTATGGAATACCGTTAACTTTATAAAAAGGTAAAGCTATCCCTGTAACAGGCCGTGGAAGCCCATACACTTGTGAGACGTCGAGGCTCCAACATCTTCTAGAAAATCTGCTCACAGACGGCAGTGAGGTTGTCAGCCTTAAGCGCCGGCCGCTCTTTACACCCCAGAAAAGTTCCTGGTACTCATTTCTGTTTGAAACTGAGCCGACCCCAGGGCTATAGTGGGGCTGGAAGGATTATGTCAACTGAAAAATCCAATGACCTCATTAACGTAAAGTTCTTCAAATATTTCCAGTGTTGGGTATGCTTTTGGCCAATATATACATATACATATAACGAAAGGAGTAAAGTGTTTACAGAAGCCAGTCTGACTGGGCGTACACAACTACAAGACTGGTAGACTTGAAAGGATTCTGACGATGGTGTATACACTACTTCTTTTGGTTTATTTTGGACTTCACCCATCGTCTGGTATGTGAAAGACTAAAAACCACGACGTTTCGGAGACTGGATCTGTCTCCGTCTTCAGGTGGATAGGGAAGGATAAACCTACTCAGTTNTACAAGACTGTACATAAAATTATATTTCAGAATCCTGCTGCATGCCAATCACAGTGGCCGTGCGGTCTAAGGCATAATCTGTCTTCGTTCGCTCGAACATTGGGATCGTGAGTTAGAATCCCACTCAAAGACATGGATGTTTGTGCGATTATTCTATGTTTGTGTTGTCCTGTGTGTACGTAGCGGCCTTACGACTGGCTGATCAATCGCCCATGGAGTACTATCGACTGTGTAAAAAGGATTACGGAACTGAAGAAGAGACCAGGTCCCAACAAGGGCTGTAGAACCACTGATGGATGAATCTTGCTGCATTGATGTATCAGTCTTTCCCTCTCTCCCGTCTCTAATGCAACAGAAACCGCTCACAGTCTCTCCTTTATTTTAAATTGTAATTAAAATCGTATATAATTGCAACATCTTTCGGCCTTACAAGGCCATCTTCAGGCAACTGTTCACCAATTGGTGAGACTGAACGGTCTGTGTTGCATTAGAGAAGGAAATGAGTGAACTAATGATACAAGACTGTACCTCAAGGTCTCCTATATATGAACAAACGAACAGGCAGTTATGACATTTACGCAACAATTTCGCGGATCACAGTAATCCTTCAGAAGCTAACTGATTTTCGTTCACACAGTCAAGATCGTCAAGATGATCCCTATATGTTGTGGATCCGAATATTTAGGCCTACTTGTTACCATCCTCACAAGCGCATGTGGACGTAGTGAGCTCCGCTCCCAGGTCTTGTCTGTTTCATCTGTTCCTCGGTGTTAGGGCTACAAGAACCCTCTTCTCGAGAACATGGCCGCCGTCAAAAGAAATAATAAGAGGGACGAACAAACAAACCTGCTTGGTTTACAAATTCTAATAGTCTTAACAAACCAATTATAATATTTTAATATATTGGAACAGTCGCTGTAGTTGTAAAGACTTTAGATTTTGTACCCAAGTGTATATTATTAATATTGACATTGCTCCGCAAATAATGCAGTTAAATGACGACAATTTCATGGAAGGAAGCTGCGTAAACAACTAGTGCTTCTAATGATTGTGGCAGTCACAGTCAACGTGTAGCCCTTTAACCTTGCGGAGATGCTTCTCTGAAGCAGCTCTCCTGCTAGTAGGTACAGGGTGATTACAAAATGTTGTTTGTCTTCACTGGATTTGAAGAAAGCCTGTTTTG
The DNA here is from genome assembly GCF_002891405.2 of Cryptotermes secundus. Classification (NCBI taxonomy): domain Eukaryota; kingdom Metazoa; phylum Arthropoda; class Insecta; order Blattodea; family Kalotermitidae; genus Cryptotermes; species Cryptotermes secundus. The sequence continues at coordinate 445,118 of NW_019742442.1, forward strand.
GCTTCGCCTTGGGAAATTCATTACATTGGACCATAAAATAACACTTTTCTGCCACATGTACGACAATATGTGGATTTTATAGGATTTTAATGCTCGGTTGAAAGCCTTCCTGTCTCCCTTAAATTTAGAGTGATTCGAAAATAAAACTGGGATTGATTTAAAAACGTAATAACAGGATTAAAATACAAATTACATGTTGCACTCACCAAAAAATATAGCCTCTGACGATCTGCACTTGTATTTCGCTTCTAGGGCATCAAGAAGCGGTCAAGCGCCATGTTGGGGCTCCATTTACCTTGGTACCGCTTCTCCATCGTGGATGAAAGCGTTATCCGTGCTCATCATTGACAGCGCCGGAGCTGTTGGGGGAAAGTTGAGATGTAAGTCCAGACAATATATTTTGAATATATTTTCTATCCTGTTAATTTGTAGGTGTTGGGAAGTTATGCAATATGTGGGGTGTAGTTTTCTGTCTTGAAGCTTTTGAAGACATTAGTGATCACTGCTGTTATGCCCACCAGACTGCTTCTCAAATTTCATTTAGTTTCATCGAAGCCCTCTGTTTTCCATGATTCCTGTAATTTCGGGGCCTACGAATTCCCCTTCTTTCATTTTGGCCATTCTGATCCTCGGAAATTCTTATTTAAGTAGAGAAAACCACTGCCATTTAGATAGTCTTAAAAAAGGTTCTCATCAAACCAAGTTCAGTATGAAATGGCGGCAAAGAATATTTATGGATTAATCAGATGTTGACTAGAGAAATCTTTTCCCCGGAATCAAGACTTCTCGAATTGGCTATAGTTTGTTTATCACTGCAGCAGCGAACGGTACTTCATGAGACCCATTTAGTCAGCTTTTCAGATGCCTTCAATAAATCCGAACGAATATGAACGTGTCCTAAATATGACCATGTAAGCAGTGATGGGCTGAGCATTACAAAATAAGGGAGCAGCAAAACCCCTCCTCCGTCCCACGTAATGCAAGTCTTAAATAATATAAATTGTGTTTCACTCAAAACCTGTGGCTCATGGAAAAATTCTGTTTTCATTCTTACAATCAAAGTAAAACTCATGGAGATGATTAAACATATTTGTGTAACAAAAATCTTACTGAACAGTGTTATTTCTTCCATTAATATTTTGCAAAAATGTTCTTCCACTGTACTAAGTCTACTCACTTCCAACTACTACCGAGGTCAAGAGAAATGTGGAGCTATACATCCACTCCCCCATACACCTTCATGGCGTAATGCTTAATTAATTAAGCAGAAGGAAAACTTTGCCGTGCTATACTATATCTTGTAGGAATCTCCACAGAATAAATGAAACCATTTTCTTTGTATTATTCTTTTAATTATACTTTCCGACGGTAGGCCCACGTATGACAATTTGTTTTGTGCCACACCAACAGTTAAACGCATAATCAAAATGTGAATGACCGTATGTATTGATCAAACTCTTAACTCATTGGTTTCAATTAATTAACCGCTTTCTATATATTTATTACGTCATGAACTATCATTTTTTTCAATTCAGCAAAGGAAAAAGAAAAATTTCTATAATCCGTTGGGTTACGAGTGAAAATGGTTTATCAGCAGCAACAGTTACATAGCGTAGAATCAGAAATTATGTGAAATTATGGATTACAGTTTGGGGTGGATACCTATGGAAGAATTCAGTTTGGACTATTCGAAAATACCATAAAACGACTTGCCTGAAACAGCGGAAGTCTGAGATGATATAAGCAGTGTCGTGGCCGAGATCCGAACCTCATACCTTTAGAATACGAACCAGAAGCGCAAACAACTGTGATGTGTGTGTAAGAGTTCGATGTAGGCCTATCTGTGAAAGACGGAAGTCCGTTCCCATGCATACAATCGCAGACTCCCTCAAACTTCAACGGACATTACGAGTAGGCTACGCTAAGCTGTAAGTGAAGGGCGGAACGGAAACGGGTGAAACTGTTTGCGGGTTGTTTAGTGATACTGCACAGCTTAGTAAGTACGGGCCATTTAACGGCGCCTTTATAAGACAGTTTAGGTTAAATAGCGCTGAATATTATGACGTTTATCTGTGTAGGACCGGAATTGAAGGAAAACGGTCGTGGTCTATTTTAGGTACAATTCAATCATACCTCAGGAGGGACTCAGAAAATCCACAGAGCCCATAGATAACGAAGGCTGATCGCCGGCCCGAAATTCAATCTCGGGAGCTTCCAAATAGAAAGCAGCGGACTTGGTATGAAATTAGGAAGGTAAAATATGGTGACCCTGAAGAACTTGGGGCCCCATCTTAAAATGGGCCTATTCTAATTTACTGTCGCAAATATATGAACATTTCCGAATATCCAGGGTTCAGATAATATAAAGATAAAAAATTAAAATATGGTTTATGCACTGTTTGATATTCTTCATTAATTCTCTCGACAAAGGTAGGTTTTATTTCTACAGGGATTTTTATTGCTATTGGGTTGGGACTAAGTCCCTTGTACTGTGGCCACTTCTGGCCTATTGTACCAGCCCCAGATGATAGGTGAGGGTGATTGTGAAGCAATTGCTGGAATGAAGATTGGCAGGGGAAACCGAAGTACTTGGAGAAACCCTACCCCAGCGCCACTTTGTCCACCACAAATCCCACTTGACCAGACCCGGGATCGAACCCTGGCCGCCGCGGTGGGAAGCCAGCGACTAACCGCTTGAGCTATTACGCGGCCTTTATACAGAGTTACTACAAATGATTCATTCCATTTCAAAACACTATATTTTCCAAAGTATTATACATACAAATATTATTGATATATGAAAAGAACCGCAACTCACTAAGTTTGTATCGTGGTACACCAGTCGGCAGCATGAGCGTAGTACCTCTCAAAATGGCGACGAAGCTGGAAAAGTGTTTCTGTGTGTTGGAATATGCGAGATGTTCTCTGTTATTGCAGTGCAGCCTGCATTCAGAGCAGAGCACAGAAAAGAACGGCCATGTAAACAGAGCATTCTGCGGTGGTATCGGCAGTTTAAGGATACTGGTTGTCTGTGTAAACGGAAAAGCACGGGGCGACCAATGTAGTGTTTTGAAATGGAATGAATCATTTGTAATAACCCTGTATTTCGATTTCTTGCCTCCAAGTGACGGAACTGCCTTAGATAACGCTAGTTCACCCTTATAGGAGTCGCGATGGCTCAGTCGGCATGGCGATCGGCTACGAGCTGGAGGGCCGGGGTTTGATTGTCGACAGGGACAAGACAGCGTCCAGACGTGCTACCGGGGGCTCTCTCCCGGGGGGTTAAGCGACAATCTAGTAATGCCGAGGTAGAGAATAATGAAGTTGTACCTCCACCCCCACCCCCAAGTCTTCAAGGTATTATTGCTTAATTGATTAAACACAGGGACAACTTTTTGCCTTTGCCTTTATTTCACGCTTATATACATATATGTGTCTGGGCTTGCGTTGTTCTCTTACTAGTATGTTGAAACTCACAAATATGGCGCCACGGTGAGTCTTTGAATTTCACTGCAGACATTACAAATTTCTGCAATAGATGTGTTGCTCTGTTAGAGTTTACTAAGCAAAATAATTACAGGCTTACAAGTTCCACCCCGCAGAAGCATCGTTCAGATTTTGGGGCAGCTATTTAAGGAAGCTTTTGTCTGAGGATCAGTTCTGATTAAATACTATATCAGCAGGGTCTATTACTGCAATTAAACATGCCTTCAGTTCTTTTATTCAGGCGAGAAAATCAGTAGGTATAGTTAAATAATCTTGTTTAAAAATGTCCATATTTATTTTTTACTAATGAATCATTTCGAAACATTTTGTCATGTATTAATACGTAAAACATGTTTCATTTTTGCACTGTGTTTAGGTTTAAATTCGAGGTGACAAAGGCAAGTGAGAATAAAATTGAGTTTCCTCAGTGCTAGCGCTATACATGGGTTTGCGGGGAGGGGGTGTGGCAAGGCTGTGGGGGTAAAAAGCTGTGAAATGCTACGCGACACCTACCGAGCGGGCTCAGCAGCAGCTAGGCACACAAACAGGGTAGAAGCGCCGGCACATAAAACAAAACAATCACGACAAAGCTTTATGCCCAGCGAGGAGTAAGTAAGGGTTGCAATGGAGGGGGTGGAATGAAATTTATACGCTGTACTCTAGGAACTAAGAGAGTGGAGGGCGCAAAATGTGACAAAACACTGGATGATGCAGACTAATGTATTGAACTTCCTCCAGAGTGTATCAACATGATCACATGAGCAAGAAAGTTAAGACACATAAACTGCTATCATTTTCAACTGTCGCGAGGCCCGCATTCTAGGCCGCACACATTGCCGCAACTGAAGCGATTAACTTGCTTCTATTATAAAATTAAACGTCTAAAACGCAAAGCAAGAAGGCATCATTTCTGCAAGAATTGCAAGAGGTCTGAACTGTTTCAGTGTGAGAGAGGTTTCCGTTTGACATACTGGTATATATACTGTGGCCTAATTGCAGGAAAACTTATTGTGCGGTACAAACTGCATACATTCATGATCCAAAGTACAATCCACAAATTCATGCTACATACTGTCACGTGTTGGGTATGTCACGCGACAAATAACTTCACGTGGACCTCGGATTTAGCAAATCTTTATTGGACACTCACTCTTACACACTTTAATATTATTACCACTTGCAGTATCACAACTACTGCCTCTACTTCAGTGTGACATCTCAACTGTCTCAGATCGTGGCTGGATCCCAACTGTCTCGTTCGTGCGTGTGTCTAGCTCTCTTATATAGGCGTTATGCGGACCGGAAACCAGACACCATTCCTCACAGTTCCGTTCTCGCTGTTCCGACAGTCCGTTGTTACGCAACGAGCGCAACGAACTCTCTGTTGTTCATCTCCGGGGAAACGCATTCGTTGTTTCGGCATTCTCTACGCAGCGGCTCACAGTTATTGCGTTGTCATGGAAGTATCTACTCCAAACACGTTACAATAGGTTGGCGACACTGTTACTGAGTAGGACTTATCTGCAATTTCCTCTCCTTCTCCCAGCAAACCAAAATGTTAAGGGAATGTAACATTTGATCAGATCAGACTGACTTTTACACGGAAATCTGTAGGAAGTTGCACATATTTGTTATCATTTCTACGGTATTAGATATTGTCGAGTTCATTAGAGAATCCAGAGGGCGTTTCGATTGGTGAATAGATTTATTAACACCTCATACATTCAACTCATACTTACAAGCAATATGGCACTATTACTCATTTAAACAGTCGGTATAGTGACTGGCTACGAGCTGGACGACCGAGGAGTCGGAGTTCGAATCTCGGTAGGGTCAAGAATTTTCTCTTCTCCAAATCGTCCAGACCGGCTCTGGAGTTCACCCAACCTCCTCTCCAATGGGTACCGGGGGACCTTTCCTTGGAGATAAAACGGCCGGGGCGTTAAGCTGACCATTCAACTCCAACTAGTGCCGTTGTCAAGAAAATATGGGTCTATACATGCACTTCCCCATACGTATTCATGGCATAGCCAAAGTCAAAGTCAAACACAGGGGCAGCTTTACAGTTTACGGTTATGTTTTTTTATCGAGAATCGAGTATATCATTTTCCTACGTATTTAGGAAGAGAGATTTCGTTTTTAGATAAATTCCTTCCGCTGAAAGAATTATATGAACAGAAGACTATGTGTATTCAAGCAGGCTTTGCTCAGTTAAATGCATTTTGTTCATTTATCTTTCCAGTTGAAAAGGCCCAGAGACAGCAACTAGCCCAAATGTTTAGGATTTTGTCTGAAGACGGAGACAGAATCCAATATTCGAAACGTTGTGTTTTAAATGACAAACAAGATAAGTGATAATGTCCAAAAACTCAATAACTGTAACAAACGGTTCCCGCTTATCAGAAGTAATTTAATATTTATTTTAGCTCTACATGTTGATCCTCGGAACCACAGAAATGTTCCGATTAGTATAGGATTTGGTGGTTTGGAAGAGATCTGCCTTCAGGGACACGACGCCTTGCATTCCGTTGAAAACCAGCCGACGCTTCGGGGAAGTATTTCGCTTCCAGCTTCAGGGTCAAAGAATAAGGAAGAATCTAGCAGACCTTGCCGCCTGCTTCATGCTGGTTTCTTGCCTGGTTTATTTTTAGACTTTGAAGAAGAAGGCTCCTGCGGAATGTTTGTTATTTTCAGCGGACTACACGGTGTTATATCCCAGAAAAACAATTCTTCATTCCCCATTAACGTACTTTTTCGCTAAAGCAGTTTCCTTTCAGGTTTATGTTCTGTACGTTTGGAAAAACTCATATAATTCTCTAGGGGATGATACACACAGGCCTATCTAACGACACGTGCATAACGATAGGTCTAGGTCTTCAAGCTCATTGCCCGTTATTAATGTCCAACTTTAACCAAACTTGGGAAGTGTCGACTAATTTCAGAACAATTTTCCAGTATCAAATACCATGAAAGCTCGTTCAGGGGCCCCCGATTTGTTACATGCGGATGCACCGACATGGCGAAGTAAATATGGGCTTTTCCTTGCCACTTCGCTGCTAAGGCGCCGAAAAGGGGTATCATTAATTAAGGACAAAAATCAAGGGGAAGATCGGAGTAGCAGTGAGTGCCACCTGCAATGAGACGACACTCATATACGCGAAGATGGTGAAGCAGAATGGAACATGACAATATAAGTATGAGAGTAATTAATACAACACGGTAACGATTGTAGCAGCAAGACCAAGTAGGCACAAGTTTAGGTTTTCCTTAGTAGGTTACTAATGATGCTGGTAAAATTGAGATTAAACTGTGTCAGATGATTGAAAATTGGGATGGATCTGAAAGGAGGCCTTTTACATATTTTGGCATGGAGACCTGTTGCTAAGCAACGACCTCCAAAGAAGCAGCTATACAAGAGCCGTTACTGGATAACGGCTTCGCAAACAAATATGTTCCCACACCAACGATTGAACTACAAAAATAATGAACGGTGTTTTCTGTGCGGTCCGTTCCAGGATGTCATAAGTGGGACATGTTGGGAGCAGCGGTTAGTCAGTGAGTGGGGTGGAGTGAGCTGATTGGTGACTAAGTTAGTCAGTCAGTTAGTCGAGAGTTGCTCTAGCTGAGGCAGGGCACAATTCAGGAACACAGAGTAAGCGAAACGTCCGCCGTTGAAAGCCGCTAACGAGCAACGGCTAGGAAGACTGAGAAGAAATTATGTGTGCTGTAGTTACAGTCATATATGGAATCTGTAACTCAGTGACATTGTCGTAGTTATTTGTAGTTANTATTATGGAATCTGTAACTCAGTGACATTGTCGTAGTTATTTGTAGTTACGTTCTTTAAGCATTCAATAAATCCAATTACGAATTCAAACTCTGTCTAGTCTCTCATACACGTGATAATATATCTGAAATTCCAACCGGCGTATGAACAAAGGAAGTATATTGTTGTAGGGAGGGTCTAGAAATTTATAACGCCGACACAATTGTCTAAGTCACTAAGAGATGATGACACCCCTCCATAGTACATGGAGTACAGCCGGCTTTACGAGTGGTTTTCTTCGGCTTCTTTCCATAGCCCACTCTGTAAGAGATTTTATTAGCACGATGGCAGCTATGTAGGTGTTTACTGTTTGTATCCTCTTGTGTGTGATTACAGTGCAATTGTGTTTTGTTGACCGCCTATACAACATTCATAGCCGGTAGGCCTATAGTAATTAATTAACTGTAACCATGTAACAGTTTTTCTTTTTTAAAAACACGACATATTTCGATGAAATACTGATCATCATCTGTTTAACACTTACAAATAAAAATGAATATAGTGAGCCGGGATAGCGACTGGCTATTGGCTGGACGACCGAGGTGTCGAAGTTCGAGTCACGGTGGGGTCAAGAATTTTAATTTCTCCATGTCGTCAAGACCGGCTCTGGGATCCACCCAACCTCCTATCCAATGGGTACAGGGACTCTTCCCCAGGGGTAAAGCGGCCGGGGTGTGAAGCTGACCACTCACCTCCATCTAGTGCCAAGGTCAAGAAAATGTGGATGTACACATCCACTCCCTCATACACCTTCATTAGTTAAGCACAGGGACAACTTTACCTCTTACAGATCAATAAATTTCATTTCGTTGCAAGTTGCAGGTACTGATACTACGTGACAGACGGTTCAGTTATTGTCTGAGACAGAAGTAGAAGGCGCGGAGTTCCTCCTCGGCAGATGTACGTGGCTCTGACCAACATTACATGCGCGTGAGGGCCTCGAGGCAGGTCTGCATGATGAATTGAAGGCTGCCAGGTGTCAAAATTTTTCAGAGAGTTACTAAAACATCAATTATATTTGGTACTGTTTCGCCACTGAGGCACTATGCTACAAGCCGAAAGGTCCCGATGAAGTCATTGGATGAAGAAAGCAGTCTTCTGGGATTTTGCACCGTGTATATGTGGTGTTAACCGACGTTTCGGAGGAACGTATCGCCTCCATCTTCAGGGTAGAAGAAAAAATATATAAGAAATCTGCAAGCAAAGAGACCGTGAGAACCGGTAAAAGCAGACTAGTCCATAATATTGTATTTTGACTTTTAAGTTATTTCTATTTCAGTCCGTAAAACTAACATCTCAAAATCCTAATTCTTCTTTACTCTTTTATATAATTAACAACTTTTATAAAGTCTCATTTTCTGGGTTTCATCATTGCTGTACGAGGACGTAAAGTTTTCAAAATTTTAATTCTTCCGGAAATTATTTTTAAAACACATTAAGTTCTTTTTTTGTCGATGTGATTGGCGTGATGCCTTATGCCTTCGGTTGCTGGCCGTGACATTTGCTTTCAGTAGCCGAAAGTTTCCCGAAACGAGATTATGAAGAATTCACGCTCACCCTCACCGGCTTAATTAAAAACTTACAATACAGAGATCAGAGGATGACTACAATTGCGTCCATCCCAACCTCAAAGTTCGCGTAATAAATTACCTGCTGTGTCCAAACAGGAACGCCAAATATTTGGACTGACAACATTCTTAAGGTTTACATGCAGTAGATAAGGAGTCTCCTAAAAATGAAACAAGACAGCAAGAGGAGGCCCCACGCACTCACATTAAATACAGTTAGTTCCAGCCAGCGTTCTACACCCCCCTTCTAGCACTATTATTTTTTTTATTGCTAGTAGGGTGGGACTAAATCCTTTGTACTGCGGCCACTTCTGGCCTATTGTACCAGCCCCAGATGATAGGTGAGGGTGATTGTGGAGCAATTGGTGGACTGAAGATTGGCAGGGGAAACCGAAGTACTCGGAGAAAATCTGCCCCAGCGCCACTTTGTCCACTACAAATCCCACTTGACCAGATCCGGGATAGAACCCGGGCCGCCGCGGTGGGAAGCCAGCGACTAACCGCTTGAGCTATGGCGCGGCAACCCTTCTAGCACTAACTAGCACTAGGACTAACGACAAAGAAATTCATATTTATGTGGGAAAATCTAACTGAAATTATGCTATCTTTGGCTATATGTTCATTTTGTTGGACCTTGGCCACTTTTAAGTGATCAGCTCATCGCAAGGCCTCTACCTATACACAGGACAACACAAAAATCCATGCCTTGAGTGAGATTTGAACCCATGATCACAGCGTTCGAGCGAGCGAAAACAGTTCATACCTTAGATCGCGCGGCCACTGTGATCAGTCAACAGAAATAAATACACGGTAATAAATATCGTGAACATTGAGCACAAAATGTAGAACGATAATCAATAAAACAAGTTATGCGACATCACTGACATTAATATGTGGGGCTAGTTCGAAAGGATGCAGCTCGCAACATCGCTATCTCATAGCTGTATCTCTCTCAGCGGGATGAAGCATCTTTCGTTCTCCGTTTTAATTCCTACTGCAGCTAGACATCGGTTCTGGAGAATAAAACTAGACTTTTCATTACACTACAAATTAATAATTTTCCTGTTCAAATGTTACATTGAATCTGGATAGGAAAATTTAAACCGAAAATAGAACACTGTTAACACTCGTACGAAACTGAGCCCGGGACTGATCCGAAGCCAGTTAATTGCGATTATCGAAATATATTTTCGTAGAATGCGTGCAGTGCTGTTCTCGCCCATCCGTTTAATCTTCCAAATTGTTGGTACCTCAGAAGTTCCAGTCAAAATTCTGTACGCAGTTTTCATGTGTGTCATGGGCGCTAGGTGCCCGTGCAGCCCAGCCTCACTGCTTAGGTACCTTAACGGTATTGAAAGAAGAGTATAGATTAAGTATTTCTTATTCTCCTTTTATGTCTTTATTTGGTTCATAGTAGGTATACATTAGCATAGTAAGATCGAAAGTTTCGCAAACTCCCGACGGCCTTTATCATATGCTTTATGAGTGCTCAGTCCTGCAGTGGAAGAGTTGCTGGTCGACATTAGACATAACGCATAACACAGTCTATCATGGAGCAGGCTATAAATCTGCATTCGGCCGAGTTACGGGATATCCCAGTAGGTACTCTCTAAAGATATCCTCAGTCTGTCCTGGAAAATGCCGGACAAATATCCTTAACAGCAGACGACGGCCTCCTTCAGGACTTCATAATTACTCACCTTCCGTTAAACTAAAAATATCCTATAAGCCTGTGCGGTCGAAATCACTCACTCACTCATGGAGCTGAGCCCTTCTTGAGAAGCTGCCAATTGTGCAGTTACTCAAGAACTTCCCAACGTTTAATGGAACCCGAAGGTTCATTACCGTGTTCACAAGAGCCCTCCACTGGTCCCTATCCTGAACCAGATCAATCCAAACCATTCCATCGAAATAACGTCATTAAATAACCTACCGTACCTTTATTGTCAGTGCACTAACCAGCAAGACTGCGTTACCCTGCCACACAGACGCGTTTATATCGCCGTTTCGTGGCGTCGTGCTAACCGCCCAGACATGCAAATCTAATTTATTTAAGAAAGCAGAAGCAATTCCGCAACTTTAATTTAATAAACCGTATGGATCAACCTTCCACAGCACAAGACGGTTCGTATACACCAAGAAATAGGTCATAGAGGCTTAGCACATTATGAGAAACCTTTATTGAATAAATCCAAATTTAATAATCTCTCATACTCTGTCGGGCCCGCAACAGTAGAGTTTCCACGGGTAGTATCTGCAATATAAAGTAAACCTCACCTTCAGGCGGTAAACCCCGTAATTAAAAACGAGGCTCTGAAGATTGAGTCGTGATAGGCATACCTATCTGTAGTTACTTTCAGTACTTAATTAAGGAAAATGAAGTCATAGGGGTATAGCAATTGCAACATGGAGTTCACGCCATTGCCTAATTTCAGAAGAGTTCGGGCGGTATATGCCTAACCATGAAGCGTACATCTGTTTCATCGGAAATGTCACAATTTTGACCCAAGAAGACAACCGTAACGATCACACCTGCGGTGGATGATATGCTAGTAGATCTCAAAACGAGTAGTCAAGATATTGGTCGAATCACTGCATGAAATGCAGTTCACATTCTACAAGGACAGAGTAGCCACAGTAGTGTGACCGTTACACCGAGTGCGCGCAAAATGAAACTTCTAACGCAATCAGGCAAGACCCGTATGATGTGGGGAAATCTATTTATGGGTATACAGTCTTTTGATGGATCTTGGCCACTTTTCACTCTCTTGATCCTATACAAAGTCGGCAGGACTCCTTGGACGGGAGATCAGCCCGTCGCAAATCCGCTACCTACACACTACACACATGACAACACAAACAGACAGTCAGGCCTCGGAGTGGGGTCTCTGAGAGGGGCAAGATAGTTCGTGATTCACTGTGATCGGCGATGTGGGGGAAATGCTGCGACAAAACCCACGAGGGCTCGAGTCCTTACGCCGAGTGCTCACTAACTCAAGAAGCCACAATAATGGAGGTACAGCCATTACGTTACCTACATCTCGTGCGGTGGAAATGTCTCTACCTAATTCCAGAAGACAGTAATGGTAGTGAAACCATACCATCTGATAGACCAGAAACCTCACTGCCTTTAAGTGTGAGGGAGGAGCTAAAGGGCGAAGCTAACCAAAATCCTCATATAGGTCAGCCTAATTGGCATTTACATATTCAGAAACTGTTTCTCCAAAAATATATAATTTCGGGTAGTCTCTTTTTATGCTAGTGGGGTGGGACTAAGTCCCTTGTACTGCGGCCACTTCTGGCCTATTGTACCGGCCCCAGATGATAGGTGAGGGTGATTGTGGAGCAATTAGTGGAATGAAGATTGGCAGGGAAACCGAAGTACTCGGAGAAAACCTGCCCCAGCGCCACTTTGTCCACCACAAATCCCACTTGACCAGATCCGGGATCGAACCCGGGCCGCCGCGGTGGGAAGTCAGCAGCTAACCGCTTGAACTATGGCACGGCCTAGGATAGTCTTACAAAAAAAATTAAAAAAAAAACAGAACAGACACTACGGTGTCAACATTTGATTTTATTCGTTGTTGGTGGTATCGCTACATGTTTCGACCTCTTTTCTTGGGTCATCTTCAGGTTTACACGATTACTATTTAGCTTCTGAATTGCGTCATTAATTATAGAAGCAAATGTTGACACGGTAGTGTCTGTTCTGTTTCTTTTTGATTATTTGTTGCAAGACTATCCCAAGTTATATCTTCTCGTAAATAACATACAACAGGATGCATACAATAAAGGCTACTTCTGTAAGATCCGATTTCATATTTTCATGAAATTCACGAATATGTTTGCGAAGCAATCTCTTGCTTTGAGCTCTTAGAATCAAATTTGTACAGCGTATACAGCGTATACTACAACCTATGTTCTATCTTTAAAATAAGAGATAAAGTAACCACACGCAACTGCGCACAGTATTGTATCTGGGGCCCACTATTACTGTGTTCATTTATTCTTACACAACTTAAACTCATTTATCATGCTCCCATAACAGCCTCTACATGCAACGGATTACAGTTTTATACGCCGAGAAGAGATCTGAAATTCATGAAGATAAGCTTCGCCACTAAACCTTCCTTCTTAGTCTCTACCCTCTTCCTTTCAAACGAATCTTAAATTCTGCCTCCTCACACCGTCTTTTTACTATCATACATACCGTCGCCCCTACCACTTCTAACAATCTAACTTCTAACCACCCAATGGGGTCCAGATGAGGGCCCTCAACTTTCATTTCCGTCTAGAGTTTACGTATTATGGAGAACCCAGACGCATTTCGAGAGCTAGATGTCTGCCTACAGGAGTTTGCAGGCTATCCAAACTGCTGATACTCATGCGGAGCACGGGAGCGGCTTCCGACACTAACATAACTTTCTAACTTTGGCTGTGACCCTTTCGTACTGAGCTACATATTAACAGAGCATTACAATGGTATCGGAATAGCTTTGTCATGTTAGGTATAGCAGTAACGCTCTACACTTCTGTTCTGCAGGTTACTGGTTCGACTCTCGGTCGGAACATCGGCTATGTTGACTGAGATTTTCCGTGTGTTCTTCTCAGCCCCCATCGAAAGATTAGCGTATACAGCCGCTAATATGCGACGACCGCGAGATAGGCGAATATACCAGAGACGTTTCTAGGCAACGGCTCGGTAAACACGTTCCCGTAGCAACGAATCGACACGCCACAACAGAGGTGCTGTTGGAAGAGGAGTGTTTCTACGTGGTCCGTGCTGAGGAGTTACCTTCAAGACAATTGGCGATACCAACTGAGTTCTTTACAGGAATCTGTGAAGAAAGGACTCTATCGAGTGAAGCTGAAGAATCTCCACTGTTGAAAGCCGCTGCCAGGGAACAGCTGGTGATGACACAGTAGGCTTAAAAAAGCTTAGCGGGTGCTGTGGTGATTTGTGAATGTCGGTGGCGCTGTAATTGCTTGTAGTTCCGAATCGTACGTAGAAGTGGTCAATAAATCCATTCGCCAATCCAACCCCCGTCTATAGTCACGCTAAAAAGTGATAGTATCTTCATTGGGATATGACCGCTTCCATGTTTCCCAATTACTTCGTCACCAATTAACCTTCCATTCGAGCCTATACAGTTGAGTACTAAAAGCATCATAAAACAAATCGTCAGACAGACAAGCTGTACACACTGCGGCCAGTACATTCGCACCCACTACCCACCCCTGTATGTATCCCATTCCGCTATCCACCAATTGGCCCTACCTGCTATTACTAATTATTTTCGGATATCCTAAATTCTTAGTCCATTTTCCCTGCTTTATAAACAAAATTATCTTATATTTATTTAGGTCTCATTTAGCGATAGTTTCAGAAGCTCAGACTATACGGCGTCGAATGGTACTATGTTCAACGAACTGGGAAGAAGAGGTTGTGGCCTTGATTGAGGTACTATCTCCGTATTTGCTCGGGGGGACCGAGGAAACCCAAGAGAAACCTCAGTCAGTATAGTAGACGTCCTGTTCGGGATCCGAAAACAGTATTTTCCGCATAATTGCTCTCTTGATATTATTTTGTAACTGCCAGCACAGCTCACTTCCTCTGCTCCCAGTCGCACATCCCAGCAGATTGGAGTCTTGAAACTCGACTAACTATTCTCAACTGAATTCCACACAGACAGCCTCTATATTGAAGAAAGCAGTCTTCTGGGATTTGGCACCGTGTATATGTGGTGTTAACCGACGTTTCGGAGGAACGTATCGCCTCCATCTTCAGGGTAGAAAAAACATAAGAAATCTGCAAGCTAAGAGACCGTGAGAACCGGTAAAAGCAGACCGGTTCTCACGGTCTCTTAGCTTGCAGATTTCTTATATTTTATCTTCTAGCCTGAAGATGGAGGCGATATGTTCTCCGAAACGTCGGTTAACACCACATATACACGGTGCCAAATCCCAGAAGACTGCTTTCTTCATAGTCACCGCCGTGAAAGCCTCAAATCTTACATAGCCTCTATATTGTTGGGAAGGCGTGTCTACAGCTACGTTGCGTAACAACGGAAGTTACTCGATTGTTGCTTTCGTATTCGTTGCCGCGGGAATGTGTTTACGGAGTCGTTGCCTAAAACTGAACGTCTATTCTGACTTCACTATGCCGGGCTTTCGGACGTCATGTCATAATACTTTACCACACAAAAAGTTACGGACAAGCACTAAGTAGTCCTACTGTTGCTATCGCCCCCCCCCCCCCTTAAGCTCGTACAGCCACCATGGTGAACACTTCTGATAAGATTACATGATATTCATATAAAGTTTCATGAAAATCCTGTCAACTCATTAAAATACTATTAGACGAAAGGACACACACACACACAAGCAAACACGACGATCGTATAAGGATCATGTCTGGAAATCAGGCTAAAATTCTCAGTTTTAAATAATAATTCCTTCCATCACAACGTTCATGGGCCCATCTTTGAATCATCTATGCAATTTTGATTACAGAGACCATCTGCGAAACTGTAAAGTCAATGGTTTGTGGAAGGAAGGGGTGGGTGTTTAAGTAGGTACTATAAACTACCCCAGACCACACCTAGGCTATTTGCATTTGCATATTTAAGGGTAACACCAGACAGTGTCATTACTGCCGTCTCCTTTGCATGTGAGTCTAACATTACGCAGTAGGTATTAAACGCGATTTCCACACCGGACTGCATTAAACGGGTTCGAAAGATGACAGAACGTAATTTGTATTTTGTATGATATGCAATTTTCGGAGAAGTAGTGGGTCTGGAACGGGGTCCACTCAGCCTCGTGAGGATAACTAAGGAGTTATTTCAAGGAAATAGCGGCTCCGGTCTATAAAACCGAAATTAACGGCCGTGGTGATCCGTTGCGCCGACCACGCGACAGCCTCTATCCGCCAAAGTTGGCACTAACTTCTCCGACAAGCAGCAGTCGCTCAGTCAGTATAGTTCGCTTGCGGAATAAAATCACGGAGTTTGTTTTTTTTGCATGATATGCAAAACAAGAATGACATCCAAAGGTTTATGAAGGCGATGAATACGAATATAAATGAATGCCAAATAAGCCTGCCGTGCTCCGTATCTCTGATCTTCACCGAGGAAGCTGTTACAGTTCTCGCGTATTTCCAAAACATGCCAAAATTCAGTCAGAAGTTTATAAATTCCAAGAATTCCTTTGCGTCTTCAAAGCCATCCCAGACAACTTAAAGACAGCACTTCGTAAACCTAACACAGACGGTTCTAATGTCAAATTTTCAAGGCAGTCATGTTGGAATTGTTGGCGATAGAGAATAAGAAATCGTTGCCTTTTAGTGATATGCTATTCATAGTGAGTTTGAAAGAATTGGAGACTTAATGTCCATAATATTGTTATCTGAAATTTGAAGAGGGACGAAAGGAGCGACACACGCAAGCTGTAAATATGGCTCCGAAGAAGGATCCGTACGGACTATATAGATACAATACTACCGTACAGATTTATTATTATATTATAGATACAGTATTATTATTATTATTCATAATTAGATCAATTAGCAACGAAACTGTGCATATTTTTCAAGTATTGGATTAAAACTGGAATATAAAGATACAACATATCTTATGTATAAGTTTCAACTACAATCTTAGCAGTCATTTACGAGAAGAACTTTGTACCTCTTCATATTCGAATTTATAATAAAATATTTAAGTTAGTAGTACCTACTGAAATACATTTCAGTATCAAAATATTCTTTTATGTTTATACCGTTCTTTTAAATTTATTTCTAAACCAAATTACGTCATTAGAAAATATTTAGAAACTATGAAGGAACTGCAATTAATTCTTTACGTAGCCAATCAGTGAGTGAGTGAGTGAGTCAGTCAGTTAGAAAAACAGATGAATTGACACACAAATGGATTGGTAGAGGAGTGGACGGTTGTGTGTGTGGTTCTTTTGATGATTCATTAACACTGGAGCCGCTAGAATCTCTTCCAAAGTGATGGAGCAGACAGAATATTTCCTTATAAATTTATGTTTGAAGCATTTAAGTATATTTTTATGGATAGACTTAGAGTTGTAGATCTGTACACTGAAGTAGAGATGGTGACACATTTAAAAATAACTAAATTTTTATATTAAAATTTGGCACTTTTCTTGTTTTCTAAATTGTGATTTTATAAAACAAAAAACCAGGGGTGAGATATGTAGCTTGTCCCCCTCCCGATGTTATTAATATTTGTTACTTGGTACGCTGTTAAGCGGCTACCCATTAATTACGGAGCCATTGTGAACCAACACGGAAGAAGGACGTACAACACAGGTATTTCAGCTGCAAATAAGTGGAAACTGCTCTGTCGCAATAACCCTGAAAGAATCAATTCAGTGTTCCTCGTTGGCGGGCCGTGGAGTTCTATCCCGGCCTAGGCACCTCCTCCTATGTGCACTGTATACTACATATGTGACGTCTGAATAGTGTTGTGGGGGGAGCAGCCCCTTCGGCGTCGCGACGACTTGCGAGCATCTTGCTGCAGCATCTGGTATTGACACCTCGATATCGCTATAGTCCTACGGGCGTTACAGCCACCACACAATATCAGCAACTGCATATAGTGGCTTGCAAGCTATCCTCAAAAGCCAAGGCAACGAAATTCAACCGCATACCTTATCAAAATACAAAATATTACTTACTTATGGAGCTGAACCCTTTTTGAGGAGTAGCCAAATCTGCAGCTACTCAAGAATTTGCCAGCATTTTATGGAACCCGAAGGTTCATTACCGTGATCACAAGAGCCCTCCACTGGTCCCTATCCTGTGCCAGATCAATCCAATCCATATCAATCCAGCCGATCTCTCTAAGATCCATTTTAATAATGTCCACTCACCTACGCCATGGTCTTCCCAGTGGTGTCTTTCCTTCTGGCTTTCCCACCAATATCCTATATGCACTCCTCCTCTCCCCCATTCGTGCTACATGTCCTGCCCACCTCATATCTTTGATTTGATCATTGTAATTATGCGTGGAGAAGAGCAAAAGTTATGAAGCTTATAAAATATTAGATTTGTTAATAAAATAAATTTTACTACAATCAAATATAAATTATTAACAATATTTTCTTACTTTATAAGAACGTATAAGAAAACGGGAAGACAGGCAATTGCTTCACTCTGAGGCCTGCTCAAGATATTTCGAAAAGACAGCAGGTCTGAAAGCCTACTGAGAAGATTCTGTATGCAAAGAACATATTAAAAAGCTATCAGTTATTCGCATGAACTGAGGATTCGCATAAATATAATGAGTGTATGACAAAAAAATGAGCGCTACTTTAAAAAAAGTAGGTAGGTCAAAAAGAAGTAAGTCTTATAAGTGTAAATGATTAATTAATCCTTACGTAAAAACAGTAGTTTTTTACTTCGAAGAAAGGTCCGTTTTCAACAGAAACAGACATAGAAACGGCACAACGTGAAAATAACCCAAATATTGAGTTCAGAAATTCCTTGGTATCTCTTTATACAAACTGAGAATACTTACGACCGCTAGACTACAAATTCAGAGCGGGTTGAACTCGACTTTCTGGCAAGCTTTTCTAATTAGACTATCAGGCCACTGGAGACCATCCTAAGCTGGTACATGCAATTCCCTGCCACTAACAGTACCCACAAGACGGCCTCAGCCACACTCAAGTGGGAATGCCGCTAACACTACTTACTGCAGCTACTTAGAGTTATGTGTTGAGAAAAACATTTAAAAAATATTAGATAGCAACCATGTAAATTCTGCAGGGAAATACGAGTATAGTAAAATTGCCTGACTATCGGTCGAAATATTTTGGTTTGGTGAAGTAGTGTGTAAGTTGAAACTTGGAGTATGATACCTGAAAATTCTGTATGATTTAGTTGTGTTTTGTTCCATTACACTCCGACGGTTCTAAAATCAAAAATCCATCACGATCAGTTCAAATTTGGGTTGAGACGTGACGTTACACTTCTTATTGCCTGAAGATACGTCGCAAAGCGTTACTTGCGGTAGTAAATTTGAGAGGAATTCTAATTTCTTTCGACATACAAGTTCCGATCTTTCGGATATTTTAATGCACATTTTAAAAGAGCGCTTTTCATACTTCTGAGATGGTTACTCTTAGCCATAATTCAAAAGAGTTTGATCAGTAGACGGTGCTGCGCTCCTGTTACATCACATCAGCAAATAGCAAATAAGCGATACAAACGCGAAACTTATTCCATATGTATATTCACACGATGAGCATACAAGTGAAGCAGAGACGCTTTAGACTTGTATTCGGGAGATGTTCGGTTTGAATCTCGGCCGGGACACCTGATATTCTGAGTTAAGTTATTCGTGATTTTCCTCAGTCACGCAAAAAATTATGGAAGGGTACCTCCGTTAAGCCATGACCGTTATTCACCAATCGACGCCGTATAAACTGAGATATTGACAGCCTCGTGGAAGGAGCCGCAAAAAGAATATATAAGTAGGCCTACATATATGTGTGTGTGTGTGTGTGTGAGCTGGGATAACGCAGTCGGTATAGCGACTGGCTACGGGCTGGACGAACGAGGGGGCGGAGTTCGAGTCCCGGTAGGTTCAAGAATTTTCTCTTCTCCACGTCGTCCAGACCGACTCTGGGGCCCACCCAGCTTCCTATCCAAAGGTACTGGGGGTTCTTTCTCCGGGAGTAAAGCAGCCGGGGCGTGAAGCTAACCACTCACCTTCAGCTAGTGCTGAGGTCAACAAAATATGATTTATACATCCATAGCATAGGGACAACTTTTATATACATATATATGCCCGCACACATGGAGTACTAACACTTATCGTGCCCAGAGCAATTTCAATTATGGACACCCTCCTCTCCCCATTTTTTAGACTAAAAAACAGAAGGAATTCATGACCCCCTCCAAAAAGCAATGACCATCTGCTGGGAAAGTCCCCAAACCCGTAGAACATGGAGGGCTATGAGAAGGTTAAGCCAAATGGGCTTGCCATGCATGCAGAGTTTCCTTCTTGCAGTCAGCATTCAGCGATAATTGTATTAATTTCAGGGAAATTCTTGGCTCTGGTAGATTCGCACCCTCAACAAATGCCCATGAGCCAGTGGCACGTGTTCTCTCTCTCTCTCTCTCACACACACAGATATACACATGTCGTTGTGTGTGTGTGTGTGTGTGTGTCTGCATGATTGTTCGTAGTTAATTTTAATAGTTTCGAGGCATATTAGTGCTTTAGAAACGTTACAGTTTTACTTGTTGCCAAATCAGTACTATCCAAAATTCGGTTAAAGCTAAACATTTCGTTTTTTTTCCTTCAAAAATCTTTTTTCGTCCAAAAATGTTCATATTTTCAATTCTGTTTTAATTGTGGCACTTTTATTCTCGGTTCAAAATGAATAATCACCCCACTGTAGAATTCTAGAACGACTACATAATCTGTTTTCTTGAAATCACTTGTATATTGTTTATTTAAGACGTCTATAAATAAGTTTTTTACAAATGAAGAAAGTAGTCTCGGATTTCTTATATTTTTCCTTCTACCCTGAAGATGCAGGCGATAAGTTCCTCCGAAACGTCGGTTAACACCACATATACACGGTGCCAAATCCCAGAAACTGCTTTCTTCATAGTCACCGCCGTGAAAGCCTCAAATCTTACAAAGTTTTTTACACTCTGAAGGAACCACAACTCTATGCATATCTCTCTTTCCCCAAGTGTTAAGAAAAGAAAGGAATAAAAATTGAAGAGGTTTATCACTTTTCGCTGTGTTAACATAGCAGTTTCTTTACCCGAGTTACTGTGCTCAATAGCATATTAGTTCAAGGATCCGGGTTCGATACAAACCTTTAACGCTAATATTCAAACAGAAATTAATTAAAAACGTGTCAGTAGAGCCACTATAATGAGAATCAATTATGTGAAGATGGGGGTAGACACACCGTCGAAAACGTCTGTTACAAAACTTCAGAATCACAGCAGTTCTTTCAGTTAGCGTCGTCACATAACCAACTTATAAAAAAAAGCTCTAGTGTGGAGGAAAAAGTCTGTTGGGCCAAAGGTTTAAAACTGCTGAGTGCATGGAAACTAGCAATACAATTATTTCTGAAAAGAAAAATAAGTTCCGGGAAGAATTAATCGGATACTTTCCTCTGAAACGAAACGGATCGCATAGAAAACCATTCCGCCAATAATTATTCGTTGCCGCGGGAACGTTTTTACTGAGTTGTTGCCTAGAAACGATAGGGGAATACACAGACAGACCCACAGACCGCGTAGAAAACGACGCGTCCAGTAACTGTTCTATTG
Organism: Cryptotermes secundus; assembly: GCF_002891405.2. Lineage (NCBI taxonomy): Eukaryota > Metazoa > Arthropoda > Insecta > Blattodea > Kalotermitidae > Cryptotermes > Cryptotermes secundus. The sequence goes on from NW_019742442.1 coordinate 466,326, forward strand.
TAGCGTGTATTAGTTACCGCGGGAACATGTTTACCGAGCCGTTGCCTAGCACCGAATGGAGGGATCACTTAACCGAGCATTTACCTTGCAACGACATGAGTGATATACATAAAGACACAAAGACTGATGGGAGGGATTTATGAAGTACGCCGTTGAGATCAGTTCGCTTGTCATAATATACATACCAAGTTTCATAAAGATTGGTTCAGGTATATTTATTACTAACCTACAATGTTTATTATTATATACGAGTTTAGAGCATTCTCTAAATCAGTGCTTCTCAACTGCCGGGCCGCGGCCCAGTAGTGGGCGCTGACATCAATTATACGGGGCCGCGAGACACTCTTCTGGAATTTGTCATTTTCATTTTCTAAGCATTTTTCATGAATAAATATATTATAGTTAGCTTAATGCATGAACTTTAATAAAACTGGAAAGGTATTTACGAGTAAATGTGTTGGGACTGGGCCCTCGTCTTGTAAAGAAAGAATTTACTGGGCCGCGGTCTCATAAACGCTGAGAGCCACTCCTCTAAATGACACCAGGATTCTAAGATGTGCATTAATTCATCGAGGCTCAAATTTTGCCATCGTTTACGAAATCTGGATCCCCAGGTCTGTAATTGCTCGTTTGGTTTTTCCCGTAGTGATTATATGGAACAGAAATCCTCACACAGAGAACACAGAGGCCGATCGTCTCTGAATTCCGCCATTCGGAGAAATCGTGTAAAAGCGGAAGGGTGGATGCGTATAGAGGGGGCTTGATTTGATATGCAGTGTTGATGCTTGGAATTCGATTCCCTTCAAATAATTTGAATATTGCTCCTATTCGCCAAGCTGTGGGCTCCGCCGTTTGAATTATTAATGTGCAGACCCTGTGGTCTGTGTTGGGCGAGGCAATGCATGTATTACGTGGCACCGCTAAAATAGACGGACACAAGGTTCATAAGGTATTCATACTAACATAGCGTCTGTCACTTGGGATAAAATTATCTTCGTAATGAATCAAAGGAGAAACAGTAACTAAATACTGGGACTTATTGCAGAAAGAGTCGCATTTACTGAATGAGTCAAGAAAAGCTTTCTTCCTGCAATAAGGGGACACAAGCTTACAACAAAATGTCAACTTTTTTTTGCCTAATTTTCTTATTTACAGAAAATTAAAGTAGGCTTATGAGATCTCCGTGTTGTCTGTATCTCTGTCTTCGCCATTAACTTATGAATGGCTGAACCAATCTTTATGGAACTTCATATGTATATCATGTCATCTGAACCCATCTTAGCGGTGTACTTCACTTCCCATCAGTCTGTGTTTCTCTATGTGTATCCAGCCGTTGCTTGGAAACGACTTGGCAAAAGTTACCGCGGCAACGAATATACATACAATCTATGTGGTCAGTATAAGGAAATTAGGTGATTAGTTATTTACAGAACTCCTTGTTGTTTAGGCATGGGCCTATAAGGAGACAGCTGAATAATTCACGGATACTGTGGAAAAGTAATTTTTAGGAACAAAAATGATAAAGGGAGTGGTCTGATAAATAAGTATACAATAAAGTTGGTACTTGCGTGTAGCAACTGATGTGGCATGCACTGTCTTCGCTCGCTTGGAAACCGGGATCGTGGGTTCGAATCCCACTCAGGGCATGGTTGTTTAGTTTCTGTGTGTGCGTTTTTCTGTGTTTGTGTATAGATAGAGGCCTTGCGACGAGCTGATCACCCGTCCAAGGAGTCCTACCGAATGTCTAAGATATATAGTAAACCGAAAGATAGGAGGCTGGGTGGGGCCCAGATCTGGTATGGACATTGTTGAGAAGAGAACATTTCTTACCCCTGTCGGGAATCGAACTCCTGTCGTCGAGCTAGTAGGCCGTCGTTATACCGATTTAGCTATCCCATCACACCAAATTCCTATAAGTTATACCTCTAAAATTCCGAAGGTCGGCAAACGGGAATTCATGGACCGCAGTGGTTTGTAGTGACATGAAACAAGTAAAAGAATAAGATTGACGAGAGAAAAATAAGAAGAGAAGAAGGAGGAAGTTCGTGATTCATGTGGGTCACCAGTAGGTCTATTGCCAGAGCCCTAGTTGTGAAATCAAGGTCGTTGTGTGGCAGCTCGGCGAGAAGAAACATGAAATACATACAGTATTTTGGTAAGAAAAATTCTTGAAAAAAAAAAGACGATTCGGAAGACTGAGGGAGATAGATCTTGCGGAAACTGGACATAAAAATATGAGGTGAATGACGTGGAGGCCTTTCAATTGCGGCACGGAACATTCCGGAGCGAGATCCTTCAGTTAATCGGAAGCCGGCATTTGCTGGTCAACGTCTGTCTCCCTCGATGTAATCTACCTATTTACTGGCCATTCTGTTACGTACATACAAACCGGGTTCAATCCCTGGCTCCACGGCCGCACAATGAGAAACCACGGCTACTTGATGAGTGATATTGTGAGTGTGTGAGAGAGTGAGTCGTTTTGGCTGAAGAAGGAGGATGCAGGATAACCCTATAAAACCATCGCATCCAATCAGAACCAACGCGCTAAGATCCCTATTGGTCACACATATTGACGTAGCTCCTCCCTCTTTTGCCTCCCTTTGCCGACCTACCCCCTCCCCAACACTTTACCGTCTTTACAGACTACGATCAATGCACAAGGAAACGTGGGGGTTGCATAAGCTTTTCAATATAAGATATTTTCACGGGGGTTGATTTTCGGTTTATATATAATGGAGACAAAGAGCGATGATGGGATGAAAAGGAAAGAGAGAATGATTTACGAAAATGATCCTTATGCTCAAAGCATGTTCCCATTTGCTCCGCATGGGAGAATACAATGCTTATAAGGATCGAGTAAAACGCTGTAATAAAGTTGTGATGGTGGTGAGTAGGGGGTTGAAATGACGGTGGTTCATTGCGCTCGGGCCAGAAGTGGAGGGAGAGAGGGGAGATGAAGTTAGGTTAAGGGTCTACTAAGTTACTATTGGCCTGTTTTATGAAAGCACGCTCCCTAAAAAAAGGGGGTGGATATGATTTTTATTGTTATTATTATGATTATTACCGTATCTGGGGTAATGGTAGTGGTAGAAGGGGACGTGCAGTGGTCTGCTAGTCATTTTTCGGTTTTAGTCTTCGACGCTCTCGGAGGCCACACACTCGGCAAGACAGTGTGACGTTGTTGACATGCAGTGCGAGGACCAGCAGCCAGACACGTGCTTCGTGCATGGGATATGCTCGTGGGAACAGGCGCTTACGAACCGCGGTATTCCTAACTAACGTGATTCGGCATAATATGGTTTCATTCGCTTCTGTGTGATGTGTTTAGTGTGAACAAGTTGTTGCCACGGTAACAATCATAAACGTCAACAATAAAACGTTTTCCGTTGCGAACTACCCTGAACTAATCAGATAATAAAACAACATCGCAAATGCTAAGTGACCGGTTGATGTAGAGCAAATATCAGCTGTACTTTACTCGAACATGTTCATGTCTTAACGCAAGTGTAAGAAGATGCGGTGTATCCAGTACAAATGAGATCGCAATGTACAGTAGGTCATATGTATGTAGAGAAAACTGTGACAGCAAGACCACATGAACGAATTTCACTAAGTTTGAAACAAATAAGGTACAATGGGTGAAAAATGTTTTCGATCTCTTCACACTTACATACAAAATTCATAGGGAATATGAAGAACATGGTGTAAGATAAACATTACGGCAGTGAAACCTAAATACCGAATTATAAAAGTCGTTATTCCAAGCGTAAGGTAAGATATTGCCACTGTAGATAGTGACAATTTTAGCCCTAACCATGAACCCATCTAATAAGTGGACAAGAAGTACTTTTATTCGGTACTTTTAAGTAATATAATGCACCCGTTCCCACTGGATACTTCATCGGCATACTCTATAGCAACTCCATTTTATTATCAAAGCATGCTGAAAAGTTTCAATGCGCCTGTGTTTAATACATCGCCAACAATTATGACATCACCATTTCTGATGGACAACCTTCTGAATACAAAATTTGAACATTCACAACAAAGCTCTCCTGGTAGTGAGAACATCGGACCACGGAAACTGGTAGACAGGGATTCGAGGGGTCTTCTTACATGTCCTGTTCCACCTAAGAATCCTGCAGGATCTTCTTATTACAACGGCAACGCATCGCCAGGGACAATCAACGAAATATTAGCTACTAAACAGCATCAGCAGAACCAATTAGAATCAGCTCCTGGAATAGTGACGTCAAGATTGCTAAGTCCTCACCATCAGGAAGCTCTGGGACCTACGGCCACGGCGTCCTTGACGCTCGGAATCACAGCGTCTTATTCGATAGTTGCCCAAGACTCCCACGGCCTTCCGGCTATGCTTCCGACGGCAAGGCGTCATCAGCCAGCCATCGTCACGTGTTCTTGCGGCGGTTCGGATGAGTGTTGTGCGGCGAAACGGGACCTGGGACACTCCTTAGCGTACTACCACGGCCAGCCCGGCCACTGCGCGAGTAACGGCTGCTGCTGTTACGACAGGAGGAATGACAATACGTCACTGCGAGCGAGCCTCAAGCAGGACTCAACACCTTCACAAGCAAAGCCGATCCTCAAATTTAGTGTCAGCGCCATTTTGGGAGCCGACGCCGTGAAATCAACCCCTTGTACAGGTAACTGAGACCTTACTTAGGTTTGCACAGCAATACCTCGCATAGTCCGTGTAATCGGTTCCGCCAATATCCCGGGCTGTTTGAAACCGGACTAATCGAGGAACTAAATACATACAAAAAATTATAATTGGTTAAAAAAAAATCTCCGTTTTTCAGCAAATAAAACGCGATTAATAAATTCTAATGTTTTTATTACAAATTATTTTAAAAAATTAATTTTTTATTCTCTAAAAATTGCAATATTGATGTCGGCACATTTTTCTTCTTTGGCCTTTTCTTTTCATACATTTCTTTGTAGCAGCGAATTGTATTGTTTATCGTTTGGCGAATTGTAAGGCTACGTTCAATATTGGGATCAACTTCCATAATATGCTCTGACAAGGTTGCAACCATTCCAATAATTTTTTATAGTTGTTCAGCTGTTAATTCTCGTGCAGGCACTTCAACACAGTCGTCGTTGTCTAAGTTGTCCTCCCGCTCTTCATAAGCCCGTTGTTCATCTGTGTTAATAAGTGTTTCATTATCTAGTTCATTAGTGTTAGATTTGATGCACTCAATTACGTTGACGAAATCTAACTCATTGAAGCCAAGTTGCTGTCCAATTTCCACTGTTATTAGTGACTTCAGCAAAATGAGTTTCAAAACCAATGAAATCATTTGCACAATTTGGTATGATATGTTTCCATACTGCCCTCATATTGCTTGCCGTTA
>NW_019742442.1:471827-481204 GCF_002891405.2 Cryptotermes secundus
AAAAGGGGGGGGGGGAAACAGATCATTTATATATTAAAAATAATTTTGTGTACTAATTTTTCAGAATTTATCTTTATTTTGCTCAATTAAAATTTAGTTTGTTTTGAAATTCTCAAACCGGACTATAGTGAATCCGGACTGATCGAAGCCGGACTATGCGAGGTATTGCTGTATTCTGTAGAGTTCGATTCTTGGTCTGAATAATGACTGGGAATGTTCAATGTTTCCCTTATCCTTCCAGGTAAATGCTTCCATATTACCTTGAAGCTTACCACATTATTCGATAATCCATCATTCACGAGATCCTGTCATTTGACTCTTAGGTCCATGCAGTTCATAATGCGTCACTGAAGCGCACATAGAAACAGCAAGCATTTTGCAGCAACTCCTGTATTATCCTCCACGATATGAAAACATAAAGGGACTTGAATGATCCTTGGGACATATAACGGCGGGCTTTCAAATTCAGTGATTTCATGGGTAAAATGAGATGCTAGTATTTCTTGAATGATGAACAGGTAATGATTTTGATAGAGGGTAAAAAATGTAAAACTGTCCTTGTACTTAACTATTTAAGCACTACGCCATGTAGGCGTACGGGTGAGTAGATATATAGAGCCACATTTTCTTGACCTCGGCATTGATTGGAGGTGAGTGGTCAGCTTTACGCCCAGGCTGCTTTACCCCCGGGAAGAGCCTGCGGCACTCATTTTATAGCAGCTTGGGTGGGACCCAGAGCCGTTCTGGACGACGTGGAGAAAATAAAATTCTCGAACCTACCAGGACTTGAACTCCGAACCTGTAGGCAATCGCTAAACCGGCTACTCCACCCCGGATCCCTTTCATACAGATTGTCGTGAAGTATTTAAAGGCGCTGTCCTTGGATCCGTCTGCAGAAACTACCGATACCACGAGAATCTCCCGAAGAAGAGCCAGCCTGCTCGAGGATATGGATGCTTCGGGCAGCTACGGAAGCTACAGGAAATCCTGAGCGGTGGAGCGAGATGCAGGCGAATGTGAGACGGTGCTCAGGATAGGCCACAACCTCTTCCTTCCACGGCTCTCACAGCACTGTGAATAGCATATGTAGAACTGACTGACTACAGCACTCACTGGCAAAGAACTTCCGGTTCTAATTCTTGATCTATATATATATATAATTTGTGCCACGTATCGCATCGGTTTCTGTAGACGACTGAAACGCTGTTAGTTTGCTCTATATTCAGTCCGCTAACTGCCCAAGTACATAGAAGCCTGGAGGCTTTGTAGAAACCAGATTTTGCATATGTTTGCGTTTTCTGCAGAAAGTATAAGAAACTAACTTAGGGCTATAATTAAGAGCTTAGGCCTGACCTTCTACTTCCTCCAGCTCAGAAACTACCCAATGAATTCCGCTTGAATTTGTTGTTGGGACTCTATGGTTAAACTTGAAGTCTGCATTCAATTTTCGTCCATGTATAACGGAGACATAACGCAAGAATAAATTCAGTGTCTTTCCTGGCAGATATTTTTAAGGTTACTGGAAGATTATGAGGTTCATTTTGTTTTTTTGTTGCTAGTGGGGTGGGACTAAGTCCCTTGTACTGCGGCCACTTCTGGCCTAATGTACCAGCCCAAGATGATAGGTGAGGGTGATTGTGGAGCAATTGGTGGAATGAAGATTGGCAGGGGAAACCGAAGTACCTGCCCCAGTGCCACTTTGTCCACACAAATCTCACTTGACCAGACGAGGGATCGAACCCGGGCCGCCGACGTGGGAAGCCAATGACTAACCGCTTGAGCTATGGCGCGGCCCAAAATTATGAAGTTAGTCTATAAATAATGCCGAAATAAAAAGACAGTTCTTCTTAAAGGAAAGATTCACTGTACATAGATTGGTACAGAGCATTAAATTATAATCACATTAGGACAGGTCTTAATGGAGTAGAGTAGGCCGTAATGGAATATAAAGAATATTAATCGGGATTTCTGTGACTTTCGACCTCGTTCTGGTTCGCTATACTAAAGAACAACAAAGAACCCAACTTTTCAGTCATCAGGTGACGGGGCGGGATACACCTACTCTGTTGCTCCCCTTAGAGAAATCTAACCTCAGTTATTGTCTCATCACTTGAAAACTGAAATAGATCTAGTTTCCGAAATGCTATAGGTTTATTGGCAAATTTATCATAGGCTGATCTGTAGGAAGATGAGCTTTGGTCTGCAATAAGCCAAAGCCGGAGACAATGAGCTGCAAACAGGCGAAATAACTGGACATTATTTGTCTCAGAACCCGAGGTTACCATTCCGCAGCTAGAGCCTGCGCAAGTTGATCCGCTGAATCTTGACCTTATGTACCCACCTCTAGTTTACTTAACTGCATATGTAGGCTGGATAAAGTTAAAGTTATTTACGGCAGAATTGTTGGTGGTTACTAAAGTAAAACGTCCTTATAAAGGGCAGCAAGGTGTGAGAAGACTGGGTTGTGGAAGTACATGCTACTTAAATTTGAAATCTAATACATTTCCCCTCTTCTTCAAGTATAATTAGAAGATCAAGTTAAGGGGTATGAGATGTACAGGGCATGTAACACGAATTAAGGATATTAGGGATATAGGATATCGGTGGGAAAGCCAGAAGGAAAGGGACCACAAGGAAGACGAAGGCGTATGTGGGCGGACAATATTAAAATGGATCTTAGAGAGATAGGATGGGATGGTATTAATTGGATTCATCTGGCTCAGGATAGGGACCAGTGGAGGGCTCTTGTGAACACGGTAATGAACCTTCGGGTTCCATAAAATGCTGGGAAATTCTTGAGTAACTGCAGAATTTGCGGCTTCTCAAGAAGGGCTCAGCTCCATGAGTAAGTAAATACATTTTCCACGTGTGTCTCTTATCGATGTGCACAGTTGCTCATCTGTCTTTGGTGCTAACTGAAAGCAGCGCACACAAACCTTCTGTTGGAAACCCTAATTCACTACCCTACGCAGTCATAAATGGTATTTCCTTGCAGACCCATTTCATTAGTCAAAATGTATACAGCTTCAAAGATCTTATAAAGATCTGTAGATCATAATGTGATGTAAGTTACATTTCATGTTACAGCTCCTCATTACGTAATTTCCTCCAACCTCCTGTTACAATACTTTATCTTTCTCACGTCCAAATATTTTCCTCAGCACTCCTATCCCCACCGAACATTGTACGTCTGTGTTCTTCCTATGCGGCGAAAGAGAACATTTCACATTTTAAACAGGTGAAATTATATTTTTTTAATTTTTAGGTTTATAAGAATGAAATTGAAAGATTAGAAATCTCAGAAGTGACCAGGAAGAGATAGTCCTCCACTTTCATCACGAGAGTCGTTTTGATTTGTTGCTGCCGTTACAGAGTACTCATATCTGAACTTCATCACGCTTCTGGAGACCAATTTCTCATGTAACAGTGGCAGGACTCGTGCAAGCAAAGACTGAAAGCTCACCCGACTCCGAGTCCTCAACATCTGAATGCGGTGAAAATATCCATACGGAGCAAAACGGCGTTTTATGATTACTTTACTGCATGTCTATAAACAAACTGACTTGGCCCTAATAACTCCGTGGCCTCTAGTCCGCAAACGAACTATATCGACTGAGCGACCGCCGCTTGTCGGCGAAGTTAGTGCCAACTTTAGCTGATAGAGGGTGTCAAGTGGTCAGCGCAATGGTTCCCCACGGCCTTTAATCTCGGTTTTACAGACCGGAGACTTGCCCCTAACAGATCTCATAACGAAAATTTTGGAGTTTATATGTGCATTGCAATTTGAAATGCGTTCCCTGCGATTTTGCATAGGCCTATCTCATCCGCCATGATATTTATTTCTCGCAGATCCGCTGTTCAGAGGGCTGGTAATCACAGCAGATAACATGGCATAGTCACAATTAATTTTCCTTCTAGGTCATGGAGAATATACACCATACCGAGAAGTGTTTAAAACAAAAGTCTTAGCTCTGATTGCTATGTAGGTATACATGCTTTTCCGAAATGGTGATTTCTCTGCCTTTTCAGACAGTTGCTAGGTGACGACGAACGAATTTTACGGTGTTAAAGGCGACATATATCCACAGCCAGCTGGTTCCTTCCAACTCCATTGGGCCTAATGCATATTTTTAAGCAACCATGTTTCCTCGTTTCGAAATCGTTCATGCCTGCTGCAGATTCATAAACTATTTACCCATGGCACTTCCCTTGCTCGGCAATCGTGAAAATGCATCGCATGAAGATAGCATGAAGATTGCATAAGCCTACTTTCATTTTTTTTTCAAAATAAAGAAAGGATGCCAAAAATTAACATATCGGTGCATGTTATTCTAACGAACTGAATGGCGCATGGTATCTCTTGAAAGGCTGATAGTTTCTTAGCTACTCAAAATGTTTCCTGCTTTTATGGAGCCGAATATTTATTACTGTGCACAAAATAAAGCCCGACAATGGACCCTGTTCTATGACTGGGAATCCAACCTTACAGCGTCAAACTCTCTTTCTCTAAGAAACATTTTAATAATATTTCCGAATAGGGATAATTTAAAAAAGGGTCTCAAAATTATCTCTTACCTTGAGGCTTTCCAATTAAAATGATCTACGCACTCTGATCCTTCTCATGCGTGCTATATATCCTGCCTACTAGTTATGTAGATCTCAGTGACTTCCTGTCACTTCATCTTGTTATCCAAAACATTCTCCCAGAACTTCGTCCTCAGGCATCCTCAGTCTGTTCTAGTGAGATATTTCTATGAAAGTTTTTTTTTCGGATTAATTGAAATGAACAACCCCGTGTTGTTGGATGCTAATTATAGTGAAACGCGCTGTAGTCCGTTAAAATCAGAAAGTTGCGAATGTGCCGTGTCGGAAAGAAGCAATGCAGTACTGAAGGGATTAGACCTGAGCATTCCAGCCCATCAAAAACCCATCTCTGAAGCTGCTCCTGGCGCTGAAATTCAGACGTGAAGAAAGGAACCCAGCGCTACCACCTTAAATAAGAGCGCCATTGAGATACTTAATATTGCACTCAAGTCATGAAGGACCATATTTCGCTGTATATTTCATGGCATAATCTTATGGCTTCTCTAGTCATGGTACTTCTTCTCAATGAACGGTAGGCTTTCAATTTATGAAGGGGGTAAAAGTTGGGGCGGTATTGCGGAGGGTGGATGAGCCTAAGTGGTTGTCCAGCTGACGCCACGGTGGAGGAAGAGTGGGATCTGATGGAGTAGGGGTGCAAGATGTGTCCCTCCATCCCTCTCATAACAGCATCCCTCCTGCAGTAGCAGTAGGCATATATATGATGTGGTTAAGGGGAGGATCGTGGAATTGATTTAGCAAACTACACGGCAATTTGCACAACATTAGGTTAGCTGCTATAGGATGCTACAATATTCGCATTTGGGCACGTTAATGGTTAACCAATTTCCGTGGCGTTTACTTCTATAGCCTGTCCGATTTAGAGAAATGTCCTTATAGAAACAACGTTCCAATGTTTGCAGATTGATTAAGTATTGTGCATACCACAAGTTATGGACGCTGTCAATACATAACCACAGGTTGATTTGATCTTATCGTCAGACTGAACAGATTTGTTATTATGATGAGAGGTAAATGTATGATTCATGTGTGTAATTTACTGAAGAGGCATTATCCTTCCCATGCAATGGGAAATTAAAAGTGACGCAGTAAAAAAGAAATTCTTCTAAGGCCTCTACTGGCTATGAACGACCAGCAATAATCATTCGTTAGCGATATAAGCTTTTATATCTATGATAACACAGCGAAAATAAAACTGCTTCTAGTCTTTTGAAGGAAACTGAGATGACCAGTCAATACTCGGACTACGGACTAAAATGAGGAGCAAGCTGTTACGTTTAGCGAGCAGAGAATTGTTAATAAAAAGCCAAACACTGTTATTAAAGAAAACATAAATCTTTCGTCCGAATGAATACACTATAAATTATTTTCAGTATCATCTTAATAGCAGACAAGTTACTACATAACGGCATTAAAAACTCGAATTGGAGATCTCTGTAGAAGTGACAGCATCGGAAGTAGACGTCCATAAGAAAACAAAGTTTAAGTTATTGTTAATGCTGAATGCAGCATATCAGAGTTGCAGAAATGTATTTTTGAAGAAAGAGGGGCTTCGTGCAAGCCAATTTCGCTACCTTTCACTTACAAACTTTCTCTGCAAGGATGGACAAGGGCCACCTGTTAATCACAGTAAGAATATCATGTAGGTATGGTCTCTGTCACGGTGATGGTAGAGTCCAGTTACCCCCGTGACCGGCTAAATCACCGGACTTCTACCCGCCTGACTTTTGGCAGCTCCCGTAACAAAAGGACTGAATTCCAGGGATCCGGTAGCATTCGAAACCTGCGTCGGGGACACAAATTTACTGGAGGGGAACAGACTACTGAAGAAGAGTTTCTAATAACTTTGAATATTTGGGTGGGCCGTACATATGTGGTATAAGTGTAGAGAGAGATGAGGAGATACCACTAAAAAGTTAAAAAGGTGTTGGCCTGATCTCAGAAATAACGTTTTAGAATAATAAAACGGAATTCACTTTTCGATTACATTTGTTAGACATAAATCTATCCAAGAGTAGATATACTTGTTTCACAATGGAAAAATCATTGCCAACATAAATAATTTATTCAGTATGAGAACTGTTACCATGAATAATACTATAATCTGAGATCTGATGCAGTGTAACCCAGCCTTCTACCGGACTACACGGCATAACATCCCAGAACACAGGCAGGCTACTCTTCATTGTCACCTCTGTGATTACCTCAAATCCAACATTCATATTTACTGCTGTCTACTTTCAAAATAGCAAATATTAAGTAAAAGAAGATAAAGGCTGACCTCACATAAATTTTTTCGGAAGATCTGATGGGAAAATAACTCTTGCAAGACCTTGGTATAGATGGAAAGATTATATTAGCATTAATCTTACATATGCTGGAAGAGTGTGGAATGATTCAACTGAATATGATGCAGTGGTGGGCTCCTGTGAGTACGGTAATGATCTCTCCTGTTCTACAAAATGTTGGGATTTCCCTGACGAACTGAGCGACTGTTAGCTTTTCAAGAGGGAATATGCGTCTTGGATTGGTTAATTGGTTAAAAGCCGATGTTTCCTTTGTGTTAACGCATCACACCTTGGAAACGCATATGACAGAGATGTTGGCCTGAGACTTGCAATTGTCGTCGACAAAGGTCGAGAGTCCAAAACGTACTGAAGCATAGATATACGTACATAGCCATATACCACCCGGAGGTCCTATCCGTAACTCATGATAACTGTGTTACTTGCGTAACGACATAATAATGAGAAAATAACTATAGCATGACAAGCCTTAGGCTTTTATATAATATACATTATGGATTGGATTCAATTCCGTTGTATCCTTATGCAGTATGCATGCATAAAGAGCCATTACAATTCATTATTCACTAATCATCTTGTTACCTAGTGATATCTAGTGTCAAGTGACACCGCGACTAAGACGCTGGTTCGGATTGGTAACTGGATTTATTGGATACCTACAGGTCGTAACTACAATTAATTATTACACTATTGCTGGTTGACTCGTACACAACGTACAATCACTTCACACTAAGCTCTTAAGTCTTAAGCACTAATCTTCACGGGTTTATAACATGGGAACTATAACAATCTCACTGATTCACACACTGCAAATATTACACATATGAGATCTTCTAATCACACGTTAAGTTTTCACGGGCCGAATACAAACTTCCCGTCGCTGCCTCTTTGCTTGTTTGTTCGCGTGCTTCTGCTGGTGGATTCGTAACTTGTAACTGATTTACTTATATAGCCGAGGGACGGATATGGACGTATAGTAAACACACATCACGTGATCGCTACCCAGCCAGCCTATTGGCGTGTCGGTCGGATCTACAGAAAACACAACTTCCTCTATTGTTGCGTGTTGGACCGTGCTTACAGAGCTGTGGCCAGGCAACGCATTGATCAAATCTGTTACATTAGTTTAATATATTGTCAGCGTCGTTAAACCAACGATGAAGAAATTTCTCTGCAACCCCTGTCATTTGTCACTTCATCTTTAAATGTTGTTAATCTGCCAGTTTCTTCTATCAGCTGAAATGCAAGTTAACTGAACGTTCTGAAGCTGCTTGAAACCATTCAGCTTAGAATCTATTTATATCTTCTTTATTAAGACCGTCACCACACAACTACATCAAGGTCGTTGTTTACATTCCCTACAGAACGGACAATACTTTGTAAGATAAGGCACTGACTAAATACGAATTAACATTAATATTACTACATCTATATCACGAGCCTTCAATAACAGTTTTATATACAAAATATAGAATACTCTAATTTGTCCATGGAAACGAAACAAAATCACAAAAACCAACGGCTGACTCGATGATGTAAAGCATCAATCGAAGAATTTTATTCTTGTTTTATACTAAAACTTTTGTTTTATATAATCTAATTTATTGTATTTTTATGTCAAGTATTTTAATATAATTAATATTATTGTACCCAATTTTACTAATACCGCATTTCAGTGGTGTATATATGATAGCCAAGTATTTGCCTGATGATGGCTATTGATAGCCGAAACATGCAGTAGAGCCAAAACCAGGCATTGACCTTGATATAGTTGTGTTGTGACGGTCTTAATAAAGAAGCTGTATATTGTAACACAACAGGATGCATGAAATGAAAATTATAATCTACTGTTCTACCGTATCCTATTTACGGAAGTAGAAATTACAGTAGCCCTATAAAACTTATAATTTAACTTACTGTTTTGTATAGGTATGAAACTTGGCTGCTCAAATTAAGTGAAGAAGTCAGACTGAAAGTGTGAGGTTGGAGATGGAAATATCATGATCTCACAGGAAGTGGTGTCATGTTGTTTGGCAGATGAGTTCCGATGTTACGGAGGAAAGAGCTGCCTCTGTCTTCTGCGAAGAAGAAGAGATTCCACCCAAAAGATGTAAATCACCGATAACCATCTGTCAAGCTTCATCGGCACCATGTCCCAGAATAATGCGATTTTAACAGGGGTCTGAGTAGAACAAGACTATCTGAACGGAAAGCGACAGGAAGTAACAGAATGCTGGAGAAACTCAGTGAACAAGCATGCTCGTAATTTATGCCCTTCACCGCGTAGTGTTACTATGGCCAAATCAAGGAGGATAGGCTGGGCACGGAATGTAGCATGCACGGGAGAGATGTGGGACACATATAAAGTTTCAGGCGGAAACCATGAAAGGAAGAGATCACTTTGGAAGATCTAGGATCAATGGCGGGCTCTTGTGGGCACAGAAGAGAACTTTCGGGGCGGGGGGGGGG
>NW_019742442.1:481212-536450 GCF_002891405.2 Cryptotermes secundus
TTTTTTTTTTTTTGACTAGCTGGGCGAATATGAGGGTATGAATAAATGTTGCTAGGTGCAGGCCTAAGACGTGGGTTGCATGACTGGAAAATATAAAGAAATATGATGGGTGACTTTAATACAATTTATGCATGGGTGTACCCGCTTTACAAGTTGACAGTCCTACGTATAATAATACACATGGTTCCGTGTTCCATGAGATATTAAACTCTATTTCTAGAGCGTCACCATATGGAAATAGGTCTTGCACAATTCCTTAGTAATTCCTTTCGTAAATGTTATGGGTTTAATTCCAGAATTTTTGTCGCATTCCTGTTGCCGTATGAGAATGCTGTGTTAGTGCCTACAAGCAGGTCGTAACCATTTAAGTCCCAGTTCACCTTCTTACGTTCCCTCCTCTCATAAATGACGTGAAGTCGACACGGATATATTAAATAATCCTTGAATTGAAGGTTCGTTCCGCTGTCACCAATGTTTGGGAATTCTCTGCATAAACTGCAGAATATAAAATGATAATAGAGATGTCATGAATGTCTATAAGCTTCCTTCTTGGAGTATTTCGATTAAATAATATAACAGGGAACGGCGACGAATTACAACGAAATATATCGATTCCCCCCCAAGAGGGTCATCGTACCAAAAGAGTTGTACACAACAAAGAATATGCGTATTATTATACTTTATAATTTTTATTTGATACAGATTCAGAAATAGCGTTTCTTTACCGAAATATCATCTACGTAAAGACAATGTATTTAATATTGCGGTATGTTATTTCTGTCTGATTAGCTTTTCAGTGACGAATTTAAATCTGAAACAATATGTTTTTGCCTCAAGAAAGTGAGCGCCAATGCCACTGACATATAGAAAACGGGTAAGAATTTATGTGCATACTTCAAACCGCAGCAGGGCTTAAGTTTATTCCTGTCTTGTTAAACTGAATTCAATTATGGAACAATTCCACACTGGGGGGGGGAGTACTGAAACTGTTAACCTTCCTTATGAATACAGGTATGCTGAAAATCGAAACCTAAACCTTCTGAATACGAAGCCATGACAACGACGCACGAAGCTGAACAATACGTTCTTAGCGTCACATCTCAATCACTTAGAGGCGTCGTGACCCTCATGGAGAGACATACGCGAAATTTGAGTGTGACAAGATGACAGGACCAACGTGACACGGGCTGAGCACCACAAACAGACAGAACATTTCTTGCCAGATTCGGAATTACAAAGGCCTCGGTTGCAGAGTCTCTGCTGTTGTACTTTGCTACAGGTAACAGTTATAAATATTTCTTTTACGGCCTCATGTTAGCAATTAACTGAATTGAAACAGCAGAGCGACAGACTACGCGCTCGATGACCTGGATTTGATTTCCGACAGTGCAAGATTCTTCTTCTCTCCACTGAGCCAGACCGGCTCTGGGGCATATCCAGCCTCATATACAATTGGTGCTGGGGGATCCTTCCCCGGGGATAAAGCGGTAAGGGAGTGAGGCTGAATACCTCCATCTAATGCCGAGGTCAAGAAAGGTGGAGCTATATCTCCACTCCACCATATGTTTAGTGCAAAGTGCAAAGTGTTTAATTAATTAAGTCCAGGGCCATCTTTACCTTTACCTTAACTGCCTGGCATGGGTATTCAGAAATTTCACTGCTCTGATGTCAGAACATTGTATTGACATATTTCCTTCCGACACTTATCTCAAATCTAGTCCCATAAGCTGTCAATTATCATGAGTTTTTTTTTTAATTCGCTTAGTGGGGGGTGGAGTCCAACTGGGTCCACTCGGCACGGCTGCAACTGACTGGCCTTGTAGCCTGCCCCGGGTGAGTATGATGATGGAGAATTTGGTGGAACGAAGAGTGGCAGAGGAAATCGAAGTACTCGGAGAAAACCTGCCCCAGCGCCACTTTGTCCACCACAAATCCCACCTGACCAGACCCAGGACAGAACCCGGGCAGCCGCGGTGGGAAGCCAGCAACTAACCGCTTAGCTATGGCACGGCCTCCTAACTGAGTTAATAACATTCTTATAGCAGAACCCGGAGGTTAAGAACCACCACTATCAAAGCCTATATTTGGACAAGGTCTTGCAATAGCCCCAACCACATTCCATCTATACCAACTATCATCCAATTAGCTATATTATCTTAATCGCGTCACTCTTTCATCGTATTGCCTTCCAAGTGATCGTTTTACAGGGCGATTTTATACTGCACTTAATTTTAATTACGTGTAAAATAAAGTAAATACAAAATACAAAGTCTGCCGTGAGCGACTGAGTGTCGAGAGTTGATTCCTTCGCATTTCAGAACTCCGAAGGTACGTACTTCAGTAACTACTAACCAGCTCACTGAGTAAAGACAAAAGGACACATGAGCAGTGGACGGTTACTCGGCTCTTCGAGACATCTCTTGACTTTATGAAGTCAGAAGGTTCGTCGCTATGTATAGATGGACGGATAATATTAAAATGGACCTTAAAGAAATAGAACGACAGTCTGTGGACTCTGTCAATCTGGCTGAAGGTAGGGACTAGCGACAGGCTCTTGTGAACCTTTGGTTCCGTACACGCAGGGAATTTCTTAACTATCTGAGTAACTGCTATTTTCTCAAGAAACATTATGCTAAATTTAGCTAATCTGAAGTTTAATTACTAACTAAATAACAGTCTCTATAGGCACTACTTACTAACTTACTAAGAATGCAGCCTATATATCTGCATGCATACAGACTGTGCTCATGTTAATCTTCATGCTCCGACGCCGGTGAATATCATTTAAATTTCATAATTATTTTCAAGATACATCAAAATCATGGAAGAATTTAACAATATTTGAGTAGCAACTTATAAATGACAAAGTGACAAGTAAATCAGACATTTATATTAAAAGTGAATATCCTGAAAAAAGTAAAATATTTAACAAAGATAATGAAATATAAAAAGTGTCACGACAGAAACAATTAAAAAAAGTAGCTCCGACCGATGAGATGAAGAAAGAAGGCTGCAAAAATTCTCAGTGTAGCAACCATTCTCACATAATCCTTCCAGCCGCACTATGGCCCTGGGTTCGACTGAGCCTCTAACAGAAATGAGTACCAGGAATCTTNGTGGGGGGGGGGGGGGTAAACGGCGGTAAGGCCGAAAAACTTGCCGCCATCTGTGAGCCGATTGTGTAAAGAAAATGTTGGAGTCCCGATGTCTTACAACCCTATGGGCCTTCATGGCCTGTTACAGGGATAGCTTTACCTTCCCTGACTAAATGTGTAGAAATTCACTTGAATATAAAATACTGCTGCACGCTTCGGCTCAGGTCGTGAGACGCCAGCCTGACGCGGCATGTGGTCTGAGAAGCACTCAGTAACCGTTACAAGTATTAAGTTTTTGGACATTATTCATCGTCCTGTCTATTTTCTAAAAAACCGTCCTGTTTGTTTTTCAAAACATAACGTTTCTGAGACCGAATTCTGTCCCCTTCCTCAGGTAAAACCTAATCAGTTGGGTCCAATAGATAGAGCTAGTCCCTATCTCCGGTCTGGAGCAGTGTACCATCGTCACAAACTTTTAGATCTTACTCAGTAACCGTCATTACCACAAGTCATAAGAAAGTCTGATTCACTCATCCCTTTCTTGTGCCATTCTTGGGAGCAGTCTTTTCATTACTGAATCTGTAGGATCGAGTCCCATAATGGCGCCACGTCGACGTGCCATTTTGTGCGAGCCAGACTGCCTCTTTCACAAAAATGTGCAAATATTTCAGCTCCGAACTTCGGGATTAATGTAAAGAGCCAGAGCTCAGAAATCCTCTGTGGGACCAAAGTTTCGGACCGGCCCGAGATTTCGGAAGTTTGCGGAACACTGTTCCAATTAACTGTAGTCAATACAGCATTTCCTAGTCACCCTGTACGTCCAACCACACTACTAAACGTTCTTGTTTTTCTAAGGGATTATCTGCCACACAATGAAACTCTACCGACAGTGGGGAAAAGGACAAGTTAACAAAATCTCCATTGTATGCTGTATATAAAAAGTTGTTCAACTAACCAAAGAACGCTACAGCCGTAACAGGGCCTTTCGCGAGGTTCAGTTTACCGTTGCAAGTATTTGAGTAACAATTCAGGATGTGTGTGTACATATGTCGGCCTGGGGCATTATTATATGCCGGGTGAAGCTAAAATATTATTTTTAAAAACTGGCCAGTATTCAGAGTGCCGAAGAAGATTAATTGAAATTCTGGAACGCATACGGAAATATTCTACATACAAGCCCAACAAAGGAATATCGCCTTCATATTATATTACCTCACGCTTTCATTAACTAAGTAACTAATTACTTGGCTGGCCTACTAATCAACTGATATAATAAGTAACCGTTTATTTCTTTTATTGCTAGTGGGGTGGGACTAAGTCCCTTGTACTGCGGCCACTTCTGGCCTATTGTACGAGCCCCAGATGATAGGTGAGGGTGACTGTGGAGCAATTGGTGGAATGAAGATTGGTAGGGGAAACCGAAGTACTCGGAGAAAACCTGCCCCAGCGCCACTTTGTCCACCACAAATCCCACTTGACCAGACCCGGGATCGAACCCGGGCCGCCGCGGTGGGAAGCCAGCGACTAACCGCTTGAGCTATGGCACGACCCAGTTGGTAACTTTACTACCGACCACTTGCATCCTGTTATCCACCTGCCTGCCCCCTTGCATTGCGAGTGGCAGGGTTCTATATACGCCTAATTTTTCTAATGCTGTATGAGTTACGTTCTCGCCCATGCGCACTATATGCCTCCTATTAGAGGCCTATTAGAGAAGTGCTCAAGTCATGCAACTCCTAATTAGGTACATCTTTCTTTTCATTCGTTCTGTCTTCTCTGTCGCCCTGTAATCTAATGTAAGCACGTAGAGCTTACTAAGCTATTTCGTAGCTTTACTAAGCCTCCAATCAAATGACTGAATAAATAGCTTTAAAAAGTTCATGACCCTCTCATTCCAGACACTTATACGGACACCACTGATGATCATATTCACAGTACAATCAACACCCCATAGCATCTACAGTTGATAAAACGGCGTTAAGTGACCGGAGAGGAAATCAGAGGTAGCCTGTATTCCTTATCCGCTATGTTGGCAACGCGTAAGGAAATGTCTGTGTGCAGCTACCCCGTGTGGAGGCGGGGTCGAATACGTCCGTCGTGGCCCTCTGAGTCTTAGGAGGAGACAAAAATGGAACCCAGTGCCTAGAGGTATAACCGGGCCACTCTGTTCCTGGGGGACATAAATAAGGGGACCTGGCCCTCCAAGTTGGGGGGTCTCGAATTGAGATAGTAAAATATGGTCATGAGTCCCGCGGGGTTCGGACCTCAGAATGATTGCGCTGGCGAGGACCAGCAGCTATTGTAAAGGACAGACTCGTCCTTTCGTCAGAAAGGATGTGGCATAAGGATTACAACCGCGGGATTCGGTTGGAAAATAGAATTTCTGTGTCGTGAGCCTCAAGGGATTGTTGCCAAGACGAACTGATTGGCGGCAAACCGCCGCTCGTAAATTAGCTCTGACTCTGTGTGTAGCTGCAGTTCCTAGTAAACAGGCGCGGTGTTCTGATGCAGTGGATAAACACATACTTCATTCATTCATGGTTTATTTAACGACATTCTCAAGAGTTCAGGCTACATAATGTCCAATGATAGGATGATAAATGGAAAATAAATTGAAAATAATGCTGAAGGAAGCGGCCTTGGGTTCGTTTGATTCGCTATCTCGGCATGTGTCCGGCTGGATCGCATGTGGAAAACCACTAAAACGTTATTATTGATAAATTATTGATAATCCAATGATTATCGCGCTATAATTTAAGGATTTAGAAGGAGATAATCCTGGTTTATTTCAAATTGTTATCTTGGCATTAATCGAGAAAACTGCCGAGATTCAAAACGGGTTTCTCTCCAGCGCAGAGCTGGTGAGGTTTCACGCTGTCTGGTGCCAGTTATCCCTTTCGCTCAAGTATTGCCTGGTTGGCTTGCAGAGATATCTGCTTCTGCACATTTGCTACACAGTGCTTCGACTCTTGGCTTGAGCAGCCATTTCCTTTCCTTTAATTTTACTTCATGTATTTCACGGCTCAAAACAATCGCCAAGACAATACTCTTCGTGTCCTCTTGTAGGTGCCTTTCTCTCGTTACCCAGAGCTATCAATATTCTGGGTGGACAGATCTAGAGAAAGCAACAACTAAAATCTATCTTACGAAAGGGATAATGGCTTGATGAACTACTGATTTATCATGTGACTCCAGCAGTTCGTCATTATCATTAAACCACTGATCTGATGAGGAGAAAATGGAGGAATAACAGCAAGATTAATCTTCCATGATATGTATACAGTTGCAGTCTTGTAGTGCACTTAATTTCACCTGTTACTTCACGACATGTTTCGGCAACATAGTGCCATCATCAGGTGCCCTAATTACGCTAATCTATTTCACTGCTTGCCTTTATAAAATTATTTAAAAGTATTTAAAAAATGCGTATGTCAACTATAATAAATTTACACATATTAAAACTTGTTAAGATTATTAATCTTAAAGAGCTAGATTCTGAGGCTACAAAATGGATGGAATTGGCCCAGGATTGTGTCGGTATTAAAGGATATTGCAACACTGGATTATATTAGAAGATAGTTAGTTAGTTAGTTAGTTGGTTATCGAACTGAACTTATCAACTGTTACAGCACAACTCTGTGACAAGAAATCTGTAAGTCAGTTTCTTAAAAGGACTTAACAAAGCAATTTCAATTGTGTATGATATAGCATGGAATGTTAGGGCTTTTTGAATGGTAAGTTGGAAAGCATGGGAAAGGAAGTGGTAGTGGCCTATTGCAAGGTATTATTCAGGATTTATTTGGAAGCAACTATAGATAACCACAGACATCTTGGATCACTATATCATACATCGGGGGTCGAGATTCGAACATGCTAGCTACCGATTTTGAAGGTGAGCTAGACAGAATTCAGAAAGCAAAATTTTATTGGATATTTATTTCCTTCGTATTTGTAGTAGCAGAAACCTATATTGTTAACAAATTAAGCATGCTTCTGTGCCAGAGAACCCTTAGCCTCGCGTACAGGCAGGGGCTCTAAGTTGGTTCGCCCTGTAGCTAATTCAGGAGCGTCCCTGATCGAGATGTGTTTGGGAAATATTTGCACAAGGACTCCTGCAAGAATCCGCCGCGAGGGATATGCCCTAATCTCAGGCTTATTGTTACATAATAACCTCCTGGACTTACATACAAACTCGTCTGTCCCTCCGCCCAGCGATGGTCTTTTTATATTATCATAACTACTTTAGGCTTTATGTTTGATGTTTGGATTTGGGGAGCTAAGTCCTCCATACCGAGCTTGTATCCGCGTGTATAATGCACATTTAAAAGTTGGCTGTGAAAATAAAATTAACTGCTGGTCTCCCTATGGTAACACGCAGGGAAGTTTGTTCCCCTTACAACAGTACAATAAAGGAACACACTACTACATCAATACACACTGAGGCCTGACAGTTCCAATACCCATGTCCCATGAAGGATACACTTTCGTCAATGAAGTTGAGATTACCCATCATTCTGGTACCCACGGATAAGAAGCGCGTTTGTTTGGAGGTAACACACCTGACACGCGTTCCAGAGACACCAGGTTGAGGTCCCAGCCACAGAACTTTGAGCATTTTATCGTATATGTAATACTGTATACTTGTATCTGGGAGTCTAACTTATTATATTCTTATTAAATAATGCTGTTTAATTCCACTGGTATATAGCGTCGGATTACAGGAGGATTATGAATGATGAAGTAAGTATTCGGGAGGCAGCAGTCATGACATAAAGCCTCAATCTGGTTTTGCCTGGAGGGACTTAGTAGCCAGCCTCCTCGGTCTGGATTTCATGCCGAGCTCTACCGAACATAGAAGTCGAGCACTAGCCTGCCACTTCGGCCGCGGCATAGCTCAAGCGGTTAGTCGCTGGCTTCCCACCGCGGCGGCCCGGGTTCGATCCCGGGTCTGGTCAAGTGAGATTTGTGGTAGACAAAGCGCCGCTGGGGCAGGTTTTCTTCGAGTACTTCGGTTTCCCCTGCCAATCTTCATTCCACCAAATTCTCCATCATCATAATCACCCGGGCAGGCTACAATAGGCCAATCAGTAGCCACCGTGCGAAGTGGACCCAGTTGGACTCCACCCCCCACTAAGCGAATTAAAAAAAAATCCTGCCACTTCGGTATTTTCCAGAGGCACTCAGAACAAATCTTAGCTTGGTGACCACCTATTCTCAGTTTATTAGTGTTTTTTCGCATCTTTCCCAGATAAATGCTGGGAATGTGTCCTCATGGAGATCGGGACTGACATTCTTCACATTCTTCCATGTTCACTATTCGATGTCCTCTCCTAGTCTCGCTCTATGTACAGGCCTGTGACCTATTTCTTGCAGTTGACAGACAAAGCTTTGTTAATAGAATTGCAGTAATTTAGGTTGCTGAGGCGAAATACGTTCATTCCTGCACTATTATATATTGTGTGCTTATACTGCACAGACCAGCAGACTTAACCTAATTAAGCATCAATATAACTTTCTGCGGTATTAAACATTCACTATGTATTTCGACCTATACTGGTCACCATCAGGTGCTCCAATATCGGAAACGTTAATCAGTGAACTGTTATTGCTCTGATAGACTTTAAAGGATTGTGACGATGGTGTATACTGTACTTCTTTTGGCTAGCTCTTTCTAATGGGCCCAACTGAGTAGGTTTATCCTGACCTACCCACCTGAGGACGGAGACAGATCCAGTCTCCGAAACGTTGTGGTCTTTTGTCTTTTACATACCAGACGATGGATGAAGTAAAAAACAAGCCAAAAGAAGTACTGTTATTGCTCTGTTAAGAACATGCATCGAGTTTTCTATAATCTTGTATAGTTTTCATGGTTTGCTTTGTGAGACAGTCCAGCTACGCGTAACACAACCAAAAGTTTATTTTACTTACTTAGGCCTACTCATGGAGCTGAGGCCTTCTTGTGAAGCCGCCAATTGTGCAGCTACTCAAGAACTTCTCAGCATTTTATACAACCCGAAGGTTCATTACCGTGTTCACAAGAGCCCTCCACTGGTACCTATCTTGAGCCAGATCACTCCAATCCATCCCATCCCATTCTATCTCTCTAAGATCCATTTTAATATTGTTCACACACCTACGCCTTGGTCTTCTCAGTGGTCTCTTTCCATCTGGCTTTCCCACCAATATTCTATAGGCATTCCTCTTCTCCCCCATCCGTGCTATATAACCTGCCCACCTCATCCTCCTTGAACTAAAAGTCTATAGCAAATGTTATAAACTATCTCAATGCCAGAAGACTTCTTCATGTCTCTAAACAACACACTATCATAGGGAAAGCAATGCTAACTGTGGTTTACGTGGTTTGCATCCGTACTTCTAAGTAAATGTCTGTTGTTACTTAAGAATATATTGATCCAGAGCTCACATCTGAAATGTTCCCGCTTGGACAGTATATTCTTAAGTAACAACAAGAGTTGCTCGGTTCGAATCTCGGCCCGGACACCGGCTATCCTGTCTGAGGCTTCAGTCACACGCTGCGATAGTACCTCATTTAGGCCATGGCTGTTTGTTATAAAATCTTATCCACTTCATCAGTCACCCAACCATCCGACGCTACACGGTCTCGATACGGAGAGCGTTGTTAAATAACCCCCTCCCCCCAAAAACATAGACCCTGGAGCACACAAGATACAGACCTATAGCTGGATCACATTGTGACAAGTAGTTTCTATGCGCAGTCGGCATAACGATTGGGACGGGCTGGACGGCCGAGGTGCCAGAGTTCGAGTCCCTGTAGAGGTAAGCTCTTTCTCTTCTCTACGTCGTCCAGACAGGTTCTGCGGCCCACCCACACTCCTACCCAATGAGAACTGAGGGCCCTTTTCTCGAGGGTAAAGCGACACGGGGCGTGAACCTGACCACTCACATCCAGCTAGTGCCGAGGCCAAGAAAACTTGGATCTATGCATCCAATCACTCATACGTCATCATGGCGTAGTGCTTCATTAATTAAGCACAGGGACAACTTTTTTTTTCCGTGGCACTACAGCCCCATTGGGCCTAGGCCTTCCTCCATGAACTTCTCCGTTCACTTCGGTTTTTCTAGAACTTACACATTCGATAGGACTCCTTGGGCGGGTGATCAGCTCCTCTAAGAGAAATGAGTACCAGGAATGTTCCTGAGGCGTAAAAGGCGGCCGGCGCGTAAGGCCTATAACCTCACCGCTATCTGTAAGGCGATTGTCTAGAGAAAATGTGGGAGCCTCGACGCCTAACAACCCCCCACGGCCTGTTATAGGGATAGCTTTACATTCGTTTACCTTTTGAGATTGAGGGGAAAGACATTCTTAACGACCACTGATTGCCACATAAGATAAAATGATAAGGCCTCGAAAGGGGTAAGGGGGTAGGCCTGATCAAATTTAAAATCTCTGTCTTGTTAAGCCTTTCTGTTTTGATTTCAGATCCCCTGCTACATGGGAACGGGCCACCCCTGTTCGGATATGCCGGTATTGGATCGGGGTCGAGTATAGCCAAGCCGATTCCTCGGCCGGCCGCTATGTTCAACCCACACCTGCACACACTGCTGGCCTGTCGTCATCCGTACCTCACAGGTGAGCGCATAGGCTATACGCATTCCTCTGCAGCCAATCCGTACCTCACAGGTGAGTGCATGGGTTACACGCTTTCCTCTGCAGCCAATCCGTACCTGACAGGTGAGCGCATAGGCTACACGCTTTCCTCTGCAGCCAATCTGTACCTCACAGATGAGCGCATAGGTTACACGTATTCCTCTGCAGTCAATCCGTACCACACAGGTGAGCGAATAGGCTACACGCATTCCTCTGCAGTCAATCCGCACCTCACAAGTGAGGGCATAGGCTACACGCATTCGTCTGCAGCGAATGCGTAATTCACAGGTGAGGGCATAAGTTACACGCATTCCTCTGCAGCCAGTCCCTACCTCACAGGTGAGCGAATAGGCTACACGCTTTCCTCTGCAGTCAATCCGTACCACACAGGTGAGCGAATAGGCTACACGCATTCCTCTGCAGTCAATCCGCACCTCACAGGTGAGGGCATAGGCTACACGCATTCCTCTGCAGCGAATGCGTAATTCACAGGTGAGTGCATAAGTTACACGCTTTCCTCTGCAGCCAGTCCCTACCTCACAGGTGAGCGAATAGGCTACACGCATTCCTCTGCAGCCAGTCCCTACCTCACAGGTGAGCGCATAGGCTACACGCTTTCCTCTGCAGCCAGTCCCTACCTCACAGGTGAGCGCATAGGCTACACGCTTTCCTCTGCAGCCAGTCCCTACCTCACAGGTGAGCGCATAGGCTACACGCTTTCCTCTGCAGCCAGTCCCTACCTCACAGGTGAGTGCATGGGTTACACGCTTTCCTCTGCAGCCAATCTGTACCTCACAGATGAGTGCATAGGTTACACGTGTTCCTCTGCAGTCAATCCGTACCTCACAGGTGAGGGCATAGGCTACACGTGTTCCTCTGCAGTCAATCCGTACCTCACAGGTGAGGGCATAGGCTACACGCATTCCTCTGCAGCCAATCCGTACCTCACAGATGAGCGCATGGGCTACACGCTTTCCTATGCAGCCAGTCCCTACCACACAAGTGAGCGAATTGGCTACACGCATTCCTCTGCAGCAAATCCGTATCTCACAGGTGAGCGCATAAGCTACACGCATTCCTCTGCAGCAAATACGTATCTCACAGGTGAGCGCATAAGCTACACGCATTCCTCTGCAGCGAGCGATTTCACCCAGAGGGAGCGCGCCCGATCCACGCACGGAGCTAACTTGGATGTGATATTTTGTAGCGCGGTAGTTTACAGACAGACTGTGCTTGCTGCTTGCTTAGTCGACTTTCTCTTCGACTCCGAAGATGGAACCAGTACTTCCATCAGAACCGTAGGTAACGACTATCAGAGTACACGGTCTCACATGCCATCACCACAGAAACCTCAAATCTAATTTGTTAAAAATTTGTTGAACCTCATAAGGAGTTGTAAGATTTGGGGCTTTCACGGCGGTGACTATGAAGAAAGCAGTCTTCTGGGATTTGGCACCGTGTATATGTGGTGTTAACCGACGTTTCGGAGGAACGTATCGCCTCCATCTTCAGGGTAGAAGAAAAAGTATAAGAAATCTGCAAGCGACAAGACCGTGAGAACGGTAAAAGCAACGGTCTTGTCGCTTGCAGATTTCTTATACTTTTTCTTCTACCCTGAAGATGGAGGCGATACGTTCCTCCGAAACGTCGGTTAACACCACATATACACGGTGTCAAATCCCAGAAGACTGCTTTCCTCATAAGGAGTTGTTAAAAGAGTTTTAATAATTTTACTGTAAAATAAAATTGAAGTAATAACGCGAGTAGGAAAATATTAAACAGTTAAATTACTGAGATAAGCGGTGAAAAAAGGTCCAGCGTGTTGATCCCCTTACAGGATGCGAGTAACAAATATGAAGGACGGTTGTGTATGGATGATTCTCCCACAGATTCGAAGAAGTCTATTGAGGGGAAGTCTTGCCGTCATAAATATTTATTTCATGTCCGTTTCTGACTATCAGATCTGTGAATTAGGCTATCAGCGGGATGCTCAACAATGCGTAATTAGAAAGAACGGGAAAGG
The DNA here is from genome assembly GCF_002891405.2 of Cryptotermes secundus. Taxonomy (NCBI): domain Eukaryota; kingdom Metazoa; phylum Arthropoda; class Insecta; order Blattodea; family Kalotermitidae; genus Cryptotermes; species Cryptotermes secundus. Next base: position 493,961 of record NW_019742442.1, read on the forward strand.
AAGTGAGCGCGACTTAAACTGAGGTCTACTTCGGAAAGTTCCCTGAGAGACTGAGTAAAATCACAAATTCCTCAGTCAAGTTAGTCAGTGTCCCAGCGACATTCGGACCTGACATCTCCCAAATACAGGTCTAGAACGTCACCGCTTGGGCTAGTCTACCCAGTAGAACAAGGACGGCCTAATTAGGTAGATTAGTTTATGCTCACGATGTCGCCTTGTTGGCAAGAATATTTTTTTCCTTGGCACTACAGCCCCAGTGGGCCTAGGCCTACCTCCATGAACTTCTCCGTTCACTTCGGTTTTTCTAGATCTTACACATTCGGTAGGTTTCCTTGGGCGGGTGATCACCTCGCCGCAAGGCCTCTACCTGTACACAAACAGAGAAAAACGCACACACACAAACTAAACAGCCATGCCCTGAGTGGGATCCGAACCCATGATCCAGGTTTCCAAGCGAGCGAAGACAGTACATGCCTTAGACCGCTCGGCTACCGTGACCGGGATAGGGCAAGAATATCTGTGCGAATATCATAGAGAATATCGTACAGGCAAGTAGCGACAGTTATCTAGAAGCAAACATAGCTAGAACTACGTAAGTACGAGGCCCATTAGCATCGTACGAAATCAAATCCAGGAACAAAGTCACGATGCAGTCATATGCAATCAATTTCAATAATGTTTTAAAATTAATAATATTGACATGAAGAATGAAGTTTTTAATTAAGTTAGGAGAAGAATAAATTCCGCAGATTCTTGTTTTTGTCCAGCTCAAGAACTATTACCATTGCGCCATCATCCCAAAATGTGAAGATCAGGATATCGAAATATCAGGCCCATTTGTTACTGGTTTTGTAACCTCTCATGTTGAGGCAAGGGCTTAAACTGCGTGTGCATAAAAACAAAATGATCAGGGAAACATAACACAATTATACAACTGGAAGTTGCGTGATTTTTGCACGAAGTCTAGTGAACGTCGTAGTCTTCATCATCATTATCATAATCATCATCGTTTGCTGGTCAGAGCAACTATCAAGCAACGTGCTGACACTGATCGAATATCTCTCATGGGGTGAGACTAGCTCCACTTGGTACTGCAGCCACTGTTCGGCCTATTGTACCAGCCCCGGATGATAGAGGATGAATGTGGTGCAGTCTGTGGAACGAGAATTGGCAGGGGAAACCGAAGTACTCGGAGAAAATTTACTCCAGTGCCATATTGTCCACCACAAATCCTACATTACCTTAACCGAGCTCGACCATGGGCCGCCGTGGTGGGAAGCCGGCGACTATCTAAACAAATAAACGGGTGATGGAGTAACCTATTAAACATATGATTATCTGATTAACTGGATGACTAAGTAATTGACAAACTATATAACTGAGCTACTAAGAGACTGACTGGCTGGCCAACTAACCAAGCAAGCAGGGAAGCAACCAACCACAGAAACACGCACTGTTATCAAGTTCAAAAACAAATTACACTATTTGTGGTCTGAAATTACGTTACACTATACCTCATTAATTATCTGTTTTTTTTTCTTTTGGCGATACAGACCCAATTTGGGCCTTCGCCTACCTCCATGAAGCTCTCCGTTTTACCTAGGTTTACTAGATCTTAGGCATTCGGTGGGACTCCTTAGGAGGGGGGTGATCAGTTCGTCGCAAGGTCGCTACCTGTATACAAATACAGTAAAACTTACACATACACACACAAACACTGACATCCATACCTTGAGTGGGATTCGAACCCATGATCCCGGCTCCCGAAGGAGCGAGGGACCTCTTAGACCGCTCGGCTACTGTGACCGACAAAACCCTGTTTACCATAGGGAAAATATTTTGCATACAGTCTATAGACCTTAATTACATCTATATTTCATGTCATAATTATGCATTTGTATGGTAAGATGGTTTTGAGGAATACGATGAATTCGAAATTTGATTTTATGAATACTATGTGTTATTATGCACTGAAATTCGTTCACGGCCTCAGTACTAAATTTAATCGAAATGCAACTGTTCGAGAACGTAAACCATGCATATAAAGACTTAATTCTCAGCCAGACTGTGAGAACTGCAGTGTGAAAAAATAGGATGAGGGTCGACTCCAGTGATGGATTTTGGTAATAGCAGTGTTGAAGTTTTGGGTTGCATTTCCATAGTTAGTCCGTTAGCTAGCTAGTAACTTTGCTGCTTAGTTCAGTAATTCGCCCTTTTGCGTCTTTACCTTCTTGTTTACATTCGAAGTTATGTGTGGATCCGTCGGTGTATTACGTAATTGGTAAGAACCCTTAGACGAAGGAACGGCCCATCTCAAGTCCTCTCCATACTTACACAAGACAACAAAAGATATAAAAACTCGCACATCCTGTTCAAATTGGACTTGAACCCAGGATCCCAGTGTTAGAGAAGTCACTATGACTAACTATTCAGTTTGTACTTCTATAATAAATTGTAGTTTCTGTTCAATGATTCGCCTTCCCCTCCTCGCCCCGCCTGCAGCATTACATTCATTACAGGCCCTACATTTCTCAAGCCTGATGACGAGTTCAGAAGTTATGTGCAAAGTTTCTGTCTGCCGTTCCAGTTTCTACACCGAACACCGGAGGATCTGTAGGTCCCGGAGGCAGCTCCGGCGCACCAACTGCAGTCTTCCCCCTTCCAGGGACGTTCCCGTGGGCCAACAGTTCGCGTGGGAAGCCACGCAGGGGGATGATGCGCCGAGCCGTGTTCTCGGACCTGCAGAGGAAAGGACTAGAAAAGAGGTTCCAGATACAGAAGTACATCTCGAAGCCGGACCGCAAGAAGCTGGCGGAAAAGCTGGGTCTCAAGGACTCTCAGGCAAGTTCTCTTCTACTAAATAATTTCCAGAATAATAAACAACGTATTGGATAACTTGTAAACAAACCAACTAACTTGTAGGAAGTACGTGAATGCTAACTTCACGGAGCACAATCCTCCTTGAGAAGCTAACAGTTGCACAGTTGCTAAAGAAACCCCTAGGTTCATTGCCGTGTTCACAAGATCCCGTCATTGGTCCCTATCATAAGACAGATAAGGCCAGTCCATCTAATTTATCGAAGGTCCGTTTTAATATTATTCTCCCTTCTACGTCTAGGTCTTTCTACCAAAAGCTCGTATTCATGCCAATTTTCTCACAAGCGTGACACATTCCTCGTCCATCTCATCCTCCTTGACTTGATCATTCTAATTACACTTGGCGACGTATGAAGCTACTCATTATGCAGTCTTCTCTAGCCCTCACTAGTTCAAAATACGTAGCTTCAATGACAAGATTAGTGAAAGATTAACCGACAAATATGTGAAAGAAATAGTCATGGTTACGTTAGAGGTACTATTCAGGAATTTTCCTCGAGGGACGGAGGAAAATCTCAGTCTCTAGCCCAAAATATGAACGCTGAAACTCCCGAGAACGAAGGAGCTCCTCGCACTCGACCTCTGCATCCTACGAGAACTTGTTCCTGCAATAATAAATCTATATGCGCAACGGTATGAATATTATACAGTATATTCATCTGAGCGTTCTCTTGTGACAGGGCGTTTAGTTATGTAATCAACACAACACCTGTTCGTTCTGTAAGCAGAAGTTACAACTAGTTACATTTTCATATTTAATTCAAACCGCGGAAAAAAAGTACAATACGTTACTCTGATATTACGTATATTTTACACAAATAGAGGAATTAATTAGCGATCCTTCCTCGAAATATGACAGGCAATTAAAGCAAATACGTAAGTAATTAAATGAACTCGATAGCATGGACTCCACGAACGTATAATTACATTAAATTAATGCAAGTGCTGAAAGTGTAAGCCCAGCGAGCAATTACAGTGTTCCTTATTTACGCTTGTACATTTATCCTCTTGCGTTTATATACGACTGTTACATGCAGGCCTACATCTGAGAATGATTCGACTGGCTCCGTGTCCGTCGTGGGTATTACCAAGGTCATTTATTGTAATATCCGTCCACACTTATAATAAAAATATATTTAGAGACTAACTAGTGGGCGCGTTTCTGGGCCACCTTCAGTACAACTTAGACCGTAGTTTGTAAATCATTGCCAATTTTATGACTCATAAAGTATTAAATGCCACTTCCTTATTTGTGTTTATCTCTTGTTTACTGTACGTTCAGGAAGTGCGTTGTTTTGGTTAGTACGCTCTTCGTTTATGGGTAAACCTTCTTTACCAGATTTGTATATGTTAAATTACTCCAAGGTATCCATGTCTTTTCCTACAGATTCCGTCTTCAAAATGTACATATTGTCTTTCTTATTTTCATATGAATTCTGCTTGCGAAGGAAGTTTTGCATATTTTAAGTGTTCCTTTTTATATTTGATATTGTGAGTGTGCTGCTTTCTTACACTTTATTACTCTGAATTTAACTACGGTCAAATAAACTGGCCTCATACTATTTAGAGTTTTACTAACCCCGTTGATAATTCAAAGGGAAGTCTCATAAATTGTTGCATATATATTTTCGTACTATTAACTTCTCCTAGCTCTTCCAGTATTCGTTTCAAGTCATATATATCACTGAATTGCGCGTCGAAGCCAACGGTTAACGACATCTCCCATGAAATACACGCAAAAACAGTGAATCGTAAACTGCCTATTTTATTAATAAGAGATAAAATTGTCCCTGTTCTTAACTAATTAAGCATTACGCCATGGAGGCGTGTTGGGGAGTGGTTGCATAGATCACATTTTCTTCACCTCGGCACTTGTTGGAGGTGAGTGGTCAGCTTCAGGCCCCTTGTACCCAATTGGTAGGAGGTTTGGTGGACCCCAGAGCCGGTCTGAACGACTTGGAGAAGAGAAATTCTTCACTCTACCGGGACTCGAACTCTGACCCCTCGATCATCCAGCCCGTAGCCAGTCGCTATACCGGCTCCCTATTTTATTACTAATCTTCACATATCCAGAGAAGCGGGGATAGCGCAGTCGGTATAGCGACTGGCTACGGGCTGGATGCTCGAGGGGTCAGAGTTCGAGTCTCGGTATTGTCAAGAATTTTCTCTTCTCCAGTCGTCCAGACCGGCACTTGGGCACACACAACCTCCTATCCAATTGGTACAGGGTGCTCTTTCCCGGGGGTAAAGCGCCCAGGGCGTGAAGTTGACTAGCTGACCTCGGCACTTCCAACTAGTGCCGAGGTCAAGAAAATATGGATATATACATCCACTCCCACTCTCCCACGCGCCTTCATGCCGTAATGCTTAATTAGTTAAGCACAAGGATAACTTTACTTTTATTTCACATATATAAATCAAACTATTATATCTCTACTCACAGAATAGATACGATACATTGAAACAACGGACTGTTCCATTGTCCAAGGACTACTACATAACTTAGGTTCATACAACCTGTTAACAATCGATAAATTGTTGCTATGATAACGTGAAATTACGCATTGACAATGTTAAATCTCTGACTTCTCTTCATTCGTGTATGTCGCCGACATGACCTTAGAAACTGTCATGGACTTAGTTAATAGGTCAGCTAATTTATCCAGTTGTTTAATTACTTAACTAACTAATAAGTTAATTTAGTTAGCAGCTTAGTTATTTAATTCGTTATTTACTTATATACCTGGGTACCTAGTTAATTAAATATTTCTTACGTAGTTAATTAATAAGCATTTAAAAACAAGCAGTGAGCATAAGAGAATGAAATAATGAGAATAACACTTCAGACCACAGATAAATACATCTGAATATTTATATAACATTGACTTTTGAATTTCATTACATCACAGTGAAACAAAAGTCTGTAAAAGACGCCAAACAATAATTTGTTGCCAAATTTCCCATTCAACAGTTCAGAATTGATGAAGCATTACAATGCTATCTCGTGTGATAATTCCAAATACCGTTATTTTATTTCTGTCATAAACATTAGTGCTGCTGCTCCGTCCTGTCAGCCGCACTGACGGCAGTCACAATCTTTCTGCCGCATGGTTAACTAGATGAGCTCTAAAGAACCGATATGCAGACAGTCAAAAATAGCACGCGATTTTTAATTGTAATTCGTATCATATTCCATAATATTAAAGTTATTTGTTACATATGTAGCGCCAGCAGCTGCAGCTACGGCAGAATGGGATATTGCATTCACAGTAACTGAGCATGCACGCTTTCGTATAAACTTTGAAGGCAACTGAAATCACCACTCCATAAAAATTATTACCAGAACTCCATTAGCAGCTTGTGAAAATGTTTTTCTAGAGACAAATAAGGGAAAAATTAAATGTATATGTTCATATACCTTCGCCAGTATATAGCTAGTGTGCGGCACACGTGCTAAACATGAAAGAAACATCTATCAGACAAAATGTGATAGGGAAACTTCAAGGGACTACACCATTTTGTATATAAGAGGAACGCATTACTAAAAATTCTGAGAAGAACGTGGGGCACATACTTAATTTTAAATGTTCTAGTCTGTAAGGCTTCAACTATGAATTAGCAATTACAACATTTATTGATTCATGCTACAAGTCGGACGATGGTGGGTTCAAGTCCTGATGAAGTCACTGCATTTTTTTTCACTTGTCTTAATCCTTCCAACCGCAATATGGCCCTGGAGTCGACTCAGCCTTTAAAAAAAATAGTACCAGGAATATTCCTGGAATGTCCTTGGGGGTAAAAGGTGGCCGGGGCGTAGGGTTGACAACCTTGCCGCCATCTATGAGCCGATTGTCTAGAAAATGTGGGAACCTCAACATCTCACAACCCTATGGGCCTCCACGGCCTGTTACGGGGATAGCTTTACTTTTACAGTTCAAGTTAAATTTGTCGAAGTTTACAAGTCGCCATATGTGCAACTTTGATAGAGATTACATACAAAGTTTTTGGTACTGTTTAAGATATCTCTTCATATGACTAAGAGAAACAATACATTACTCATTACCGTCAGGCCGAAACATAATGTACTAGTGTACTAATGGCTAGTGTGCTACCCTAGCGTTCGAACATGCTGGGTTCGATTCATTCTATCAAGAAGAAGGAAACCTACTTTAAAATGAGACGCACATCATTAAGGTCCCAAACTATTACGTGTCGATGATAAGGTTTGCATCTGCTCGTACAATAGTTGAACGACAAAACCAATGAGGTCTGCAGAATAGCAAAGAATGAACTAAGAAATACGTGTGCTGTAAATTCGAGTACACTTTACATTCTTCTTAAGATGGATCACAGTGGTCATCGAGTAAACCGGAAGTGAGAGCCTGTGCAGTGGAGTAAAGACCGGTGAGAATATCTTGGAATGACGCCTTATGCTCGGGCGGCAACTTCTCTGACAGTGTAGTTGAGCGCATTGCATACAACAAATCTTGCAGGCGCTAAGATGTACACATAAGGTGGTGCGAAGTTACACAATGATGGAAAGGGGTAAAGTGCTCTATTACGACATAAATAACTTCCACGTTCTCTCTTTGCCGCCTAATTTGCTTTGATGGGTCCTGAATGCAAACAGAAATCTACTGCTGCTTCAGAAGTTATTATTGTGGTATCTCATTAATGTTCATTTTATTTTCATTCGCTCTACAGCCCCCTTGGGCCCTGACGTCTGATTTTTCAGTTTCATGATCATTTTAAAGACGATAGGACTCCTTGGACGAGTGATCAGCTCGTCACAAGACATCTCCCTAAAGAGAGGACAACATAAACACAGAATAAACACATACACATACCAAACATTCATGTCTTGCATGGGTTTGGAACTCACAATCCCGGCTTCTTAGCGAACGAAGACATTTCATGCCTTAGACTGCTCGGCTACAGTGACCGGCTCTTCATATTTAGAAATATTTAAAGGAAATCTCTAACATCTAAATTTCATGCGTTGCATCAAAGTTTTGTATGATCAGGTGTTCTATGTCGCGTGATGTACATGCATGCTGGATCGATATGTAACAAGATCGAATTCCTTAAGATGTAAAGAGCACAAAAATTTTATAAAGCTATGGCTGTACTGTACTTAGTTATGGGTCTGAAATTTGGACTATAACAAAAAGAAACAGGAAGCAAAAAAAAAAAATGCTGAAATTAAATTTTTGAGGCGTGTAGCGAGCTACACCAAGTAAGACCAAATAATAACCACTAAAAATAGGGGAAAACTGCTTATTTCAATTGAAATTATAAAATCCAGATAACAGTGAGAATATTACGTTCTACGAATGGAAGAGAAAGAAACTGCGCAGAGAATTTTGACACAAAATCCAAAAATAAGACGAAACATATGGCATCTACAATTAAGATAGAGGAATCGACATACATTTCAAGAGGCCAATCAATGCAGAAGATGACGAAGGAAAGACCACATAACGATTTAGAAACCAGAGAAACACACACACACAAAATAATTTTGTGATACAGAAATCGGGTGGTCGCAGTATCCGAAATGGTTGTTGAAGACAGAGTATTCTAAAGAAAAGCGTTCTCTGTCGTCAGTAGAAGAGGGGAAGACGAAAGATAAAAAATATGGTATCGTTAGTCGCATGTTCCATGAAAGAGGGAGAGTATTGAGTGGGTGTCAATAACCAAAGAGATGCTTAAAATATGATCAGAAAATTTTAACTTTTTATTGCCTGAGCTAGAGAAAACAGAACATATAAAAGAAAAAAATGTTATATTCGAAGGCATATTTCGAGAAAATAGCCGGTTTATTTCTTTCAAAATTCGATATAAATAATTGAAAATCGGATTATTTTATGTTTTATGTTCATGGCGCTCTGTAACACGTAAATGGACATAAACAAGCAGTGTAGTGACGAAACATTTGGACACCGCGTGCCAACCCACTTACAATAACTCCTTACTGCAGACCAGTACTGGGCGTACATTTGTAGCAGATTATGCAGCCTCACTGTCAATAAGACATAAATGCCTCGCCCGTTGTTGATGGCAGGAGGGGTAACGGGGAAGCAATGTGACGATGGGAAGTGGGGTGCGCTGTAAGTCGCCCATTAGCAGGGTATAAAGAGGTGTTAGGGTGGGGATTCTGGTCTCCGTGGGAGGTCAAGGCTTACAAGAGGAAATGGGGTGAACTGTGTGGTAATTATTATTCACCGACAATATGTGCAACCACTCTAGTCGAGTTGATAAGACGTGCTTCTATAGTTTGCACATCCGGTTGGTTTCCAACACGTCCAGAGGCTGACTCTTTATTTGTGAACGACTACACTTCATTTGTGTCCATCATTCAAGGTCCTCAGAATAGCTGTCACACAAACTCATGTTTAAACCTTCTTGTGTGTACTCCCGACCGCCTCTGTGGTCTAGTGGTCAGAGTTCCTGGCTACAAATCCAGAGGTCGCGGGTTCGATTTCCGGCGCTACCAGATTTTCTGAGGTAGTGACTCTGGAACGGGGTCCACTCAGCCTCGTGAGGATAATTGAGGAGCTATCTAAATATAATAACGGCTCTGGTCTAGAAAACCGAAATTAACGACAGTGGGGATTCGTTGCGCTGACCACGCGACACCCTCTATCCGCTAAAGTTAGCACTAACTTCGCCGAGGCCGGTCACGGAAGCCGAGCGGTCTAAGGCATGTACTGTCTTCGCTCGCTTGGAAACCGGGATCGTGGGTTCGAATCCCACCCAGGGCATGGATGTTTAGTTTGTGTGTGTGCGTTTTTCTGTGTTTGTGTACAAGTAGAGGCCTTGCGACGAGCTGTTCACCCACCCAAGGAGTCCTACCGAATGTGTATGATCTAAAAAAACCGAAACGAACGGAGAAGTTCATGGAGGTAGGCCTAGGCCCACTGGGTCTGTAGTGCCAAGGGGGGGGGGAAACTTCGCCGAGAAGCGGCGTTCACTCGGTCGGTGTAGTTCGCTTGCTGACTAAAACCACGGAGTTTTGTGTGTACTCCTACTTAAACACTACCTGTTTCGAACGCAATGAGGTCATCATTAGTGAAAAACGGAAATATATTAAAAGCTCACAATGTAATGCAATGGGTTATAAAAGTATAGCCGTACCAATTAACTCACTGACTAATCAGATGCATACACACCGAAATAATTAATAAACTAACTAATCAACAAACCCATTTACAATCTTGTCTGCTAATTATCCATAGAATTAACTATAATCAAGTTATTGTCTTTCTTAAGTACGCTAAAACTAGCCCATTAATCAGCGAACAAACTAAGTTATAACCTACCTAATGTACATATTTACCTACTTACCTACTTATTTCGCAACCCAATAAACCAACACACTAATCACTTAACCACTTCGTAAACCATACATATTAAATGATCATCAAGAAAGACACCAGAAATGTTAATGCGTATTTCTGCCACAACAATCCAGCACAATGTGAAGCACAGAAAAAGAAGCAAGGAATTCTAACATTTAATATCATGTACAAGTTACTGAATCTTCCCTCCCAAATAAATGTATAGATTCACGATAGCAACATTCATAATAACTAACGACAAGCAAGGATAAGCCAGGCATTTCTCTAGTCTCGTTCACGCATTTGGGGACACTTACTCAGAAACAGAGAACACCCATTCACAACTATAGATTAAGAATATCCAGAATAGATCACTAAGGGAGATGTTTGCAAATAGAAGCATGTACGTGATAGGACGTGCCATTGCTCAAGCGGTTAGTCGATGGCTTCTCACCGCGGCGGCCCGGGTTCGATCCCTGGTCTGGTCAAGTGGGATTTGTGGTGGACAACGTGGCGCTGGGACGGGTTTTCTTCGAGTATTTCGGTTTCCCCTGCCACTCTTCATTCCACCAAATTCTGCATCATCATAATCACTCGGGGCAGGTTACAATAGGCCAATCAGTGACCGTCGTGCCGAGTGGACCCAGTTGCACTAAGCGAATTTAAAAGAAAAAGTACGTGACAAGAGGACAAAGAAAATAATCCTGCAGGAGCATTATGATATTAAATATATATATTACAAGTTGGTAAAGCTTCTAAGAAAGAGACAACTTGGTAGACCTAGTAATATGCTCGACAAAAATAATAATAAATAGGTTTTGGGAGAAATACTTTTGCGGACATGGACTGGATTCATATAGTCCAGGATAGAGTTCAATAGCGGAGTTTTGTTTATATGCTTACAAACCAATGTGCCTCACAAAAGCACGGCATTTCTTCATTACATGACAAAGTAGCAACTTCTGTATGATGAAACAAGCCTGACAGTCAGCTGGAACCGTCTGCGTTTATGGGTTTCATGGTGCATTACTTCATACCAGTAGATTTTGTTTCATTTTTTAGCGACAGAGGAAACTGCGTGCGGGGCAATACAACTGTTCGAAGATACGCGAAGCAAAATGAGGGTGTGCAGTTTTTCAGCGCCTCAAATTTGTCAACATCAAAAGACTCATGGGTGAGTTGCTGAACAAAGAACAAAGACGTTGGAATCCCAACACTATTGTGTTCCGCAGTTACCATAGACAATTAATATCAGACGTAACAAGAGACAAATGTCTTCTCCCTCTGAAATACATTTCCATTAATAAATTATGACCATACTTCACTCTGCAACTGTAGCCCCTATACGTTGAATTCCTCCAGGATCTAATGACTACACAGCTCAAAATTAGCCCTCTGCTCCAGTCTCCCTCTATATGACGTTATATAAGGGTGTGAGACGGAAATGGGGGAGGGTTAATATCGACCCTCCGCATCCCGCGTCACGGAGAAGGCAGGAGCCATGGCATGGTTTTTATTATTCAGGCGGCTTCTGCTGTTGATAGGTCCAAATGGAGGGCGGTGCGGTACGGAATGGCACAGCGCAGAGGAAAAGCCAATTTCTGCAATTGATGGGCTGTAGAAGGGTCCCTGGGGTGGAGGTGTAGGGTAAGAGAGTTTAATCCACCCGTACATCAACTCAAACCCTCCCTCCCATATCTCCTTTTTTCGGTTTCCTCACTCCATCATGCACAATGAATACCGTCATATATACAAAAATCACGGTCAAATTTCTTTTTTTTTTTTCTGTGACTGATGGAGAAAGGGAATCGGGCAGAAAATTGAGATTAGGGCTATAGGACGATATGAGAACAGAAGCGAAGACAAATATGTAACGTGATTAAGGGACTGACTGCGTAAGATTGGCTTCCACGGAGATGACTGTGGAGAATTCCGTCTTCTGGGATGTGGCTGCAGCTACCTGCTCACGCTGGTTCACGGCTCGAGGACTCTTTCTTTCTACCCTGAAGACGGAGGCGATACGTTCATTCGAAACGTCAGTTTATACAATACCTACACGGCACCACATCCCAGAAGACGGCATACTTCAAGGGACTGACAGTTCAGAGTGAATTTTAGCAATGCAGATCTCGTCAATATATCAAATAACTTCAAGAACATCAGTTTCCAAGCCAGTAACACTTGTCCGGTTTCAATGTCACTAGTACAGATTAGGTGTGTGTTACAATTAAAGGAGATCAGAACTGCAACTTTTCACATATCAGCCAATAAATTGCAGTTTCGTGAATTTGTGAGTTACAACAAACGTTTTGGAGAAAGACGTATTTCACAATGCAGTATATAAAATGGGAGGCACGCGTAGCGTAGTTGGTTGAGGTACTATGCTACAAGATGGAAGGTCGCGGGATCGAATCCAGATGAGGTGGATTTTTTTTTTTCAATTTACCTAATCCTTCCTATGGCCCTGGGGTCGACTAAGTCTCTAACAGAAACGAGTACCAGGAATATTCCTGGGGTGTGAAGGGCGGCCGGCGCGTAAGGCTGACAACCTCAACGCCATATGTGAATCGACTGTCTAGAAAATGTGGAAGCCTCAATCTCTCACAACCCCATGGGCTTTCACGGCCTGTTACAGGGACAGCTTTACCCTTTTAAGCTTCACCTTTTTTCAGATGAAAACATCTTCCCCGACATAGTGCACTCGAACACTGCAATCTATGGATTCGAAATAAAATGCATATAACGAAGCGGGAGGGGCACAAACCTTCCTCCATCCCAGAAAGATATGGGGAGCGTCTGTTTTAGTGATTATCTGTATGATAATTATATCAATTTCGGTGACTGAATATTTTCGTATCAACANCTCCAAATCGATTCCAATTACACAAAGCCTAGAGCTCCTAGCTGCTTACCAACACCAGAATTGGCGGCGACTCAATCTCTCTCTCTCTCTCTCTCTCGCACACACAACGCTCCGCTTTTTCACGCGCTATCTGGATACACAACTGTTCGTGACAGGACCCCAATAATGACGACTCACTTTTTTTGGTAACAAAAAATACACGGGCCTATATGAAGGAGAAAGAAAGATCGCGCCCTTAATTTGGAAATCCGCAGAGAACCGCTAGCCAAGTGAACCCCCAGTGCGGACACTGCAATTTGGAATTGGAAGAGAGAGGGAATTGCGGGGGGATCGATTTCGGTATCCAATTCTTATCTTAAATGCTCTTAACTTGTGTTCTAGTTCGAATCTAGGCTACTTTTAGGCTATTCTAGCTAACAGTTGATTCTCAGACTCGACCTAAACACTGACTCGTCAATAAGAGGCAGACCTCTTTTTAAAAAGAGTTGTATGCCTTCCCAGTGGAAGGAACAGCAACTGTGAGCATACTTTGCATATCTGGAGGTGGCACAGTCTAAATACTGACAGCGTCGTTATACCCCCCACCCCACCCCCATCCAAGCAGATAATATTCGCTCTTCAATACCAGGGTCTCCTATTGAACAGGGCCTTGATTCTTCAAAGCCTGTTCTTCTATGTTCCGTCTTAATATTTTTCTACCGTCTCTTTCACGGTCTTCCTCGTTGTCGCTTTACATAAAGTCCCCCTTCCCCATAAAATTACGTATCTCCTACCCGATCTGCATGTCCAGCCCACTGTAGACCCCATTTTACTATACACATTCCATTAGGTGCATTTTGTAAATCTCGAATATTTTAGTTATGCAGGGCTGAATTGCCCACTTACATCTACTTTATCCCCGTTATGCCTAAATACATCCTCTATCACTGTGCCTTAAAACACTTATAAAATTGAGCAAGGCGAATAAAGCGATAACGCCTTTGTCGTGTATTTGGGAGATGCCCGGTTCGAACCTTGGCCACAATGCGAACTATCTTCACTGGCCGTGCCATAGCTCAGGAGGTTAATCGCTGGCTTTCCACCGCGGCGGTCCGGGTTCGAGCTCAGGTCAGGTCATGTGTGATTTTTGGTGGACAAAGTGACACTGGGGCAGGTTTTCTTCGAGTACTTCGGTTTCCCATACAATTCGCATTCCATCGACTGTTCTACACTCAACATCTATCATCTGCGGCTGGTACAATAGGCCGGTTAGTGGCCGACGTAGCAAATGGACTCAGTCTTACCCTATCCCAAGAATCTAAAAAAAAAAAAAAAAAAAGCTATTCACATTGATCCTTTTTATGTTTTCTTCAATTTCCTCAGGCAATGCCAGGACAGTACCTCAAGCAAGGCCACAATAGCTTCTTTCCTTTTACATAAGTCTCAGTTCATTAGCCGTCACCATCCAACGATTCGGCGCTATATAACTCGAGCAACTGACAACGACGTTAGCTAAACCACACATGAAATGAGCGAAATGAAACATTTTTCTTCTGTGAGGTTATACACAACCACAGATCAACTGGCCAGCTATCAATTAGCAACGCTTGAAAGAATACCTTGCACCATGGAAATAACAGCCTAAGTCATTTATTTACTACACTAAAGGGAATGCAACATTTATTAATATATTATTAAAAAAAGCGCAACATGGCCGCTGCCCGAACTGTTTTGACGCAAGTATAGCAACTGACCAATCATTGTAATATGATGACATATCACAAATATTTTCTGGTCTACTAGTAGTATGGGGAGCCGGGGTAGCGTAGTCGGTATAGCGACTGGCTACGGGCTGGACGACTGAGGGGTCGGAGTTCGAGTCCCGGTTGGGTCAAGAATTTTGTCTTTTCCAAATCGTCCAGACCGGCTCTGGGAGCCACCCAACCTCCTATCCAATGGGTACCAGGGTCTCTTTCTCCGGGGGTGAAGCGGCCGGGGCTTGAAGCTGACCATTCAGCTCCAGCTAGTGCCGAGGTCAAGAAAATGTGGATCTATACAACCACTTCCCCTTAAGCCTTAATGGCGTAGTGCTTAATTCGTTGAGCACAGGGACAACTTTACCTTATTGTAGTATGAGTAGTTGTAATCCTTCGGAATCATATATTTCAGCACCTCAGTGGAGAGGGCTCTTAATGCTTGTGTGTAGTTATGAGCTTGTAACGCAACGGTACAAGGTTTCGTAGGCACGGTAACCTGCCCTAACCTGGAACACAGCTGCGTGAAGTGTTAGAGTAGCCCCCAGAATGACCAAACTGTAATCATTTTCCGTATTTATAAGTTCTTACGTGTTCTTTTCACATAGTGCACTGTCCGTCCGTCCATATATTTCAGAACCTCCATAAGAGAATTCAATTAATTTCTTTATTGACTGTCTACGTCAACGTTTGTTGTTGAATTTAATTTAGAGCAATATTGGTTTGATACAGACCCAATTTAAATGGAGCTGAGCCCATCATGGGAGAGACTGGTACACAATATAACATACAGGTTAGATCTAAGACCTACAATATTTATTTAAAATACTTCATGACATGGCTTAAACTTAATGAACTGGAATGAAAAATGATATAGGACTATATGAAGTGAGACAGGCGTACACAACAACAAATCTGAGGGCACAGATCAATGAGGTATGAAAACTCTCAAAGAAATTATTACGAGAATATCTGTAGGCCCGATAGTTCGGAAAATTTCCACTGCACTTCCGGCCCCATATGCATAAAAATATCCAGTAGGTCTACTGTTCGGAGCAGAGCAGACAAACATAAGTAGCGGAATAATTAGGGACATTTAATTTGACCATAAATTGTAGAAAAGTCTGATTACACCAGAAATATATGTCGAGCTACAAAGACGATTTCCCGATGTTGCAACTGAAATTCCACACATTTACTGACATGCCAAAAATGTTCAATGCCCTGCAGTGTTGGGGTGCAGAACAACAGAGAGCACCTCAGGCGGGAACGATGCCGCAAGCTCTGGCTGTCTCTTTGAACGCGTAGGTTCCGCTGTGTCTAAGCAACGTCTCGCGGCGAGGGAGGATGGCAGGAGGTTCTCATTCTTTCAGGGGGCGGCTTACGTTATTAGGGTGGAGCATCCCATCAAAGGGATGAAATTGGTAATGAAGATGTAAGAAGCTCACATAAATCAACACGTCGAAAGCAGTCACACTACACCTCGTTTGATCCACTCGTGTCTCTGTGATGACAAACTACATCTCTGTCGTGTTTCCGCAATAGACATCATCATCATCATCATCATTCATTGTCCAGTACCAGTGGATTTGTTTCGCAGGAGCGGGAAATATCAAGCGCTCCACAGTAAAATTTACAAATTGAAATAAGTTATAATGACTGTGGTACTCGTATTACCCGTGAAATAAGGTCATGTTTACTTAGTAGGCATGCTTATTGTGCGCTTATTTACAATTATTCGGGCTTTGGAGGAGATGTCTGTTATCATTGCTCCTTCAACTGCACGGATTCTCAGTGCTAGGTTAGGGTTCCGCTATGGAGATTCTCCGAGACGGTTCCAGTCGAAGACATAAACAGATACTTTCTTCTCCTGGGGGTCGTATTTTATTAAGTTACTCATGGCACTCCTCTTGTAGATTGTTATTTAGTGCAAACGTTAGAGGCAGGTGAGCTTCTGTTGCTTTTATTCTGGCCTCTTGTTTTATTTTATTATCAATGGTCAGAGTTCCTGGCTACAGACCCAGAGGTCAGGGTTCGATTCCCGGCGCTAGCAGATTTTCTGAGAAGTAGTGGGTCTGGAACGGGGTCCACTCAGCCTCGTGATGATAATAGAGGAGATATTTCAAGGAAATAGCAGCTCCGGTCTATAAAGCCGAGATTAACAGCCGTGGGGATCCGTTGCGTTGACCACGCGATACCCTCTGTCCGCGAAATTTGGCACTAACTTCGCCGACAAGCGGCGGTCGCTCTGTCGGTATAGTTCGCTTGCGGACTGCAGGCCATGCAATTCGATTGTTCTTTGTTTATTTATATATTAAAGAAACGTGCTATATGGACATGGCTTGTACATCCATTTTGTCATCGCCGTTTCCGTTCCTGCTATCTCTAATTCACATCTCTGAATAGCTTCGGGAGGTGTTTAATTTATCTACAGGAGTATATTAAGGTAGACGATTTCTTCTTGGGCCTAGTTATGTTTTATCTCATTATATTAGTCTCACTGTGATTGTGTGTACCTATATATTGTCGTGTATTAGTGCCTTATAGATGGGATTTGGATTGGTGAATCGATTCATTGGCTACTCACAAGTCGTAACTACAATTAGTTCTTACACTCTCAAGATTATTGTAACTACAGCACATAGTCTTCAACGTCTGTTAACACTTCACACTGAATGCTCACAACTCCTTTCCATGGCGGCTCCGTGTCCTCTACTCACGGCTTCTCAACTACGACTAACTGAATGAATGAAAGAATAAGTCCGCTACTGGTCTGGTCTCCTCCTATATTCGCCGCGTGGCCGGGACAGAAGGCATCTCCCAGAAGAGTTCTGTTTTCTCGTATCCTTAGTAACTGTTTGTTTATGTACGCGTTGTCACAGGAAGGCGTTTCCTTTTGCCATCTAGGCAACGATGTATTCCCTGCGGTTTGTTGTAACGGAAACATGATTACCTAGCAGTTGTCTAGCAAAGGATGTCTCGCTCCGACTTTGATATCCGACTTTCAGGCGTCACGTCACAGTATGTTATTGCATGATATATTAAGTAATATATTGAAGTTCTGGTAAAGATTCGTGTGTTGCATATCCTTGACTGTATCAGTTTCTTTAAAAGAGACAACACTCCATCTGGGGAGAAGTGCAGAAGGTGCATCTATCCAGGGGTCAAAGAGATGATTACTTCGTCACTAGGCCTCCGCAACATACTGGTAACTTGCACAGAGAATATTCTCATTACTTCAGTCTTCCAAAAAGGGAAATATTATATTTGAACTGTAAGAACAGCAGGACTGAACATCAGAAGATTAGTAAAAGGGTAACTGATTTAATGAAGAAACTGAATACCGCACCTCTGACATAGCTACCATATCAGATCCCATTAAGAAATTCAGAGGTTCAAAAGAAGTAGAAGACTTGATAATGACAGTGAAGTTGAGTGTTAGACAAGACTGCGGCTGTTAGACGAGAAATCACTAATTAAGAATTACTAGAGGAAAATAATTCATTCCACAATTTTAAAAACGGGAGAACAGTAGACCTGTTACGTAAGATTAAAAGAGTAATTTTTCACCCACGGGGACATTTAATCAGAACAAGGTCGAGCTGAGGATTCATACAGGAAACTACCCAGTCTTAGCGTATAGGCCCGTTACTGGGGACGACCTCGAAACAAACAACGAAACAAGATCAGCTGCTAGGGGACAGATTCTTAATACGCAAGTATACAGAGCCACTGATCGTGCCATGGCTCAGGCGGTTAGTCGCTGGCTTCCCACCGCGGCGACCCAGGTTCGAGTCCGGGTCTGGTCATTTGGAATTTGTGGTGGACAAAGTGGCAATGGGGCAGGTTTCCTCCGAGTACTCGTTTCCCCTGTCAATCTTCATTCCACCAACTGCTCCACAATCACCCTCACCTATCATCTGGGGCTGGTACAATAGGCCAATAGTGGCCGCAGTATCAAGTTGACTCAGCTTCACCCCACTAAGAATAATAAAAGAAAATACACAACTGTTACTGAGTAATATCTTCACAAACAAAAATATTCCCACGGAAATTATTGGAGTACAATGAACGGCGTTTTCGACGCGGTCCACGCCGAGATGTTATAACGGAGACAAATTTAGAAGTTAGTCAGTAGTCAGGTGTAAGGGAGTCTGTGGAGAGAAGACTCCATCGGTGCAGGTGAGAACGGACGCTGAAGAATCTCCATTGCTAGGATCTGTTAAAGGGAAACGACCAGTAACAACAGACTGAAAAGACTTAGCGTGTGCTGTAGTGATCTGTAAAGTGTGGAAATCAGCGATGGTGCATAATTAAGTGCAGCGAGGAGACATGTGTTAAAGTGGTCAATAAATCCAATCTCCAATCCAAAACTCACTCTACGAGTATAGTCACTCAAAATCGTGACAATATTCTCTTGGATGGGGACTTCAATCCAAGATTCGGCAATTTACCAATTAAAATTGTGATAATGATGAAAAATCGTTTCAAAAGAATAAGAAATCCAATAGCATTTCAGTAAATCAACAACTTCTCCCGACATAAAGAAACCCACAAATACAGGTGAAATAACAGGAACAGGAGATCAAGTATTCTTAGAATATATTCTGATAACAGGAAGACCTTAACATCAGTGCATGATACAGAGGTTCACAGCAGCTTAGGAGAAGATTCTGATCACTTCAGTCCGGGAAAACTCTGCTGGAGTCGGAACATGTGGATAAGTCTGTTCTTTTATGATGATGACGGTCAACATAAGACGGCAATGAGAATTACTATTAAGATGTTCTTTTCCTGAGCGATTTTCGTGTATAAAATTAAGCTGGTTCCAGAATATTAAATTGTTATTACCCAATCTCCGAAACGTGACCAACGAACTTCAACTTAAGTAGGGTAAGTTCTCTAAATAAAGACTAACAAGAAGAATGGAACACATTAGATACTTGTAAGATTTGAGGCTTTCACGGCGGTGACTATGAAGAAAGCAGTCTTCTGGGATTTGGCGCCGTGTATATGTGGTATTAACCGACGTTTCGGAGGAACGTATCGCCTCCATCTTCAGGGACTGCTTTTACCATTTCTCACGGTCTCTTCGCTTGCAGATTTCTTATATTTTTCTCCTACCCTGAAGATGGAGGCGATACGTTCCTCCGAAACGTCGGTTAACACCACATATACATGGTGCCAAATCCCAGAAGACTGATTCTTCATATTAGATACTTGCGTTCCACACTCACGTGCGTAAGGTGACCTACGGTTGAGTGAAGGCTCGACCGGCGCCTGGCGACCGCGCTTCCAATGCGGCATGTGATCCGACATGCGTCGTGTGGCAGCAACTCAAAGAGGGCGTTTGCTAACAACATCGATAATAGCTCCTCCGCCAATGGCGTAGGAGAAATGCGGCCGTCTTTTCGCCCCTCGCTTGCCCGATCTTTATCACTGTATTTCAATTGAGGGCGGATTCCAGCGGCTTGTTTTAAGGAAATGTCTTATAAACACAGCAATACTTCGGCCATGTCGGGAAGGACTGCAAACAGTCAGCAACATCGAGAGATCGATGTAAACAGGACACACAGATTTCTGTCTTGGAGCCTAAGGCTCAGAAACTGTCCAATCGGGGGCACAAGAATGCAATTCTACTGTCAATGGATACCACATGATTGTTCAGATCGGTTCCAATTTGCATCGCTGGACAATGAAACTTGAAATAATCAATTCAACTAAACTTGCTGCATAACTACACATGCTAGTTGGGCTGTTGTTGTATTTTTGTTCCTTCATCACGCAGTATTTCCACCGAAAGGGTTGGTATCACTGTAATGCGTCTAGTTTTGTATTCGAGAGGTACCCGGTTGTATTCTCTGAAAACTTAAGTTATTTTAGCTATGATTTTTATGGTTTTCTCAGTCTCTCCAGACGGGTGGCTTCCTTACAAAATTTTTGCCTACTCATCACTTAGACTATAACATGTTTCTTATATAATTCGGCACTATGGAGCACAACCGCTCTAACTCTGTAACTGTAACAGGGTCACAAAGCAACCTAAATATCCATATATTCACCATTCATCACATTTACTTTAGCTATCAAATTAGTTTTATAGATGAAAAGCGTTACTTTTCATACCGTCAGTAATATTTAGTGTAGCGAAACCCGTACTTTGAAGTCGTCAAAAACTGCCAAAATTATGTGAACACTAACATCAGACCTACTGAACTTCACGTCCATCAACTTGTGAGGTTAACAATGGTTGAGCTTTACGTCTAATCCTCCGTCGAGGGTCGATATGGGCTCCCCAAAGTCAGTTTCCTTTGAGTTGCAAAGATCAGAAATAGAACTGCTGAAGGGAAAGAAGGCCAGCCTAATAGAAATTAAATGCGCTGAAACATAAATCTGAGTTTCAAACGTGTGCCTATCTCGGGATAGTTCATTCATCAAACAGACTGCCTATGGGATTGCAAACTGGGGTTCTAATCCTGGCAGGAGCAGCTATTTTTCTGTGTAAAATTTGAGGCTTTCACGGCGGTGACTATGAAGAAAGCAGTCTTCTGGGATTTGGCANTTTTATCTTCGCCACCCATCCAGACCAATCCAAACGCAGAAGGGACTTTTTTTAAAGGCTATGGCGCCCAGAGAGATTCTGGAACCTCTTCGGTCGCAACCGAGGTTATATTCCCTGCAGTCATGTTAGTTTTTCTCTTCTTTCCATGTTCAGATCGGCTCGGAGGCCTATCCTGGCTCTGGGGCCCACCTAGCCGGGGTCCTATTTCGCAAGGTTTGGAGGTTTTACTCTTCTTCATCACGTACTAGCAGATCCTAGTCCGACCCAGCCTTTTATATAATCAAGAGCTGCTTCGTCGGCCGGAATCTGAAGATGATCACGCAACTGTGCCTAAGACTCGAGGTACGTTGCGCGGTAACTAAGCACCGTTTCCTCCGTACGCCAGTGAGGAAAACAGGCTACAGCCAGCGTTACTTTGGTATTTTATATATTCTCGTCTTTCCGATGTTGATGTGGCAAGCGAAACGTCCTTCTCCCTTCACTGAATCAAGTACAAGCAGTGTTATCCTTTCTGTCTGAAGGAGAAGCAGCAACAATGAAACGACAAAGACTCCGTTTCATGCAGCCTACATGCGAATTTTTCTGCTTCGGGACCCTGACAGTATCCTTTATTCTGGGGATTCGGAATTTTTCGGACTGCCAGAGGGCGAAGGAAATGAAGGACATACCTGAAGAATTTGTTACAAGCCCACAAAATTTTGTTTTACGAGACTGATAATTTGTTATTTTCGCTCTCAATTGTATTAGTTTAGAGGAGTGGAAGGATCATAGCCTGCATTTTAGAGAAGCAAGTTGTGAGAACGGGAGGTGGATCAAGATTGTGTCAAATTGCGGGTTTGGGTATTAGCGGTATCGCAGCATCGTATTCTGCTATTGGAGAGTCAGTTACTTAGATAGGGCCTGTTGCTGCAGGCCTAGTTATTGTAAGTAAGTGTATGTTGCATGTTCACTGAACAGGTTCGCTCTGGCGGTAACGTATTCGGGCGGTGGCCGGTTCCAGTCCTGACAGGTACATCTGCTTTCCTGGCTGAGGGTTTTCGCGGTATTCCTCAGTCACTCAAGGCAAATCTCAGGATAGTATCACAAATTTAATGACCACTTGCTCCTACATTGTTTCCTGCTCATTATTCATTAACTTTTACAATGAAGAAAGCAGTCTTCTGGGATTTGGCACCGTGTATATGTGGTGTTAACCGACGTTTCGGAGGAACGTATAGCCTCCATCTTCAGGGTAGAAGGAAAAATATAAGAAATCCGCAAGCGAAGAGACCGTGAGAACCGGTAAAAGCAGTCTGCGTTCCTACGTTCCTCCGAAACGTCGGTTAACACCACATATACACGGTGCCAAATCCCAGGAGACTGCTTTCTTCATAGTCACCGCCGGAAAACTTTTGCAATCATTCGACGTCAAATATATCGACAGCGTCGTTAAATAACCACAAATAAGATATATCTTGTGACGATGAGAGAGGAACTGAACAGTCAAATGTTGAGTTCTGGTGTACGATGTATGAGCCTTCGGGTGTTATTAGCACAGACAATCATTGTTGCTAAACGCCTCTAAAAGCGAACATGTTTTCATTTCAGGGCCCCAGGCCGCAGCCTGCCAAAGAGACGTTTTAATCTATAACACATGTCTGTCCTCTTAGCAGTGCAAATATTTAGCAGGGCTGCTCACGTTACACACTCCCCCCGTCCTCACCCCAGCAAAAATCTTGTCCAAACACTCGGCAATTAGTGATCAATGGGGACGAATTCGCAATTCAAATCTTTGTTGAATCTTGAATGACTTCAACTTTCCATCGGTCATGGAAACGCAAACACAAATACAGAGTTTCTGGCTCCATGTAATGGAAACACAACAGCATTCTGTGTTAGAAGACACCTGAATATACAGTGTAACAGATATATCCCTTAACCTTCTTGATTCGCTGGCTTCGTGGATATAAAGATGTAACAATTAATTGTAACAATGGGAGAGGGGTGCTTCATTTTGGTTGGATGGAGGAAATTGAAATGTATTCTGATTGACGCATAGGGGACTTGGTTGTAAAACTATACAAGAAGTATCGTTTGGTTTCTCAAGGGCTGCTCCCCTGTCTACTCCATATTGTACTCTACACACAACAGTCAGTAAATGTAATTATTACTGGTACGGATTAAAATGTTCATTTACAGTAAAAATAATTAACATACATGTGCGGTACTCAAATCAAAGAGACATGAGACTGTTAACAATGAATACTTATATAAATAAAATGATCTAACTTCGGAAACCGCCACACATGGGCCCCTCTCTGTTCCATAGATTTTGGGTTTATCATCCGGCTTCGTTGGGGATGAACTGACTGACCTCCTCGTCACTCCTGGGTTGATCGCACCATTTAATGACGCGATGGTGGGAGGGGAAGGGGGTAATAGTAACGTTCAACACAAATGAACAAAACTGCCAGTTGTGAACCGATAATCATTCCAACTTTGGTTTTATACGGACCTATATACAGAGGCCTACACACAATACACTGTAAAGTAGAATTTTCAAGTGGCATAAATTAAGCCATCCGTTCAAGGAGTCCTGCCGGCTGTGTATAGGATTATGAAACTGAAAGACGCATCCAGGGCCCAAAAAAAGAGCCGTAGAGACGTTGATGAATGAATGAATGAATGAATGAAGCCGCGGATAGGAGAAGGTCCACGGACCACCAATTGAAATATGCTGGTTTATTGTTATTACAGTACGCTACATGGGGGAGACGAGGAATGCGTATAGGATATTGGTGGGAAAGCCAGAAGGAAAGAGACCACTGGGCAGACAAAGGCGTAGGTGGGTGGACAATATTAAAATGGATCTTAGAGAGATAGGATGGGATGGTGTTGATTGGACTGACCTGGCTCAGGATAGGAACCAGTGGAGGTCTCTTGTGAACACGGTAATGAACCTTCGGGTTCCATAAAATGCTGGGGAATTCTTGAGTAGCTGCAGAATTGGCGGCTCCTCCAGAAGGGCTCAGCTCCATGAGCAAGTAAGTATAGTACGCTACATATTATGGCTAGCAATTAAGGACGCATTATGATCAAACTGGTGACGAAAGAACATTTATATATGCCCTGCCATAATGAGATGTCCCGGTTATCAGTTTCTACTCCGCGATCACTTCCAGTGAAGGAGTTTTACCAAGCCAATAAAAATCTGAGCCGAGTTGTGTGAAACAAAGATTAGCACCATTTAATCAAATGTTTCGTCCATGGGAAGCGTAGAAAAGAAGAGTTATATATTCTGTGATATAACGCCGTGTAGTCCGTTGAAAATCAAGCGACGTTTCGGAGTAACATGTCACCTCCATATTCAGGGCCTAATAATGAGCCAAGCAAGAAACTAGCATGAATCAGACGGCAAGCAGTAACTATGATTGCTCCAGAAACAAATTCTTTCTAAAGCCATTATACAGTTTCGCAGGTGGGATATGCCTATAGACACGAGCATCTCAGTGTGTTCATTACATTGTCATGTATAAGGGGTAGCGTGACGAATAATTGTGGGTTCCAGATTTGATGATGGGATTTATTGGACGTCTGTTACAATTAAAGTTGATTATAACGGCCGTGGGGATTCGTTGCGCTGACCACGTGACACCCTCTATCCGCAAAAGTTGGCACTAAACTTCGCCGACAAGCGGCGGTCACTCGGTCGGTATAGTTCGCTTGCGGACTAAAATCACGGAGTTTGTTTTGTTTTGTTTGTATAACAGCTCACACATTGAACTCCTTAACGACGTCTGTCTGACGAATCTCTCCCTGTCGTCTGGTTTTCGGACTCATCTCCAGTCTCTCGAATTCTCTCTCTGGATTTCTGAATCTCGGACTGAACTCACTTCATGAGGACCGAATACAGATCACCAAGTAGAACAGTTGA
This sequence comes from Cryptotermes secundus, assembly GCF_002891405.2. NCBI lineage: Eukaryota > Metazoa > Arthropoda > Insecta > Blattodea > Kalotermitidae > Cryptotermes > Cryptotermes secundus. Next base: position 519,249 of record NW_019742442.1, read on the forward strand.
TTGTTCTCTGTTATTCTCCGTTGCCATGGAAACGTGTGACAATCTTCGGGCAACGCCTCGATTCATACCAGCGTATTCGTTGCCGCGGAAACGTGTTTCAGTTAGCCGTTGTAACGGAAAGTTAGTGTTTAGTTAGTTGTTGCTCATCAACGGACGTCTGGCTGTCGCTCCACTATTGCGGCTCTGAGGCGTCATGTCACAACAAGTGAGTTGTGTAACGGGGATGCACGTCTCTGCAGACAGTATATTTTTTATTAATTTATTAGCTTATTTATGGTTTATTTAGTGACGTCAATAACACCGAACGATGAGATGATTAGTAGGTAATTGCTTGATGTAATTTGGTAATAAAATCCCGGAACTTGTCTGGAAGGGATGAGAGAACACCCGAACACCTTCAACCAAGATAGCCAGTCTCCGGATAGAGATTCGAACCCGAGACCTCCCGAACTGGGAGCAGAGTGCTAACCACTGGACCGCGACATTCGGACCAGCCAGCGAAGAGTGTAGAACTGTGGAACCAGCTGCAGGGCCTATATCTATCGAGCTGTAGTGCCACTTCTGTGATCATAACATTCGCACCCGACACTCGTGAGAACTGGCGGTCAGTCTTAGCCAGCCGTCTTGATATTGCTCGCGGAGGGGTGACTGATGGGTCGTCGAGATGGAACACAAGCCTGCAGCGCCAGGCGCGGGGTAGGGTCGCTTGTAGCATTCTCGGTACACACAGATGTTTGTGAGTGCTGAGTGCTCGGGGACAACTAATTCGTCCCAAGATACTGGCCTATCGATACAGGGTTTCCAGAAAAGGATAGCGGTACTTCAAATTTTAATAGTTATTTAATACTGTAACATGGAACAACATATCAACCTCAAGCGGCTAGTCGCCGGGGCCGGCTACCCATGACCGCGGACTGGTTCGATCCCAGGTCAGGTCATATGAGATTGGAGGTTGAGAAAGTGACATTAAAGCAGGTTTTCTGTGAATATTTAGGGTTCACTTATCAATTCTCTTTCCATATTCATTAGTTGGTTAATTCCTGTTGCTCCTTCTGGAACATAGGCCAACCGTGAAACACCGTTTCGCTTCGCTTTCCTTAACCTTAGAAACAGCCGGTAGAACTCCTTGGACGGGAGATCAGCCCGTCGCAAGGCCGCTACCTACACAGGACAATACAAACACAGAGTGAATGCAGACAGATATCCATGCCTCGAGTGGGATTCGAACACACGATCCCTGTGTTTGAGTGGATTGAGACATTTCATGCATTAGATCGCGCAGCCACTGTGATCGGCCCATATTCATTTACCATCGACACTACACGGTCTCGATATTGACGTCGTTAAATAACCAACTTAGCAAATCTCATACAACAACCCGTAACTTCCCAATAACAGAGTTGTTTATTGTTCTTTATTTTGGGGTGCATTCTCACATCTGAACCCTTTATTATGTACACAGGCGTACCTATTTGTAACGTACAATAGTTTATTTTGCGGGCACGCGGTAGCGTAATTGGTTGAGGTATTATGCTGCAATCCGGAAAGTCGTGGGTTCGAGTCCCGATGAGGTGGATTTTTTTTTCAATTGATCTAATCCTTCCATCCGCACTATGACTCTGGGGTCGACTCAGCCTCTAACAAAAATGAGTACCAGGAATTAATTACATAATTTTCCTCGGGAGTAAAGCTCGGCCGGCGCGTAAGGCTGACAACCTCACCGCCATCTGTGAGCCGATTGTCTAGATAATGTGACAGCCTCAAAGTCTCACAACCCTATGAGCCTCAATGGCCTGTTACAGGGATAGATTTACCTCTAATAGTATATTTTAGCTGTTTACTTTATGTAGGATGTGAGATGCTCCCAGCGGTGGTCATGAAGTGTTCTGTCTTCAGGGATAAAATGCCACGTAGTCTGTTGAAAGTGAACCGACGTTACGCAGCAGCATATCGCACCTATCTTCAGGATAGAAGAATAAGCCAAGCATGATAACTACCGTAATGCTTGTTAGATCCTAAAAATGGAAGCGACATGTTCGTCCGAAACGTCAGTTGGCCAGCTAGCAGTTTGCTACCTGCTTCATGCTAGTTTCTTGCTTGGCTTTTTCTCCCAGTCCTTAAGTTGGAGGCGACACGACCCTGCAAATGTCAGTTGACTTTGAATGGACTGCACGGCGGTATATTAGCAGTCAAGAAGCTGCGGTTAGAACTGTAAGCTCACTGAACTCATTTTGATCAAGAATTACAACAGACACACAAGTTACACAATACAAGCGCACTATTGTCTGCGTCTCTCCTCTAATCAGCATCAAGCTTAAAGGCGAGTTCTAATGTTATTGAACGAATCTACTTATATTTTTCTGGCACGTCAGTAGCACATGGCAGCATCACACAGCCCTTCTTTATTCCCTTTATAAACTCACGCTTTTAAGGACATTATTGGCATTCATCAGGTGCTACAGTGTGTATAGCGCTATAATTCTTTGCAACACACACACAAGCTAATAGGAATGTTAACTCAAATATGATCTAGAAGTGTGTGACGATGGTACATTGGTACAAGTATTATGTTTTTGGACATTATCCATCGTCTTGTCTGTATCTAAAAACCGTCTTGTTTATTTTTCAAAACACAACGTTTCGAAGACTGGATTCTGTTTCCGTCTTCAGGTAAAACGTACACGGTTGGGCCCAATAGATAAAGCTAGTCCCTCCGGAGATAGGGACTAGTTCTATCTATTGGGCCCAACCGTGTAGGTTTTACCTAAGCGGGAGATTGAATCGAGTATCCGAAACGTTGTGTTTTGAAAAATAAACAAGACGGTTTTTAGATACAGACAAGACGATGGATAATATCCAAAAATATAATACTTGTATGTTAACTCAAGCATAACTAAAACTTGAGTGGGAAGCTGGAATATTATGCTAATATGCAACTAAAACCCATAAAACTTTGTCATTCGTGTAAGCCTATTCCGACATTAATTATCATATTAATAACTTTAACCCTGGTAGGTTTATGAAAGACAAATAGAATGAAGAATTCGTGATAACCTGACCCGAAAAGATCCCAAATTTGAAGTTTCCCATTTCAATTACTTTGTTCACTGGGAGTGATTAAAATCCAAGGCTCGAAGGGACGCACCACGCATTTCATGTTTCTCATTATCGTTTGTAAATCACTTCCTTAAACTCATCGCGGCATAATTCCAACATCTAATTCTGTTGAGACTGCTGACTCAGACTCTCACTTCAGAATATAACCTCGATTTTCATCTATGTTCTATGCTGTCCCAAACGTATTTTTCTTGGAGTCGAAATCAATTTTATGATAACAACTTTTCTCTAGGAAAAATTTGGATGCGACCGGGTGGGGGAGAGGTGAAATATAAGAGATAGAGAGACAGACAGACAGAGACAGAGAAACGAGTGGAATTGCGCCAACAGATCGTCTCATGTTTAATGCATCGAGGTATAACCATACGTATATACGAGTAGATGGCGGTAGAATAGTGCGAGAGGAGTTTTAGATAATACGATTGTCTATTCATAGTAATACTCGGCGCCATCTTGACTAAAAGAATGACTTAGAAGGAACGAAGAAGGACGGAAGTGAGTGAGGTTCTGTAGCTGAGGGAGATGGGAGAGTGGAGGGTAAGACGGGAAGGGAATCAAAATGAGGAAACTTACACAATCTGTGCCCGCGTATAATTAAATTTTATTTGGCACCGGTGCAGACGACAGGCAGGGTAGCTTTCGGTTATAGAAATCCCGAAAGAAGGATTACTGAGAAAGAAAACCGTGGGTAGCGTGTGCTGTCTGTCGGCTGAAAGATATAGCAAAATCACTCCAGATCAACGCATTTAAATGCTGAGATGTGTTAGAGGATGAACCAATAAGTTTCAATATGCTCTGCCTAAAAAATAAGGTGCACACTTTGCAGTTGTACTGGACCGAAGTGGTCAGCGTTACTGTTTTGTGTTAGGAAGATTTAGAGTTCAAATCCCGGCTGGAGACCAGCTATTCTGTCTCATAGTTTCTCTCGGTCCCTCCAGGCAAATTCTGAGACTTAAGCTCAAATCAGGTCAATACTGTTTCCTACAGTATCTTTTAAAATTTATGTGTCTGGAGGTGCCTCGATTGTCTCCATAAGCAGGCGCGAACTAAGATCTACTTTAGGAAGACCCTCCGTCCACCTCTAGGTTTCCCAAGCAGTCTGCACCCATTATGTTTCGCAACCAATATGTCGTAGGCCTTCTTGTTTTCCTAGTACTTTTCCTTGTCCATTCATCTGAACTTTCGATTTAACCTCCATAACATTAGCTGAGCATAAATCGTGAAACCCATCAACATGTAATTTTCTTCAATTACCCGATAATTCACATCAGATCCAGCACGTCCTTCAGAACATCCTAAATTCCTGATTGTCCGTCAGCATGGCAAAGTTCCACACGCATGTAAAACTACGAACAGAAATTTCGGGTTTCATAGATGTGGCCGGGAGACAGAATGTTGCGAAGTGAATAATAGGAAGCAGTCCCCAAATTATTGTTGCTCGCAATTCCTCCAGGAATACCATTCTCGCCTATTACCAGACAACTATGCCTACCCGAATCTGTTATTTCTGCAAAGGATTTATTGGCATTTAACAGGCCTACTGTGATTCAGAGCATTAGAGAAACTCATTTTATAGAATCTTCCGCTGTTGTATTTTACACATGTTCCTACCTCTATAGACGTATTCCTACTGCCTATATTTCTTTCATTTAGGACAAGCGAGCGCCTGGGCGCTGTCAGGATATCAGGCTGCAAAGCGTCAGATGCTAGGGCGACTGTTGAATAACGAATTGGAAAGGATTTGGAAGGAGGCAGTCGAGGACCAATCGAGGACTGTCTCATTGCCTGAAGGGTTTAGGATAACCAGAGAACACCTGTCAAGAGAGTCGGTGTCCCGGCCGAAATTCGAACAGAGGACCTCCGAAATATATTGCAGCATGTACATCTCTTGCTAAGTAATGACTCTGTAAACATCACCCGTTGCTAGGCAACAGATCCATAAAAAGCAACAATTTAACTTCAACAATGAAGAGCGATGTTTTATACGGTGTCCGTGCCGAGGTGTAACAAGCAGGACAGGTCTAAAGTTTATTCAGTTGAGTGGAGTAAATAAGGAAGAAGAGGAGGTTGTGTGAAATGGCCGCCAGCCTGGGTGTTAGTGAGTGAAGTGCAGTAGAGGGAAGTGTTGGTTGGTAAGTTAGTCACAGAACTGCAGCTTAGTCCTTGTGAGCTGTTATTGTTAGAAGCTGATAGCTGAGGCACGGAGGTAGTTCGGGAACTCAGAGTAACGATAACGTCCGCCCTTGAAAGCCGTTACCAAGCAACGACTGGTGAAGACACAACAGACCGAGATGACTTGGTGTAGTGAACTGTAAAGAATGTGAATTAGCGACAGCGTTAGAGTTACGTGTACTTACGTTCTGTAAGAATTCAATAAATCCAATTATCAATCCAAACCCCGTCTATAGTCACTCAAAATCGTGACAATATGTTACCGCTACATCAGCCTGCTCCATGAACTACTTACATTCGACAGGTATCCGGTTCGAATTTATTACAGTCTATTCTGTCTGCAACTTTTCGTCGTTTCGTCAGTCTTTTTACGCAGCACCCAAATAATACCTCGAAATCATCCCATCTCATTCGATGCAGTTGAAGCGCCGTTATAAAACCCAAGAACCCTTAGACAAATGGAAGAATTGGCCAAAGCCGCAACTTCAAGCCGCCATCTTAAGCAGACAGTGAATCTCATGCTGCAGCTGTCTATTCCAATACGAAAGAAAATCATAAAATGTGTCTATTTGAGCATTGGGTCTATTTCGTTTCGCTTTTATGAAAGCGAAACAAGTCGTACTTTTACTCGGGCTTCTTTCGAAGAAACAGGAAAATCATTTATACGTTTCTTCTAAAATGCAAAGCCAATGAATGGCTAGAGTGCAAAAGAACAATAGCAGGCAAACTCAGTCAGAAAGCCGTTCATGTTGTGCGGTGCTGTTGAAAGATCGTTAAGCCTCTGGGTGCTATTTTATGAAAGCACACCCACATTCGAAGTTCCGTTTCAAACCACAGATGCATCAGCATTCGCTAGGTCTGTGCCCCTTCGAGTTAGAAATTCGGTAGCGCTCCCTTAATTGTTCTGACACGTATAAATAATGGTAATCCCGTTTGTTGAGACAAAAAAAAAGTTAAAATAAAAATCGTACTTTTCATTCTTCTCTACGCATTAACTTTGATAGCAAAGTTACCAGGGCGTGAATAAAACTGTTTTTGATGTCATTTCCATACGGTTGTAAGCTTATTAAAGCCTTTTTTATATTATCGTTCTTTTTTAAATTGAAATTCTACTCGCTTCGCTGAACGTTTTGTTCTCCAGATATTAGGAAAGTAGGCAATGGTTATATACGCTGTTGTTTTTTTATGGGGGTGGAAATCTCGAGTGGGGTGAAGGTTTCCAGTTGCCCTCTCTCACATTCTAGCAGTAAACCTTAGTTGTCATTGTGCTGTGTAATATCTAAACTCCATTTCTGAAGAATCTACTTACTCAGGTGCAATCAGTTATGATAAGGTATGATAGTTTCTTTCTTTCGTTTAAAGTCAAAATTAAATTTCGTACGCCATCCGGATTATGACACAGTATAGTCTGGTAGGTGGTTGTCGACGTTTCGGAAGAAATATAATGTAAATCTACCCTGAAAGTGAATTCAGTATTATTTCCCGAAACGTCGGTAAACACCTATACGGTGCCATAACCCACAAGATCACATTATGAATAGTCTCCGTCCCGAAAATTTCAAACCCATTTCATACTTGACGTCCATATGCCGACGCATGAAGAATTCAGTTCTTTATTTTGCATACACCGTAGACGTTGATGCTCATTCACGATACAGAAGCATATCTCCCTACGTGAGGGATCAGGATACTTTTTATTCGAGGACAAAATTGGGTTGTTTTTAAGTGGTCGAAAGACCGTGAAGCCTGCGAGACGAATTCTGTGGTACAAAAATTGTTGAAATGGTATCGCATTGAGTAAAAATACCTTTTGAATATGAATCAAAACAAATAACATTATCGATTCTAATATGACATAAAATTTTTCGGGGGAAATCTCACACAGATAATAATCGCATACAACAGAATCTGTAGATATTTCCTTCTTCGGTTCATTTTCCAGTCGACTAGTTAGTCATGAGGATATCAGATAAGTGATTAATAAGATTTTGTGCTTATGCTTACGGATCCATATAAAGTTCTAACAACCTTCATTCGAGTATGTAATAATGTTGGCCGCGGCATAGCTCAAGCGGTTAGTCGCTGGCTTCCTACCGAGGCGGCCCGGGGTCGATCCCGGGTCTGGTCAAGTGGGATTTGTGGTGGACAATGTGGCGCTGGGGCATGTTTTTCTCCGAGTACTTCGGTTTCCCCTGCCAATCTTCATTCCACCAAATTCTCCATCATCATAACCACCCGGGGCAGGCTACAATAGGCCAATCAGTGGCCGCCGTGCCGAGTGGACCCAGTTGGACTCCACCCCCAAGTAAGCGAATTAAAAAAATAACTGTAATAATATTAGTACCGGGCCTTACGGTAATATGTCTCTTCACCGCACTTCCTGTACAGGACTACATACGTAGGTGCCGAAAGTACAGTCCGCTTCGCATGAGGTGACAAAACAAACGTTTTGATAAATCCCTGTCTGAAAATGTTATTCACATGGAAATTCCAAGGTGCAGTATTATTCTCCGCTGCAGTTGATCTCATTGTCACCACATTTAAGTCGATTTCTCATTCAGTCGCTTTCAAGAACAGAAGTCTTTCCCCTCCAGATCCATTCAATCTGTTCTATTCTTCAAGTTTCCTTCCCCAAAACTACAATTTATACCACTCTCTATCGAGGGGAAGAAATATGATTGATAGTCCATGTTTCATTTTTACAGACTTGGTCATAAGATGGCGTTGATATCGAATCGATTATTACATCATTTGATGTAAAATGGATTTCAGATTGAAGCTTGGGTGGCCATTTAGAGTAGAGGGCTAAAGGGACTGCGGAAATGATGAAGGAAGGTATTGTTTGAAAACGTTTTGTCGGCCAGTGATTGCTGACAAATGTTGACTGATGGGAATGGAAACACCAGTAGGCATACGTACACTAGTATTGCTATAGGGACAGCTGTACCACGTCAATACATGAAGCAGGACTTGAAAACGGGTCAGAACCAACAATAAAATTGTGCTTTTGCGACAGTTTGCTCAGGAGAAAGCATAGAAAGACGTACTGTAATGGAGATGCATACTTTCCACACGCATTCCTTGCGGTTTTATATACGTTAATGGCCTTGATGTTCATTCATTCCAAATACAAGTCTATGTTACAAAGTTAATCGCACTGAACAGTCAGAAAATATCTCATAAAATTTTAGAAATATCGAAAAATGTATCAAATAATAATTATTGATTTTAATAACATATGTATTTCATCTCATCTGCGAGTCTTTTACATGGCAAGAGAAACCCAATAAAATTTCTATGTTAGCCTCATGAAAATAAATGGCAAAGTAACACGGATAATAAAGTGGCCTCCGTAGTCTAGAGGTAACGTTCCCACCTCATGACTCGTAGTACGCGGGTTCAAATACCCGGCGGAGGTCGTCGAATTTTTAAGGGCGGAAAAATTCAGGGAACAAGTCCTCCGGGAGGGACTTTAAGCCGTGGGTCCCGTGTCGTAGCTTTACGGCACGTAAAAGAACTTCATGTCTCTAGGAGACCTCTGAGCAAAATTAGGCCAAGTTTCCCGCCCAACTAGTTTCCAATTCCTCCGGTAGATGGGGGAAGTATCAGGTACCACTGCCAGAGGAGGGGGGACCTCTCTGACAGAAAGGGACTAAAGTATTAGATACCACTGCCAAGTAGAGGGTAGAAACCTTGCTAGCAGAAAGGGACTAGGAACCCCTGCCAGAGGAGGGACGACCTCGCTGACAGAAAGGGACTAACTATTAGATACCACTGCCAGTAAGAGGTTGGGACCTCGCTGGCAGAAGGGGGCTGATAGTAAGCACCAGTACCGGTAGGGTATGGAGACAGTAGAAATTAAAGGGGGACGCACAATGGACAAGTAATCGGTCAAAGTGCATGGGGAAACCCACCCCCTCAATACGGAACACGGAACACGGATAATAATCAAGGCTAGCATCATTACACAACTCTGAGAGCAGATTCCCGATACCAAATGTCATCAGAATCCACTCGGTGATTTCGGAAATTGAAACTTGCGAACAGACAGACAAACATGACCTTCATTCCATGATAAGGATATGTAATAATATAAAGTGATACAGTCTCTCTCTATGCGACGTTTCCAAGCAGTAGGCCTATGTTAAATTAACGTGTAATATTCATCTGCATGATAGTTCTCTAGAACACTTTCTGAACTATTTCCCTTAGACAGTTTACAAGATTTCCCCCCCAGGAACGTCTCTGTCTCCTACATGACGTTTTCTCTTGAGGGCTTTCAAATATAGTTCTATTGATTTATTGTATCCCATGCTACATGTTTCGCCCATCTCATTCTTCTTCGTTTGATTTTCATAACAATATTAAACTACGAAAAAAATGATCATGTTTACTGCATGATCTTGGAAACAGATTAACTGTATATGTGCTCTTTGAGTTTCAAAGTGATCATTTCCTCGTAAGGGTTAGATAACATAATGAACACACCGGTTCAATATCTATTCAACCTCCACTTTCTCATCTATCACACTCTTCGCTCTACAAGTAAGCAACTGCGTACTCTCTTCGATCACCGTCCACCTTCTTCAGTCACTTTATCTACATGGGCCTCACACTCGTCCCTGTACTCGTGCAGTATACAGCTTTAATGGATTCTGTCTTCCAGCCTACTCCGATAAAGCAGTGACTACGAAATTATGAAGACGGTATTTAGAAATTTGGTAGGAATCCGAACGGAGATCAACCAATAGCAACAGTTTTCTTTGCCTACATAGGGAAACATAACACAGCAAACCTCGAATATATATCGAAATCTCAGAGGGATTCCCGCGATCCTCTTGATCAAACGATAGAAGGCTGCAGGCTTTACAGGCCGCGCGGATGACCTAATCTTCACATAGCAGTTATTCTCACATACCTCAGCAGCCCTTTCATTTTTGTTCAATCGTGTAATTTTTTCATACCTTTATTAATCTGCAGAATCTTCCCGTCTAGAAAACCGAAATTAACGGCCGTGGGAATTTGTTGCGCTGGTCACGTGACACCCTCTATTCGCTAAAGTTGGCACTAACTTCACCGACAAGTGGCGGTCGCTCGGTCGGTATAGTTCGCTTGCGGACTCAAGCCACGGAGTAATCTTCTGAATCTGCAATAAATGTATATGTTCAATAAGTACTGGCTCGTGAATGAGTTATGCCCAGTGGTGTAACTCATATATATATATTTTTCCCCCTTGTTCACTTATGCATAATTTTAATTCATTTATTGGAATTTTATTCAGGTCTGCCTGGTAGAGTTAGGACGGTGTATCTTTTCAGTCTATGTGCAGTTTCGCTATTGTCTAGTAGGCTCACTGCTAGTGCATTAGTGTGGTTTTCTAATTTTCTTACGTATTTGGTATTCCACTTTCTTATTTCACTGAGTATTATGTTCATTTGTAGATCTTCATGGATCTTGTGGTTACACCTGTATTTGTATAACGAAAGGTCTTCATAGACCTTATTTCTACCATTTCTAATGCTCTTTTCTGTCACCCCACGTCACTGTGTCACTGTCGTATTTACAATGTCATCTTACTTCAGGTATGAACATTTTTCTTGTTTCAGGTGAAGATATGGTTCCAAAATCGTCGCATGAAATGGCGGAATTCAAAAGAGCGCGAACTGTTGGCCAGCGGTGGGTCACGTGAACAAACTCTACCCAATAAAAACAATCCAAATCCCGATTTAAGCGACGCAGAAGGCGACAGGCCTAAGATAGACCTTTCAGACCTTTCACCTCTAACCTCTCCAGAACTGCCGCCGCATCACGGATCACACAAAGTCGGGCAACATGATGATGACGTTATGTTGGACCACGATGGGCAGTTGCTCGTGTTGGACACTTCACCTGACGAGAAGCAACTGTTGCGTCATCATGAACAGGACTTGGACGAAGATTCGGGTGGGGAAGACGAGGAAGAAGACGAAGAGGAAATTAATGTCACGTGACAAGAAGAATGAGTTCACAGGATGTTGGCGATAGTTAAATAGCGACGGAGTCGCGTGGCAAGATGGCGGAGTGGAGTCATCGTATGAAGATGTCGTTGACGGGATGGTGGGGTGCATTGGATATTTGGTGTACTTCCATGGACTCGATGCTGTTTGGAGACGAGTTGAGGAATTGTGCAGCAACGTGACTGTACCTCGATAATGTGGCTCTCGGCCTCCATATGCACTTTTAGCCCTGTGAAGTTAATTCTTCACAGCAACAATCAAATAAATTGACGAGTGACAGTTGTGCTGTCACGTGAATAAAACTAAATCGATCAGCGTCAATCAGAATGTGTTATCGGAACTTTAAGCTTCCTCTAACAAGTGCATTAAGTTGCATAAGTACAAGATGTTAGCTTTGGTACACCGAAGTGTATTGAGATGTGAAGGTTGAATGTGGAGGCTGCAGGCTCTTCCGAAAAGTTGGTAACATTCTAACAGAATTGAGAGTGTCATATTCCAGAAGACGGTAATCTCCAGTGAAATGTATTGATAGCAAAGACAAAATTTAACAGGAATAAATACATGGAAATAAATAATATAACAGTAATAAATATGTCTATTGGTACCGTAACTAATAATTATTTCGGTTACGCACATTTTCAATATTACACTACATGACAGATTCCAGAGGAATGGTCTAGAAACATGGTACCCTTACAACTCTGTCTCTCTCTTGAACACCAAACCTCCCGATATGATTCCAGCTTTACATCTAGACTAATTACAGACTGACTCATGGAGCTGAGCCCTTCTTGAGGAGAAGCCAATTCTGCAGCTACTCAAGAATTTCCCAGAATTTTGTGGAACCCGAAGGTTTATTACCGTGTTCACAAGAGCCCTCCACTGATCCATATCCTGAGCCAGATCAATCCGATCCATACTATCCCATCCTGTCTCTTTAAGATCCATTTTAATATTGTTCACCCACCTACGCCTTGGTCTTCCGAGTGGTCTTATTCCTTCTGGCTTCCCACCAATATCCTATATGCATTCCTTTTCTCTCTCATTCGTGCTACATGCCCTGCCAACCTCATCCTCCTTGACTTGATCATTGTAATTATACTTGGAGAAGAGTACACGTTATGAAGCTCCTCATTATGCAGTTTTCTCCAACATCCTGTCACGTCATCTCTCTTCAGTCCAAATATTCTCCTCAACACCCTCAGTCTATGTTCCTCCCTTAATGTCAGAGACCAAGTTTCACACCCATACAGAACCACAGGCAAAATTATAGTTTTTTATATTCTAATTTTTATGTTTTTGGACAGCAGACGAGAAGACAAAAGGTTCTGGACTGAATGGTAGCAACATCTAGACTAATACCTATCTTAATCCGTCTGACGTCAATGTGGTACCCACACTGGGTCCAATTTATCTGTTTATATTTTAAAACCTGTCTGCAGAATATGTATTTCTTAACACCGCACTGACTCCGACATTGAATCCATTCGAATTTCAATTATACGGACGCATGAAAACTGTTAAGCCAGTTCCAAAGTACACCTACTTACTGACACGAATATTGGACCGGATTATGATATTCTGAAACGTCCGGCCGCGACTGAAAGAGCGCCTGAAACTCCAGTGTCAATTCGGAACTGCACCCAAAAAGAGAAGGAGCCGGGATAGCCAGTCGGCTACGGGTTAGACTACTGAGGGGTTGGAGTTCGAGTCCCGGTAGGGACAAGAATTTTCTCTTCTCCAAATCGTCCAGACCGGTTCTGGTGTCCCCATAACCTCCTATCCAACAGGTGCCGGGAGCTCTTTCCCAGGGGGTAAAGCGGCCGGGGCGTGAGGCTGACCACTCACCTCCAGCTAGTGCCGAGGTCAAGAAAATGTGCATCTATATATCCACTCCCCCACACGTCTTCATGGCGTAGTGCTTAATTAGTTAAGCACAGGGACAGCTTTACCTTACCCACAAAGAGAATGAATGAGTTCCCTTTTGTTTGCACAAAAGATGACAATTATTTCTGCAGTAATCTATCAAGTAAGTTAATGTAATCAGTAATGGCTACAAATTTATAGGCTTTTCCGGAGGTACTCGTTTCGAATGAGAATTATGCTATCGGCTATCCTGATGCAAGGTTTGCGTGCCTTTCCTCAGGTGCCACAGCGAATCCGGGATAATGCCTTGAAACAAGTTCTGACCACCTCCAGAGGCGAAGTTAATCTTCCCATCTAGCTTCATAATCTCTGTAGCTGAAAGCATGGTTGAACAACCCAATCATTCTGATATATATTTACCCACCGAATAATTTTATGGGTTTCGTTCTTTTCTTTTAGAATAAACAAACATTTGTTTTCGCAACTACATTTAGACTAACTGGATAATCTGGGTGATACAGTGAAGTCACCATATAGGCTTCCGTGTAAAGCTGCGAGGTAGGCAATAACAAATACTAGTCACTTTCTAGTCGTTGCTTCAGAGTGGATTAAAGAAAATTACGTATAACGCGTCTGGCTGGCATTCGGGAAATAAGAGGTCCATTATTCCTGCAAGGGAACGGTTACTATGGCTTCCCCGGGACAATGACAATCACACTACTACATTTCAGTTCACGCTGCTAAAAGCCCAGCCGTAAAATGCTTTCTTTCTATAGCCCGAATTATTTTAAATATAAACATCCTTCGAGTCTCATTTGGTTTGTTTCGTGGTTCATTTAAAGACGTCAATATGTCAAGATCATACAGTGCGTTTTCAGCTTTCCTGAAAATATATCGATGACTTTCCACGGCCTGTGAAAGCTAATACTGAGATAACAGCTTGGAATATACCATGATTACTTTCTTCCAAATTCTTATAAACCTACATTCCTAAGCTACCCATTTCATTTGAAACGTTTAAAACTGTGTAGTAGAAACAGCGTCGTTAAATAACACAAGCGTCAATCATTATTGTACAAGGACGGGAGAACCCAACGGCAAACAAGAACCCCTGTGGCACATCATTCTTTCCGTGAGCTTGGCCGCAGTAGTGTTCCACGCTACACAGTGTCTCACCAGCCTGATGTTACACCGTAAATACACATACAAAATGCTCGAGTACAAAATGCTCGATGCCACTGACCTATACACGTACATTGTACATTGCACGAACTTCACAAAAGGAGGAAATAAAAATGTATCATAACTTGTAATCTTGTAAATGTGCTGTACAGTATTTATTATGTTCCTTATCAGCTCTTAACCAGCAAGCATAAGTATTATTATTATTATTAGAGTGGGTGGGTTTCCCCATGCACTTAGACCAGTTATTGGTCCATTGTGCGCCCCCCTTTAATTTCTACTGTCGCCATACCCTACCGGTACCGGTATCAGCCCCGTTCAACCAACGACGTCGGCCGTCGGTACCTCGATACTTCCCCCATCTACCAGAGGCATTGGAAACTACTTGGGCGGGAAACTTGCTTAATAATTTTTCTCAGAGATCTCCTAGAGACATGAGGATCTTTTACGTGCCGTAAATCTACGACACGGGACCTACGGCTTAAAGTCCCTCCCGGAGGACTTGTTCCCTGAATTTTTCCGCCCTTAAAAATTCCACGACCTCCACCTTGAGTCATGAGGTGGGAACGTTACTCCTAGACTACGGAGGCCGCTTAAGGGTAAGTAGGTCTACTTGGATGCTTCAGGGCAGAAGCAGCAAGCAGCGGCTCTGTATGCAACTGAAGTCCACAGCTTAGAATCGGTTAAGATCATATTCGGACACACGTGGGGAGGCCGTGTCTGACCGTCGGCATATACGAACTACTGAACGGACTTCTGCATTAGCTACACTAACACTGTCATTCTCAAATTCAAGGATCAGGCTGATGGCCTGTTCCGGCTTCTATAAATTCCATCTTCTTCGTCGTATACACAAACCAGCCTGTTTCGGGTCTCGCCCTTCTTCCCTCTTTATACTAATATCTGTCAAATTAATTTAATTTTGGAGTATACTGATTACATAGGTCTTCGGTGCGTAAACCATGTTTTACATGAAGCTGGAATCTCAGATGCATTTCAGAGTATTAAGAATTAGAAATTTTCTCAACTTCCATGTTGGCATTGTCGTCAACAGACAATACGAGTACAAGTGTGAAGAAGCATGAAACAACATTCATATCGAATTTCATGAAAACAGGTTAAATTTTAATTCGCCTGATAGCTATATGGATATCTGCCCGAGAACAGATGAACATTAGCATAGATAAGCATAAAAGTGCCGAATGAAACATGATAGATAGACCAGAAGAAGAGAATGAAAGTTTAACAACATACGGTAAAAAACTAATATTTTATGTATATTTTACAGAAGATACATTTTTAGATACATTATGGATCCTTTTTCTTTCGCGTAATACTCGCGGCTTTAGAAGCCACAAACAATGAAAAATGAATATTTTACCAATTAAAAGATATTCCGTTTACAAATCCTCTACTCTTAATTTTTATCTTTATTTTGAACTAACCTTTTCCTACTTCCTTTCAACCACTTGATTCTCATTTGTTCTTGCAAGATGGTGTCGTAAGCACACGACGCCATTTTCATATCTATGAAATTATGGCCGTCACATTTGCATGCTAAATCCATCTGTTATTTCATAACGACTATAACGACCTCCTGAACGCCGCAGCTGTTAGAATATAAACGCAGAGCGTCCCTCTTTTGTTTTTTAATAATACAGCCGAGTGGAAGAGAAGTAAGGCGGAAGATTATGCCTCATGAAATGTACTTTTAGAGTCATCAAGGCAGCGATCTATAAAAAAGTAGTTTATGGACTTTATAGGAGTCATAATAAATTTCGTTGAGTCTCTGATTGATGCTCTATACAGCGAAGGAGACCGTTTGGTATTCTCTCTGAAAGCTTTATTGGATTAGCAGGTGGAATAATGTTATAACGAATATAGCTGTCGTCGGGACACAGATCCTGGTTTGTTCGGCACAGACTCGCAGTTTCGGGAACGCAGGGCATGAAGCAACTATCTGAACTACATTTGCTGAATTTTGTAATACAGGCCTGAAGTGCATTTTTCTAATGCACTCACAAAAAGACAAATGCAAAGATCTGCGAATTAAATTGTTCGTATGCGTTCTTCGGATCTTTGGTAAGAAACGGAAATACCACAGATGCATCAGCATTCACTACGTCTGTACCCCTTCGAGTTAGAAATTCAGTAGCGCTCCCTTAATTGTTCTGACACGTATAATAGTAATTATAGCGTGGTATGTATTTCCGTCCTCCGAAATATTTCATTTCCCGAACAACCTGATAACTTTTGATAAATTACTGTTCCAACGTCTATACTAAAAGTTGTAGGGCGTCATTTCGGTTGTATCAGTTAGACACAACTGTTGGAAGAATCGCAAACATAGATTCATCAAATTGTCAAAAATGTTTCATAGAAAACAAAATAAAGAAAATGGAAAATACTGAATATTTTTTAAGATTTGAGGTTTTCACGGAGGTGATTATAAAGAAAGCCGTCTTCTTGGATGTGGCACCGTGTAGATATTGTGTTAACAGACGTTTCGGAGGAACGTATGGCCCCCATCTTCAGAGTAGAAGAAAGAAGAAAATCCGCGAGCGAGGAACCAGCGTGAGCAGATGCTCAGAGTCAAAGCCAAAGTCACATTGCGACTGACGGTCAGTCAGTCAGTCAGTAAGTCTTGGTTTCGAGCCTCATGTGGGGCTCATGCCCAGATATTTATTACTGTTTGACAGCTACGGTCTTGTTTCTGTGGGGCTCCTTCTCTGACAAGAGGACCGGTCTGTCTTTTGTATATGCTACTGGCCCTTGCCAGCTCAGGCTTTCTCAGGTCCGAGTCCCTTGGTACTCGCGACCATGTTTTACTGTCTCAGATTTGGGACTTCTTTTTCGTCGCCTCCTACGC
>NW_019742442.1:536774-537347 GCF_002891405.2 Cryptotermes secundus
CTTCGTCTGATGCCTACCCTTTGACCTGTCCAGCAAGGGAGGTCCTGCCAGTAGCTACGCTACCGCTGGTATAGCTCTCAGGGTCCTTGGCATACTCAAACCCCCTCACCACGATAAGGTGGAGACACCAACGAGGGGTGCAGTGTTATTATACACGAAACGTTCCCAGGCAACGAACCTTCAATGAAGGTTATCCAGTTTTCGGGATGACATCGTTACCGCCCGGCAAATAATACGCAACAACTAGTAAAGCAAACGCCATGCAGTCATGGACCATAAGTCAAGGAATTAAAGGGGAAAGATGTCTCAATTCCTCACAGCCCCAGAGCCAGTCCGGACGCCGTGCAGGATTGATAAATCTTGCCCCTTCCGGGAATCAAACTCCGTCCATTCATCCCATAGCCCTTCGCTATAAAGACGCTTCTTACTTGCAAGTAGGGAAAATTACAATTTTTCAAGCAATTTAANTCATTCATGAGTAATCTGTCAGACGACATGTCCACAGCCTCTTCCAAAACAGTTCCTCCACTTAATGCGATCTTCTGTTTTTGGGAAGAGACTATCCAGGAAAAG
>NW_019742442.1:537424-689205 GCF_002891405.2 Cryptotermes secundus
AGATATTTATTACTGTTTGACAGTTACGGTCTTGTTTCTGTGGGGCTCCTTCTCTGACAAGAGGACGGGTCTGTCTTTTGTATATGCTACTGGCCCTTGCCAGCTCAGGCTTTCTCAGGTCCGAGTCCCTTGGTACTCGCGACCATGTTTTACTGTCTCAGATTTGGGACTTCCTTTTTCGTCGCCTCCTACGACTCACAGAGTCACGGTGGAGGTATTCGACCCCGCCTCCACACGGGGTAATGTCAAAGAATATTCATATGCAGTGTTATTATACACGAAACGTTCCCAGGCAACGAACCTTCAATGAAGGTCCGGCAAATAATACGCAACAACTAGTAAAGCAAACGCCATGCAGTCATGGACCATAAGTCAAGGAATTAAAGGGGAAAGATGTCTCAATTCCTCACAGCCCCAGAGCCAGTCCGGACGCCGTGCAGGATTGATAAATCTTGCCCCTTCCGGGAATCAAACTCCGTCCATTCATCCCATAGCCCTTCGCTATAAAGACGCTTCTTACTTGCAAGTAGGGAAAATTACAATTTTTCAAGCAATTTAATGTCACGATAGTGGCAATGCTGTTTCGTGATTGCGTATAACATGCGCAAAGCATGTATGTTTTGATATTTTGTAGTGTTTATATGTATTTGCCCGTGTATTCGATATGCATCCATTTAATGCTATTTATTGCTGAAATGACATGGAAGCATTAGAACAGGCGGAGAAGATGCGCGACTCAGTGACAATGGAGGAGGGAAATGAAAATCCAAGCGTAGAAGTTTCTATTTCGCCTGAAAGTGAGGTTAAGGTTCCTTCAGAAGTTTCACATTGTAGAAGCCCATTGCAAGATATATTCAAGAAACCGCAACTTATAATTGGTCCTCGAAGAGGTAAAGTTATTGGCAAAGTACGAAGTATAGATAATAAACCTCAAGAAGAACCGACAGTGACAGAAGTTACAGGGAATATTCCACTTACAGACTCTAACATAAGTGACGATTCTGAAGCAGACCCAAGCACTGTGATAAATTCAGAAACAAAAATAAGTGGTGCAGTATCCCCGGCAGAGATGATTAAAGAAAGCTCGCTTCCATTACCATACAAGGAGCCGAAGTGGAGTGGCATACCAAATGAAATATATAGTTTCGAGGTTTTGAAGTCCGGTAAAATATTGGAAAATGTCAGTTTAAATTCCAAGCCCTTTTATGTCTTTGGCCGCTTATCAACTTGTGATATCCATATGGCACATCCAACAATTTCAAGGCACCATGCTGTGTTGCAATACAGATCTCAAGAAAGTGAAAATAACCCTATTGGATTTTATATATATGATCTCGGAAGCACACATGGAACATTTCTAAATAAAAATCGGATCAAATCCAACATGTTTGTACGTGTACAGGTGGGTATTTAAAAGTAGATTTACATCAGAAATATACTGTTTTGTTTAAATTGATCCACTGAACTATCAATGAAAGAACTCATAATATGGTTATGTACAAATGAAAAAAAGAAAAAAGAAAAAAAAAGAAACGGTATACATTAAGTTAACTTTTGCTATTAAATACATTTGTTACAGTTATTCACAGGTTTCAGGACTGAAGAAGTTAAGTTTTAATAAGCAATTTTCATAGTGTACTCATTACCACACAGTCTGCTATTGTCATGTGCCTTGTTTATTGAGACATATTTCTTTTCAGTCCCTCATGATTGATCATCCATAGACCAAGTAGGTTAATGTGGTCATAACGCTATGGCTTGTATTTTTGAGGCACTTGGTTATAACCTTGGGTGGGACACTAGCTAACCTGAAGGGGGTTTCCTGTGGTTTTCCTCAGTTCCACCACACAAATACCAGGAGAGTATCTTGATCAGGCTATGGCCAGTTCCAAATTCTTTTCAATTCACCAGTCATTGCATAATTCATATGTAGATAAAGTGATGACAGGACCATAAGAAACCCACAAAAAGATACTCCATTAATAGGCGTTTCTATTAACATACTGTGACAGTAATTCTGAAAGCACAGTATGTTGAATAAGTATAAACCTCTTTACAAACATTATACATATAATAATCACATGTTCACTGTCTTTTAACTCAGGCCAGTGCTTCCTGTTTGGTCTGGCTGAAATAAAACTCTGATCAGTTTTCATAATTTTTGTGCTTTTCCTAAAGGATTGTTTTAATACGGAAACGCATTTCTATATTAAGACATTAAAGTGGGATGCACTCGGTCACGTATGCCTATTCAAATGCCAGCCTTCTAAAATAGTTTTACATATGATACAAATAACTTATAATACTATTCAGTATGTGAAGCAACAAATCATTGTTAGATATTATATCCTCTGACAAATAACCAGACTGATGTGGCTATACACACACGCCAGTGTATTTGCATGCCTGGACATACTGCTGGGTGTTATTTTCTGAAAGTCATGTTAGTAACATCACATTGCTCTGAATGTCTTCAAATTATTCCTAGTGAGAATTTCAGGAAGATTTTGAGTTCAAGAGCCATGAACAAATTACACTAGTAGACCCATATGAAGATATCTGTAGGCCATAGGCATTATGGTTTATAGATTTTGATACTATGAAGACAAACAACCAGACAGATGGCTTTGGGGGGGGGACCATCTTAGGTAGCTCAAGGAGCCATAAAATGTCATCATGTCAACTTTTATCAAGATACATCTAACAGAAGCTGCTGTGAAGCAAGTGGGAGGAAGCGTGAAGCAGGCTTCATGCTTGTTTCTTGCTTGGTTTACTCTTCAACCCTGAAGACTGAGGCCATGTGGTCCTAGAAAATGGCAGTCAACTTTGAATGAACTACACATATCCTAGATGATAGAACCATTCATTTTTGTTTGATTCATAGGCTGTAGGTGTAATGCCTAAATGCCTAAGCAACAATACAGTCATGCACACTAGCCCAAAACAGGTGAGTATGGTTGATCCCAACACCTACATTTCTTTTTAGACCAAGATTTCTTTACCAAAATTGTTGTGTTGGAGGGAGCACTTTCATGATGTAGAATTTATTCTGACCAAATGTGTTTTTTTTTGTTATATAATGTTCAGTTGACTGTTCTTTTTGGAGGAACAAATTCATAATGAATTTTTCCTCACACCAAGAAAAATGCAAATCAGCATGATTTCTGCCTGTAACTTTGACATCCATATTTTTTCTGATCTCAAATACTCCACCACTTTCCCACTAGAGATTGACATTTTGTTTCTGAGCCATACAGGGAGATTGAGGTCTTATCACCAATTATTTTATTATAAAAGCTTGGATTCTTCCAACAATCCTGCTGAAAGGTCAGCTAATTTTTATTTCTTGATAAACAAAACACTCCCCACCACCACAAAATAAACCCAATCCCAACGACTTCTTGATACAAAACTGCTGAATTTTGTTATTGCAAAATGCATCACATAAACACAAATCCAGTTATTTCACTGTAACTTCATACAGTATATACAGTGAGGTTACTTGACAGCCTGCTGCAAATTGTTTCACCAGCCCTGTGAAAAGACAGGCTAAGCTCCTTACATCAACTCCTGTGTAAGTTCAGATCCACAGCTTAATTGACAAGCCCACAGGAGATGTCAGAAATGTTCCATACTGTTCTACGTGCATCCCTTGCACTTTTGTAAAATGACAATATTCAAATGCTGAAGTCTCCTTTCAAAAATAGAGCAGTGAAACTTAAAACCTGATACTTTAAACCCCAGTCTCCTGTGCAAGGCATCTAAGGATTGTTCAAGTGGAACAGTCAAACCAAATACTGATTTAATCCAAATTTTCTTTAGTGAACGCTTGGCATTCTGATTTGGTTCATTTTGTCCAATAATGACCCTAACCCTCTATGTTTATTTATGATTGTATGCATATTTTTTTTGCAAGTAACATCCTGAAACTTATGCAAAAATAGTCAACTTACTTTTCATATGGGCATCACAAATGAACACTCATTTCATTGTGTAACTCTCGCAGCATCTCAACGCAAGAAGTGATAAGATGACTAATGTTTAATACAGTAAGAGGGACATGTGATTACAATTGACAGACACATACTATATAAGCTCACTGCACAGTAGTTAGTTATTGGAGAGGGTGGGTTTCCCCATGCACTGAGACCAGTATTGGTCTGTTGTGCTTCCCTGTATGATATTCTACCAGTCTCTATACCCTACCGATATTGGTGTGTACCATCAGTCCCGACCGAGCCAGCGAGTTCGGCCTCTACTGGCTTGGCGGTATCTATAATGCTTCCCCATCTATCAGAGGCGTTAGAGACTACTGTTGGGCGGGAAATGTCCTTGAATTTAGCTCAGAGACCTCCTTTGGAGATATGAGGTTCTTTTACGTGCCGTAAAGCTATGACACGGGACCCACGGCTTAAAGTCCCTCCCGGAGGACTTGTTCCCTGAATTTTTCCACCCTTAAAAATTCCACGACCTCCGCCGGGTTTGAACCCACGTACCACGAGTCATGAGGTGGGAATGTTACCTCTAGACTATGGAGGCTGCTTCACTGCACAGTAGCTATCCAGAGATTTCCTGGGGTGGTACTGAAGAGAAACCATTATACATATATGCTACTGACCAGTCAACTATGCTACAAGTTCAAATGTGTGTCATGCAAACTGATGCCATACAGCCTGAATGATATGTGACATTCTTTCAGATGATGTGTGTGTGTGTGTTTTTTGTTTTTTACATACGTTATATATGTATACATATACATACATGTTCATCTCTGTTGCGTTGATAAGGTGGGACACATACTAAAACTGGGTCTCAGCACACGTTTGTTCCTGCTGCAAGGGCCGGAAGAGGATATGGAGGAAGAATCGGAACTCACTGTCACACAACTGAAAGAGAAGAGACAGCTGGAACTTGCAGCCAAAGAACTTGAAGAGCTAGAATATCAGCGGCAGGAGGAGGAAAGGTTAAAATTGGAGGAAGAACAGGGCATTGACTGGGGAATGGGTGAGTTCAGATACAAATCACAACTTCCAACCACACTACTTTTCAAAACAATCTGTAGATGAACTACAAGACATGAATCATACTAAAAAGTATGGGTTAATACTTCCGCTGTGTATGCAGGACATGATCACTTCCTATTCACGATAATATGATCAACATGTTATCTCATACATTGCTACAGAACTGCTGCAGTTGATACTGCATCTTTAAATACCCCACAAACATGATCATTTATGTGTGTTGCCAAGCAAGTAGATATAGCAGTAGTGTTCTAATCTTGCATTTGGGAGCTAAAGGTAAAAAGGCAAAGTTTTCCCTGGGCTTTAATTAATTCAGCACCATGCCATGAAGATGTATGACGGAGCGGAGGTATGCCTCCACCATTCTTAACCTTGGCACCAGATGAAGTTGCGTGGTCAGCTTCACATTCTTGCCACTATACCCAAGTAAAAAGTAAAGCTATCCCTGTAATAATAGGCCATAAAGGCCCATAGGGTCATGAGGCATTGAGGCTCAGACATTTTCTCTACAGTTGGCTCACAGATGGTGGTAAGATTGTCAGCTTTATGCACTGGCTGCCCTTTACCCCCCAGGAAGATTACTGGTACTCATTTCTGTTAGAGGCTGAGTTGACTCCAAGGCCTTGTGCAGCTGGAAGGTTAGGTAAAGTAAAAGTAAAGCTATCCCTGTACCAGGCTGTGAAGACCCATAGGGTTGTGAGATGTTGAGGGTCCCACGTTATCTAGACAATTGGCTCAAAGATGGCGGTAAGATTGTAAGCCTTATGCGCCGGCCGCGCTTTACTCCTCAGGAAAATTATTTTATTAATTCCTGGTACTCATTTCTGTTAGAGGCTGAGTAAACCCCAGGGCCTAGTGTGGCTAGAAGGATTAGGTCAACTGAAAAAAAAAATCCAGTGACCTCATCAGGACTTGAACCCATGACCTTCTGGCTTGTAGCGCAGCACCTCAACCACTACGCTACCGCTTGTCCCTGAAGATTAGTTAAATTGAAAAAAATCATCTCATTGGGACTTGAACCCACAACCTTCTGGCTTGTAGTGCCTCAACCAACTATGCTACCACATGCCCCAAACAGCCCCAGAGCCAGTTCGGACATAATGGGGAAGAGAAAAATCTCTTGCCTCTGCCAGGAATCAACCAACTCCTCTGCTGTCCAGTGTGTAGCCTAGTTGCTATACCGACTGAGCAGTTGCGGCTCTGCATTTGGGAGGTACACAATTTAAGTATCAGCCAGTTACTGGTTATATTGACTAAGGTTTTTCATGATTTTTGCTCACCCTCCCTAGGCAAATGCTGAGAGGGTCCTTTGGAACAGTTCATGACTGCCTCCTCCAAAAATGTATACATACCTCTTATGATCAGCATTCATTTCTCACCATTGCAGTTGAAAATATCTTAAATAATCTAAGAATTTAAGGCTTTAGTCTGACCTTTTTTTTTTTCCTTGGCACTACAGCCCCAGTGGACCTAGGCCTACCTCCATGAACTTCTCCGTTCACTTCAGAACCTTGACATTTACCTTTACCTTATTCCAGCAACAGAGGGTATACAAAATCAAATGAAGGGCAGATATGACATTTTCAAGGCACTGTTGTGCCGTTCTCATGAAAGACTGAGGTAATCCATAAAGAAACTTCAGTCTGGATAGCGACTATCCTGGCAAAATTCACACTAGATACAGATCATGACTTCAGACCTGACCTCTTTGAGTTATGCACCAGGAAAAGTGAAGAGGTGAGACAGTGACTGCAGCTACAGTGTGGGAGGGTAATGCACTGTTAAAATCCTGTAGCTGCTGAGTTTTGTTGTAAAATATCTAAAACTAATGACAGGATTTTACATTTGTTTATGTTTTCAATCACTGAACTCTTCTTGTGCAGTTCTCTTGGTACCAGGTAACAATATCAACAAAACACTAGAACTTAATTTTGTCATTTATTATGTTTGTAGGTGATGATGCTAATGAGGAGACAGATTTGGCAGAAAACCCATTTGCTGCAACACAGAATGAAGACCTGTACATTAATGATCCCAAAAAGACTCTGCGTGGCTGGTTTGAACGAGAGGGCTACGAATTGGAATATGATGTTGAAGAGAAAGGATTTGGACAGTTTCTGTGCAGAGTTGAGTATGTATAATCTTTATACATTGCTTGATTTTCTATCCACATGTTTCATTTTCAAGACTACATATCAAATTTCAATGAAATTTTATATTACTGGGTGAGCACTACAAGCTGTTGGACAAACTTAATTTTGGCATGTACCAGTCAATAGTAACACTACTTTATATGAGATCCAGACTGAACTATATCACATTTCTGAAAAATGGTTCATCATAAGAAAATGTTTCCACGACATCTCAATAAGATCTACAGTTTTTATAAAGACTTTCCAATATGTTAAACAATTAACGCAGTACAAATAAAAATAATTTTCCATTTAGTGCAATATACTCGTACCTGTAGCATGATTTGGTTTCCAACCGTATATTTGTATCTATAATAAGTGAATGCCAAGGCCAGTTGACAAATGCACAGTAACACTCTTGCTAAGTCAATGGGGTGTAAAGTACTACAAAACAAAAAATCCCTGTTTAAGAATTTGAATCTCTTCCAGTTTTACATGATATTCCAGTTTCAGAAGACGACACTGAAAAAAGTAGTTAGTGAAGATTTCAAGATCTGATATTTTGATACTGAATTTCCTCTAGTGAAGATCTTCCTTCTGCTGAAATCCACTGCCCATCAGGTAATGACTGAATAGGAATTTCACAGTATGTAATTAACATAAATAAGAAAGACTGCTCTGCTTCCCAGATTACCAATTGAAAATGCAAGGGGCAGCACAATGATAGCTGAGGCCCTTGTGAAAGGGAAGAAAAAGGAAGCAGTAATTCAGTGTGCTCTTGAGGCCTGCAGGTTGTTAGACAGATACGGACTTCTCCGTCAAGCTACTCATGGTAAGTTTATTGGTACATCTTTACAGTTTATGCAACTTTTTATACAGTAAACTCCTTGTTATGTGGCATGTGGGGGGAATGGAATCTCCCGGTTGCATGAGAAAAACTCTTACAGGGAACGAATACACAGCTTAAACAAGATTTTTCACTTTATTTCTTGTATGGAAGTCTTCCTATGTGACAGAATGGATTTAATAGTTAAAAATTTCGCATACATATACTGTAATATTAAACTAGCTTCTACTAATAGCTTGAGGGAGAATGATGGGTAGTGGTGCTTGTGGCGGCTGGGAGAACTGCCACGTTATGGGCGGACATGTGCAAATCTCAAATTTGTTTGAATAACTTTATAAAAATTGTGACTTTTATTTGCAACTTCTGCTGGTTGGATGAATATCCTGGATGCCTGGATATCAGATAACCAGGCGTTTTCTGTTTGTTGTTCTAAAATACTGTAACAGTAATCTGCTTTTGTTTTGAGAGAATTTTCTTCAAAATACTACATTCTCTGGATCCAAAGTTAGTCAAAGTGGCTGCAGGATGTGGACTATACACAAAAACATATGTACAGTACAACTGAAGTTTTCACATAAGAAAACCCAAGAAAACACAGTGGTTACACATAAGGCTATTCAAAAATATATCCACATACATACATCAATACTGTCAACTTATGCTATTTTCACAACCTTTACATGGATTAGTCACTTTTTAGAGACCAAGTATTAATCAGCAGAGTAGAATGGGTATGTGTGTTTAAGTATAACTTTTATGCTATTTTAAATTGTCCTTTTTCATTTGTAAGACTTTTGATATCAGATAGCAGATTATTGAAAATTTTGACCCCCACACAATATGTGCTTTTCTGAAAGCATAAGAGGTTAGCAGTTGGTTTATGGAGATAGTGCTTGTGTCTTGTGTTAACACTGTGTACATCTGCAATTGTCTGAAAATGTTCCTCATTATTTGTAATTAAATGTATTAATGAAAATATATATTTGGATGAAAGAGTTAGGATCTCCAGTCTCTTAAATAGATCTCTACAAGAATTATAGGATTTGACACCCATCATGAGTTTAACAATTTCTTTTTTGCTGTCAGATTATTAACCCTAGACAATTATACCACATTTCATTAAAGAGCGAAAGTAAGCCAAAGAAAGAAAGATTTGAGTGTGTCAGTGTTGCTGATATGCAACCCAGAAGACATGATGCACTTAGCTTTGGAACCAACTGATCAACATGGTTTTCTCAGTTTAAATAATTATCAATTTGTAGGCCAAGGAATTTTGTGCTTACTGCCTCTTCTATATATTTATCATTATATCCAATGTTGAATGGATACTGTGGTGGGTTTTTTGTTACAAATTTCATTACATTTGTTTTATCCAGATTCAGGGACAGCTTGTTTGCAGATAAGAATTTACACATTTGAGAGAGAATTTTGTTTGATAGTATGCAGAAATCATCTAAATTTTTACTAGAATTTATGGCACTAGTGTCATCAGTGGATATTATGGGTGTTGATGAGGTATTTAGTGTAGGAGGCAGGTCACTTACATAAAAATAAAAGTAAAGGTATCCCTGTAACAGGCCATGGAGGCCCATAGGGTTGTGAGATGTTGAGGTTCCCACCTTTTCTAGACAATCAGCTCATAGATGGCGGCAAGGTTAGCCCTACACCCTGGCCGCCCTTTACCCCCAAGAATAATCCCACTTACATAGATTATGAAAAGCAAAATGCCATAAAATTGGTGCCTGGGGAACGCCATGCTTTGTTATTCCCCAGTTTGGTACTTTGTGTTGAATTTGATGATTTTATTTCAATCTTTTATTTTCTGTCAGGTCTGAACCAACTTCCTGTTGCTCATTCAATGCCCCCCCCCCAGTTAAATTAGTGAATAAAATTTCGTGATTTACGTGCTCAAAAGCTTTTGCCAAATGACAGAATATTTCACCAACATGCATTTTTTTATGGATAGATTTTAACACATTGACTGTTAGCTTAAAAGCTGCACTTTCAGTGGATGTTTCATTCGTGAAGCCAAACTGTTCTGGGACTAATATATTAATAGTCTGCAAATAATGACTTAAGCTATCTTAAGTGCTTTAAAGAAAGTAGTCAGTAGTGAAATTGGCCTTAGTGTGACATACTAGTTTTGTCCCCTTTATAGTATAGTAGTCTTACTACTGAAATCTTAAGACGATAAGGGAAGTTCCCTGTGAATAGTGAGTAAATTCAAATGTGAGTTAATGGGTGACTTTGAAAATTTTACCTCTTATTCTATCAGGTATAGGGAACGGGTGGATACTCTGTGATGCCGATATTAATCTGTTCCATATCAATAGGTCATTTTTACTTTTTGACCAGTGATATAAAATAGCTTTAACAGGAATGCAAAAAAAAAAAAATCCTTCCACAACTATATGTCTTAATCTTTGCGGACTGCAAGTGTGCATAACTGACTGTTAGTTACAAGAATTCCCTGTTTACAGAGAGCAAGAAGCGCAAAGCAAAGGATTGGGAGGCTGAGGATTACTATGACAGTGATGAGGATACCTTCTTGGACAGAACAGGAACTGTAGAAAAGAAACGACAGCAGAGGATGAGAGCTGCTGGAAAAAAAGATCCAGGAGAGGTTGTTGAGACCTATGACTCTTTGGTAAGCATTGAGGAAGTTTGTTATTAGCTGACTTTCCTTTTTTTTAAATAAAGAAAGGCTTATGAGACAACCTTGCTGTCTGTGGCTGTCCCCTCCTCACAACAAGTTGGAACAGTGGAGCCAGAAGAGATGGCCACTGCTAGGTAATGGCTCGGCAAACACAGTCCAATGGCAACAAATACATATGCAACAATAGATGAACTGTTGGACATGGTGTTTCCTATGTGGTCCATGTCATATCGAATACTCAGTATGTAGTGAAAGGAAAGCAGACAATTAGTTCTTTCCAGAAATTCTTATGTGTGTGCATGTACCTGTATAAGACCTATTCCATTACATTCCTGCTATCAAGGCAGTACCATCCTACATCATTATATGAAAGAAATATATTAATAAAGATAAAGAATGTTTACATTTTTGTACTTTTTCTTTTTAGGTGAAGAAACATAATGAGATATTATCACAACTTCGGGATCTAGAAATTCAACTTAAGACAGCATCAGCAACTGTTAACAAGTCCCCATTTGAACAACATAAGAATGATGGTGATGGTGACGATGATGAAGACGCCCTTGACGCCTTCATGATGAAACTGTCTGCCCCAGAATTTGACAGAAAACTAGTAAGCAGAATTAAGGTAAATATTATGATTAAAGTTAAGCTTCAGTATGTGTAAGTGTCCTTACAGAAACAAGGACTTCAGTTTGAGCATGAATTCAGGCATAAAGTGTTTACAGTGGGGAAGGCACAAGTGAGTGACTGAACTCTGTAATATTCAGAAGGTCCCTGTCTTAAGCATCAGTCAGAAGACTAACTCTCCTAAGATCATTTATTTATAATAAATAAACATATGTTATATCTAATAATGACCCTTGTATAAGCAGGCACATATCCTATGGGCACAGATCTCAACAGCGCATTCAGAGTTGATATGCTGAGCTAGCAAATCAAAAAAAGAGGCACGCTGTATATATGGACTGATTATTTTCTAACCCAAAATTCTTTTTGCCAAAGACATCAGCTCTTGGCTGTAAAGTGGGAAAACACCTGAGATATTCATATTTTGAGTACTGCTCTTCATGATGAGGTGGCTGAGGTACAAACACCTAGGGGACAGAACCTCTAAAAACAAAAACTGTACCAGTATGGGGTACAATAAATACAGAACTGGCATCAACAAGTTCAGTGAAATGTTGCCATATTTTGTATTTCAGAGAAAACCAATAAGTTAAAGAAGAAATTTTTCTTTCATCTCTTTGATCTCTGTATGGTAAATGCCCACATACTGCACAGCAAAAAAGAACAGAAACCTTGCACATAGCTGTTCTATGAGCTGGTTGCTGAAGGCCTACTCGGTGATGTAGAGAAGATATTCATGAATGTGCCAGGAGTACTTCTGCAAGCAAACTTAGATCACTGTCCCTAGTGAACTCTGGCAACAAAGACAAAAGTAAAAGGATATCTCAGTGAACCTGCTACATGTGCAGACACTGGCAAGTACCAAACACAAAAAGCTGCACAGAAGCTTATGACAGTGTATGGTCTGAAGTATAATGTGGGCTCTGTTTAGGGGAGTGCTTTGAGAACTACTACTCAGAAATAAATTACTGGGGAATGATCATGTAAAGTGAACTTGGTTCATGTGATGGAAAGTTGACTGTGTTAGGGTATATTAGCTACTTTATTTCTGTTATATTTTAGCGTCCTGTTGCACTGATTTATGTCCATGATTTATTCCAGCCGTCTTACAGTGCATACACTCATCCACCTCACTCTTCACTCCTGTACTACATGTTTCGGCACAAAGGTGCCATCTTCAGGTGCTTTTCAATTTCTTTATTTCTGTTACTTTATTTCTGTTTGTGCAAAATTAGTCTGCAGTGAAAAACTAACTATTAATAGCCTGTTTCTTGCAAGGCACCTGAGGAATAATTATTATATTCTGCATTAAAATTTAATATTTTTACATACAAAACTAGGGAAGCTTTTCCAGCTTTACTTAAAACCTTCTAGTGCAGGGGCTTTATTTAAATACCTACAGATTGCAAGTTTTGAAGTAAATGCCACGTCATTCTGAGCACATACCTGCAGCAGCATACTGTAGAATATGCCTATTACCAGGAAATGTATTCTGGTTGATCTTGAAAGTGTTAGCAGCCTGGAACTTTTTCTTCAACAGTATTTGGAACACTGTAATAATGCTGATGTTGTTCATTTATATTCCAGTCTCAATTAACGGCTCTGAAACAAGAAGAAATCCGACTGAGGAATTTGGTAAACATTGTGAGGCCAGCTAATCTGCCTGAACTGTGTCCACCTGAGAAAACTGATCTGTCTATAAATTTATCTGTAACATGTAAGAAAGCTGTTCCACTAATTGGAACCAGATGGAAACCAGTTAACAAAAAGAAACAAGTGAGCAGCCATATTTATTTCCTGTTGCATTTGTCTTTTCATGACTACATATAAACAAAATATATTATTTAATTTTGCCAGAGTGTGCTGCTTTATAACAAACACTTTTCCATTATTCCTTGTCCTTTCATAAGCACTTATCATGTACCTGTGTCCACTCTTTTCCTCTTCTGTATAAATTTCAACCCTGTGTCTTTTAACACATTCATTGCCAAAATCAAGTTAGCACACCCCTCCTTATGATATAAATAAAATCACATCACCCCTGAGTGGACACGGATGGATCATTTAGATCACCAGTAATTATCTGTTTTTTTTTCTTTCCTCCCTCTGTATCCTCACATGTGTGATGCCTCTATTTAGTCTGTGTGGCAATAATGAGCCAGCATACACATAATGTATGTCAATTTATGAAGTCACAGCTGATTTCTGGTGTACACTATGACCTCTGTATTTATGGTTTCCACCAAAGTACAGTTACGGAAAGGAAAAGATTTTAGGAACACCAACAGAAGAGGAAATTGCGAATTATTTATATTTTCACACGATGGAATGACTACAGATGGGGTTTTGATTGGTCATTGGATTTACTGAACTCTTAAAACTTGTAACTACAAGTAAGGATTATGCTCTCACTGTTCTAAACACTTCACAAATTACTATAAGACAGAATAGGTCTTCTCAGTCTGTACAATCTTCATCAGCCTTTGCTTTGTAGTGGCTTTCAATGGCAGATGTTCCCCTTCCTCTGGGTTCCTGAACTGTCCCCAGCCGCAGCTCACAACTGAAACCTAGTGGTTATCTGATAGACAAACTGCTCTTCAAGACTCAACCCAACTCTTCATATGGCCCCAGGATGGCTGCATGGAAAACACAGTTCTTCTGTTGCAGTGTAATTACTGCTAGTGATGGCATGATGTTTCCATTTTTGCGTGCGGAGCCCTTTCCATGGACTGCACAGAAGATACCATTCCTGTGTTGTTTATAGGCTGCTGCGTAGTAATGGCTGGCTGTTGTGACTCCACAATCTTGTATGAGCAAATATGCCACAGTATTTATAATTTTGGTGCATCACTGCTTGGGGTGACTTAATGGGCCAGCCACCGCTATTTGTCTTCCAAAGAGTCCGACATTTCAGATGTCAAAATTGTTGCTGTCTTGTATTCAGCAAATCATGCATGTTTTGAACTGTCTTAAGATCTTCACATTGCCATTTTCAATTGAAATGGTCGAACTTTTTGGTACCAAAAGACTGAAAATGTTTGGTGTGCCTCATCTGTCACTGTGAACTGAAAAATGCACAAGAAAGATAGGTTGCCACTAACAGGTGTGAACCAGGGTGAAATATAACTGGCACTAATTCTGATGGATAAGAAAATATATTACTTGTATGTTCACATCTTAATACCAATTTTAACAATGCAACTTTTGTTAATCATGATGGATTCATTCTGATTCCACCAATTTGTAATGGATGGATTCATTCCTATTCCACTAATTTGTAATGGATGAATTTGATATGACATATGGGCATGAATAAAGATTTCCAGTAGCATTATTAGACTAGAGTAAAGGAACAGAAACTCCAAATTTGTGAACTGCATGTCTGTTGTACTGAACCAACATTCAGATATGTTAATAACATAAGCTTAGTAGTATCTTGCAGAGCCTACATTCTAGATACCTAAAATATGCTGCAGCATTATCTTTGACAGCTTATCTTGTCATAAAGTTGTTTTTAAGCATTATGGCTCCTCTAGGGAAAACTGGGTACTTTTATTCCTGTACTAAGTTATATACATTTATATGAAATACCTCATAATGTTCACTTCTGAAGACATAATTATTTGAAAGAATACAGCCACTGTTTCTGGGAGTAATTTCTTATTGTGAATCTTCCACCATAACATTCTTCCAAATCCTGAATTATTTAGGGGTTTCATTATACTAAGAATTCTATTAATTTTTGCAGACATTTCATCAGACTTCCATTTGTGTTTTAATCATAACAGCAGCAGCAGCACATATCTATGACCACCACTATGGAAATGTTCTAAGGCTTACTAATAGAAAGAATATCATAAAGAAATCGTATCTTGGAAAAGCAAATTTCTATCACCACATCTCATGCAATAAAAAGCTCATTTGTTATGAGTTTGTGAGTTTTAATACAATATTATGTCAGCAAAACTGAACTGTACTCTGTGTAAAATCCATTAACTTAAAGTCAGATATTACTTGCTTTCTTGAACAGTTTCAGATGGAATGTACTGAGGCTGTCTCAGATTCATCAACATTGAAGGCAGAACAAGAACAAGAGGAGGAGGAGGAGGAGGAGGAGGAAGAGGAAAGTGAAGAGATAAGACAGGAGAGTGGAAAATCTCCTGGTTCCCATGTAGAACAAGAAACCAAAGCATCAGGCCATAATGAAGAGGCAGAGGAACCAAATGGTACTGAACACAAAGGTATATAATAATATGTGGCACAATTTTCCTATTATCTGTTGTATAATGTGCCGAAAGAGCTACTGGATGCCACAGCATCACTTACTGAGACATGTAGTTTAGTATTATTTTGGACCGTGATCTCATTAATCAGTGGAATTTAACATAAATCCTCAGTAAGCAAATTAGAAGAAACAAAATATATAAACATGACACAAAACCTTTATCAGTAACAAAGTAATTATAAAATGTGTGTGCAGTAAGTCTTTTGAAAAAGCTCATAATGTATATTATTTCTTTTTGAACATTTTCCTTACTCATTCCAGACAAAGGATACAAGATGGAAACAGACATTTTGCAGATTGAGAGCCCCAAAAAATTACATACACTTAATCAGAAAACCAAAGTCTTTGGGCCTACAATGCCACCAACTCTGAAAGAAAACTGTGAAACCACATCCCACATTGATAAAATGGAACTTACACAGCCTCAGAGTGATGATGATGATGAGAGAAAGAAAGAGAGGAAGAAGAATAGGAACAAAAGAAGGATACAGAAAAGACATAAAAAGGACATTGTGGGCTATTTTTGTTCTTTATACTAGAATTAAAATTTCATGATGTTTTACAAGAGTCAATGGTAACTTTTTTTTTATTGCTAGTGGGGTGGGACTAAGTCCCTTGTACTGCAACCGCTTCTGGCCTATTGTACCAGCCCCAGACGATAGGTGAGGGTGATTGTGCAGCAATTGATGGAATGAAGATTGGCAAGGGAAACCGAAGTACTCGGAGAAAATCTGCCCCAGTGCCACTTTGTCCACCACAAATCCCACTTAACCAGACCTGGGATCGAACCTGGGCCGCCATGGTGGGAAGCCAGCGACTAACTGCTTGAGCTATGGCGTGGCCCAATGGTAACTTACTATATGTGGTGTTATCAGCACTTTCATGCTATAAGTAGCAGCAGTCTGATAGAACTTTTGGCAGAGACAGACATCATTTCTGTGTTCCAATAAGTGAACTTATTGCACACATATAATTACTCAAACACACCATGTACTGATGTTCACCTTTAATCCAGAGAATCTAATGGTTCATTAGCATTCTTGTCACTGCTTTCTTGCATTCTCTGTCAAGGTATTATTCTGGGATATCCTCGGGGACCTATCAAAACCATAAAACCTTCAGTCTGGATATCTGTTCTGTGGGTTGAGATTTTGGCCCATATATGGAGCAGGGATGCTACCCACTGAAATGGCACATTTGATACCAAGAAATACCCAGTCCATTTCACTAAGAAGCAACTCTGCTGCCAGCTTCTGTATGCCACAGAGTAACTTCCAATTTAATTTTTGGACAAATGATACTCCTCATATTAGTGTCAGAATGCAGAATATAGCCATTAGTTTTGAACATCAGTTCATGAAATTTTTATGGCACATTGTCAGATGATTTCAATAATTCTTTTCACTTCACTCCTCAGCTCTTTCACTGGTGTGCCCGAGGCTCCTAAACCATTCCATCCGGTAATGTCTCTTTCGTCTGCTTCTTTCCCTCTGCCTTCCCCTACTTGTTTGAATTATAGATAAATTGGGCACATGTGATATTTACATTTACCCCTTGAAGCAGCAGAAATGACATTTCTAGCTGGGTAATACCATATGAATATGATGGTTAGCTAGCTTCAAGTGAACATGGCTCAGCCATCAGGCAGTCAGTCACTGACTTGGAGTAGGATCAAAATTTTGGATCTTCCTCTAAGCTATTATTAGATGTGACTCGGTTACTCAAAACTATGGAAGTATATGGTAAAGCATATAATTTCTGGTGTTTTCAAAACAAAAAGTTGCAAAAACACACCTATCAATTTTGCTGTGTATGTGTGTCCACTTGTAATAACACAAGAAGCACTGAACAAAGAATGTTCTGAACAGAAGTTGTATATAAAAATGAGAGACACATTTTATGTCCACTGTATTTTTTTCAGTAAGACTTATTATGGTGTTCAAGATAATTAAAGAAATGGGATTTTTATGTTGTATCATCTCAACTCAAGAAATCGGAAGGAAAGTGCACCAGAATTGCCTAGCTCTGCATGCATTCCATAACTTGTTAACATTCTGCTTGAACCATAACAAAGTGCATCTCAGATATTACAACCCAAAGGTTCAACACTGTTAACACAAAAGCCTGCCACAGGTCTACCCTAACAATGCTAGAAAAATAAAATAAACCACATACCAAGTGCTATCGGGAAGTTCCAGGACTGGGTCAAAAAAGAAATGCTGGCTTAACTTACTCAATTTTGGCTGCATCTCCTTCAAAATAGTCCCCTTGGGAATGTATACATTGATCCCATCAGTTTTTCCACCCCTCAAAAGCACTGTGGGTCATGTTCCCTAATGCTGTTAAGTGCTGCTTGTGATTCCATTTGGATGTCACACGCTGTTTCAAAACGCCGTCCCTTCAGTTTCATTTTCAATTAGGGAAACAAAGGAAAATCACAGGGGTCTAAGTCTGGCGAGTAGGGAGGATGGGGCACGATAACCATGTTGTTGTTAGTCACAAACTCTGTGGCTTTCAGGGATGTGTGGGTAGGCACGTTGTCGTGATGAAGGAGCAGTGCGGCGTATGTTAAAATTTTCTGTTAAAATCTCCTGACAAACTCCATAACTGATTGCAGTGGTGTCTGCGAGCTCATGTATTTCTTGGCGATGGTCTTTGTGGATGAGTTCTCAAATTTTGTCAACATTTTCTGTTGTTTTGCTGGTGCTTGGTCACCCTGAATGTTCGTCATCTTCAACTGACACTCGACCTGCCTTGAAAAGTGAATGCCTCTTGAAAAGCCTCATGAAGCATTTCTAGGGTTTTGGTAGTGGATTCACCAATCTTCATGCAAAACTTGATGCAGACATGTTGCTCAGTTTTGCCATTTATCGCAGAAAAATTGAAACACAAAGTAGAAAAAGCACTCTTGTAAAAACAATGCGTGTTTATAGCACGGTGTCACATGGCAGACTGGTAAAATAGGCTTTTGGAAGTGTGACCTTGGTATCCCCTCTCATCTTCTTTCACTGAGGCAGTTACAAGAACAACAACAGTCCAGGAACTTTCTGATATCACCTTGTATATCCTCTTTATGTATGTATTATGTAAGTATTCATCACTTTGATTATGATGGTTGTTCAAAAAGGGCCTAACTATGATAGTGACAGGCGTATGCTTTCTCACATTTATGAGTGCACCCATCTGGTACTACCAGCTTTGGGGCTCAATCTTAATTACTCAGTTTTCTTTTATAGGCAATGCAACAAAAAACAGATTATGATTCATCAGACCCCAAGTATTCAGTGTGGATGCCACCAGAAGACCAGAAAGGTGATGGAAGAACAAAACTGAATGAAAAATATGGCTATTGATAAACCAGCATATAAGCCTGTTGGTACATCTCATTACAAAAAAGAGGACAAACATAAGAATGTATGATTATGTGTTACCCTGTAGAAGTTAATATTTATATGGCCAATAAAAAACTATCTGAATTTATTTGAAAAGTGCACTAGACAAGAATAGTCTTCTTCATATTACAGTACAGGCAATTAAGCCTCTTCTGGTTTCACTTACATATTCCATCTTTTCCAGTGTCTTCCCTTGTCCTGGTTTCCTTTTGGTTTATACTGTGGAATCTGTTTTGGTATTCTGTCATCAGTCATGGCAATAATAGTTTGGAGTAAAAGAATTAAAAATTATGCTAACCCTTTGAATGTGGACGTATGCATCCTCTCCTCCATACAACTTCATGGAGTAGTGCTTAATTAGTTAAGTACAAGGATAACTTTGCTTTTTGCCTTTGCTATTCATTTAAAGATGGTGCAAATACATGGCTATTCATGGTAGCCAGATGAAGATAAATCTTTAATGCTGTAGCTGGTTGCAATTAAACTGTCTAGTATTTTGAAGAATGCCGTCTTCTAGGATGTGGTGCCATGTAGATCTTGTGTGAACTGACGTTCCTCCAAAATCTCAGTTCACACAAGATCTATATAGCACGACATCCCAGAAGATGGTATTCTTCATACTCACCACCATGAAAACCTCAAATCTGACATGTCAGGTATTTTGTGTCTTCATCTCCTTTTCTTAAAATCAACATATTTTTGTAATAGTTTAAGATACTGCATTGAGAGAAAAGCATCTTTAAACTTATGAAAGTTACTGTTATTTGTATAAATCTACTAAATTTGTGAATACCTTCATTGGCCCTGTCCTTATCAACATGGTCGTAATGGTGGGCCATATAACCATGGAGGTTTAATGAATGGGAGGAACTGGGGTGTATTTGCTGAAGACAGATGATAGCTGGGTATTGATACTGGTTTAGAGTGTGTAGGTCAGGGAATCATACAGAAATCATTAAACTTCCACTGTATCAGGTTCATAATTACTGATCAGAAGAAAAGCTATAGACATATATGAACTATTGTGCCTTAATGGGGGGTGTCTCTAAAAGATCCCCCACTAAGGCAATCTCTCAATGAGTCTGATGTGCTGAAATACAAAACGCTATGGTGGGGCATGGTTAGGGGACCACAGTGATTGAGCTCCAAACTTGACTGATTCACACACTGCATGAACATAAATTATGTAGTAGCTCACATACAAAGCCTTTTGTTTCAGTGTATAACCTATTCTGTAAATACTGATAATATACATTGGCATGGTAAGCCGAAATTGCATTTCATCACTTTGGATATTTCATCTCATCATAAATCGTACACTGCATGCATATATATTTTTTTTAAATCATGACTGCAATTTAATTCCTTCTGCCATATGCACCATATGCACCTGTTAAGTGTGTACAGTATACTTTCACCATCTTTTTCCAATTTTGGGGGGATACTGAAAGGTTTTTGTTAGTACATAACACAACACTTTTTTTACTTCTTGCAAATCAAGATCTACACTGCTCTTAACATACTGTGAATACTACAGACAAAGATCAGGTGAAAATATTGCTATGAATGAATTCACACATGAAAATGTATACCTACTGTGTACTTGAGGACAGAGCTTATGTCTTAGCTGGTCCAAGATGGAGTTTAGCAAACTCTGAAGCACTGTGAAGAGCATCCTTCACCAAAGTTTTGAAATCAGCTGGTGGTAACTTCTTGCCTTTCATATAGAACACAAGACATGGGTTCTGGCCTCTTGGAGCTGCCCCCTGAGCTCTGAGCACTTGCAGCACAGACTGCATCCAAAGCTGAGCACTGAAATTGCGTGACACCAGAGCCTGTAACAATCATCACATAACAGCACACCACTTTTCCAACTACAGTGCAATGCACTGGTACCTGTGAATTGCAGAAAAATGTGAGCACAGTTTTTCTTCCTGTTGGTTGAGATCTGAATTTCTCTTTGACAAGGGATATTGGGTGTTTCCATTACATATTTTCATGATGATGGATCCATATTCTGTCACCAGTGACAATGCGACTCAAGAAGGTATTAGCTTCCTCATGATATCAGTTCAAAAAGCAACTTGGGATATGCAAATGCTTATGCCCCTGCTGCTCCATGAGTAGTTTTGACACCCACCTTGTACAGTCAACATGCACAGGCACTCTGATTATTCTCTGTCAGTGACACTTGTTTGGCCAGTTCTTAACATATAAATTCATTCATACATAAATGATATAAACTCCGTCTCAAGTGCAAACAATATATTTTGTGTCTTTGATCTTGCTCCCTACACTACATGTTTCGGCCTCAGACGGCCATCATCAGGTGTATAACACTCACGTCGCTGTCACACTGCACCCAGTTCAAAATTTAACATCTACAACACTCTCCCTGTCATTATCAACTTCTACTTCGTTGATAGCTGTCCACCCATAGATTACTTCACACACGTTAATTTTGAGTTTATTGTAATAGCACCATAATAAAATCTTTAGTTCTAATTTTAAACCTTTAAATTCTTGTCCAAATTTTAAAATTTTAAAATTGTTAGGGTTATTCGCCCTGTGTTTGAAGTGCTGCAGCGGCTAGTTCTTGTTTCCACACTGTATAGGTGTTATCTGTAATATACAAATATATTTGTATTACTATCTTATGTATGTGGTGTTTTCTTATGTGTGTATATTGTTATTTGTACTTACCCTGTGTAGTCTTTCTGTGTGCGTGCCGCTGCTATTCTTTACTACGTGTGCTGTCTGATGTACTGTGTGCTGAGTTTTATGTTTGTGAGTGTAGGGGGGAATGGGTAGTGGGGAGAGGAAGGTACCGTTAGTCTGTATAGATTTCGTGTATCGTTTGAAATATGGGATTGTGTGTTTCTATGTGTGTATCATTCATGTGTAGGCCTTTCTTACTTATTTTATATATATGGTATTTCTCTAATGTATTCAAATGTCTGCCCTTCTTTCCCGTTGTTACAACTTCCATTACCTCTGTTATTGTTCCGTATGCATGTCCTGTATTTAGTATGTGGTTTGAGTACCCGGAATTGCTATCATTATTTCTAATATCATGTATATGTTCTTTATATCTAGTGTTAAATGTTCTGCCCGTTTGCCCAATGTATTTCAATGGGCAATCTACACATTTCATTTGGTATATGCCACTTTTATTGTATTTATCTATTTGTGGTTTTTGTTTGAGTATATTTTCTATTGTGTTTCGTGTGCGGAATGCTACTTTTATCTGTGTGTCTTTGAAAAGTTTTGTAATTTTTCTCACTTCTTTTGTACTATATGTAAATATGGCCCACTTTGTTTTATGTTGTTCGTTGTCATGTGTGTTTGATTTTTGTTTTCGTGTTGTCTGATTTAATCTTTTGATTATGTTTGTGTCGTATCCATTGTTCTGTAGTATGTTTTTAATAATGTTCTTCTCTATTTGTTTTCCTTTTTCCGTTATTGGGTATGTGTTGAGTCCAATTATTAGGTAATTAATACCCGACAATTTGTGCTCGAATGGATGGCACGAACTGTTAGGTATTATGTCTGTTTGTGTGGGTTTCCTATATATTGTGAATTGCGAACTATCTTCATTGCGATATATTGTTATATCTAGAAAGTCAATTGATTCTTGTTGTTCTCTTTCAATGGTGAACTTTATATTTTGTTGCAATTCATTGATTTCTTTGAGTGTATGTTCTATGTTTGTTATTTTTTCATCATATATTATTAATATGTCATCGACATATCTGAAGTAGGCCACTATTTGTTGTTTTACTAGAGTGTTGTAGATGTTAAATTTTGAACTGGGTGCAGTGTGACAGCGACGTGAGTGTTATACACCTGATGATGGCCGTCTGAGGCCGAAACATGTAGTGTAGGGAGCAAGATCAAAGACACAAAATATATTGTTTGCACTTGAGACGGAGTTTATATCATTTATCGTATGGAGTGCAACAGGATGCTTAAATATAATATTGCCATTCATACATCCTCTGCTGTGCCAAAGCACTGTGACCATATTATGATTATACTCTCTGATAAATTCCACATATCTTACATCTCAACTTACACAAATTAAATTACTGTATGCTGCTCTTCTTTGGTGCATGTGGTAAGCACAACAGCCATGATGATGTCACTAGTGGTGAAGGCCAACTGAACACTGAAGGTCAAAACAGTCACTACAACAGGGAGGTTCCATGCACACTCATGAATGGCAAGCCTTCTGGCTCACCCTCATACAAACAGACTTCCATATGAAATTGCCGAAGCTACAGATATTGTGAGATCTTCATTCTGTATGCAAGGGATAACATTTCTGCAGTTGCATACTGGCTGTGTGCTTAACTTGTAGTCTGTAATGTACCTGGGCTGCTTGCATTATCCTGATAT
This sequence comes from Cryptotermes secundus, assembly GCF_002891405.2. NCBI lineage: Eukaryota > Metazoa > Arthropoda > Insecta > Blattodea > Kalotermitidae > Cryptotermes > Cryptotermes secundus. The sequence continues at coordinate 560,789 of NW_019742442.1, forward strand.
ACAGGGTGTCCCAGGAGGAATGTGCCAAACTTCGGGAGGGTGTTCCTTATGTTGAAGTATGCCGATATAACCCAAAACACCTATGTCCAAAGTTGAACGGTTACGGAGATAATGGCCCAAGAAAAGTGTGGTCTTCTGGCAGGTCCAAGCACTGTACCTCGCTGTACCTCTCAGCTGAGAGCCCTTATCTATGTTTGTCCTTGAGTGCGATGATACTCCCTAGCCGTGCTTATGTAGTTGGCTCATACCAGAACGCGCAGTCAGCACGTTACGTCATCGCTCGCCAGTCATGTGTTATGTATACTGCTTGGAAACCTAAGGACAATTATGACATGGCGAGCGAGTATTTTGTACTTCAATTTTATGGCTTTCCGTCACTCACAAGTTGGTTTGATGTTACGTACATTATTAACATTACAGAATCCACATATTCCTGCCAGTTTTAATATGTATTTTGTAATCAACAAGTGTGTAACCCCGGTCAAAGTTTGACACTTCTCGGGCCATTATCTCCGTAACCGTTCAACTTTGGACATAGGTGTTTTGGGTTATATCGGCATACTTTAACATAAGGAACACCCTCCCGAAGTTTGGCACATTCCTCCTGGGACACCCTGTATATTGCAACACTGGTACCATAATACTAGTAATATTTTTAAAAATCAAATAAAACATAGGAATAAGAGAAAACGTTATCTCTGTGCTTAACTAATTAGGCGCTATGCCAGCACCAGTTTGAGAGAAGTAGCCAGCTTCATGCCCCAGCTGCTGTACCCACTATATAGGAGGCTGGGGGGACCCCAGAACCCATCTGGATGTTGTGAAGAGGAGAAAAATCTTGCCTCTACCAGGACTCAAACCCCAACCCCTCGGCCATGCAGCCCATAGCCAGTCGCTATACTGACTAAATTATCCCATAAGTATGCAGTATAATTCATGTAAGTGCAGTGTAATTTAATTTAGTTTACTGACTAAGCTATCATGGCTCCAGATATACCTGGTGAGAACATTTCCTTAAATAAATGTGAACAAAAGACTGTGACATACCTCAGGAACACAACACCTTGCTTTGATAAGGCCTTCACTGTGAGCCAGCAGCAGCACAGGAATATGAGGGCACATCCTGGTAGCCTTCTGGAGAGGAACAGTGTCTGTTGTTGAAGAGCACTGTAGAAAATGGACGAGAAATGATGACTGGTTGGTTGCCAACAGGGTCTGCATTTCTGTTTCCAGTGCATCTCTGTGAGAGATAAAGATTCCTGCTATATTAGCTCTGATGTAGTGTAGCTTGGCTTGTCTCCACCAGAAGACAGTGTAAAAAGGAGTACAGCATCTTCATTCCACCAATTGCTCCACAATCACCTTCACCTATTATTTGGGGCTGGTACAATAGGCCAGAAGTGGCCACAGTACAAGGGACTTAGTCCAATCCCACTAGCAATAAAAAATACCAGAAAAATTAAACTTGGACATTTCGAGGAAAGGTCACAGCAGTCTTGTGACACTGGAAATTACTACATGTCTGCATATCTGAATAGATTATTACACATCATACATACAGGCGAGATTATGACTGTCCATTTATCCATAAACATCATTTCTGAAACTATTTAACAAATACTGATTAAATCTGGTACGGGGTTGGGGGCACTATATTAAAAGTTGTCTCGCAGATTTAACTTTATCAATTTGCTAAAAATATTACTTACAGTACAAAAAGTTGATAAATGACATAAAATATACACACCAGTGAAATCTACAGATATTATTTGAACAATTGTTTAGAGTGAATATTTAACAAAATATAAGAAAAAATAATTTATGACGAGTTTAATTTGTGGCATAATTAGCTCGGCAACAGTAGACTGGTATCTACAATACCTGATTTTAACAGCCACTGACACATGAGGGGGGAACCATGAAATAATGCATACTTTGCTACAATACAGTGTTCCTAATGACAGATGTGACTTATCTAGTCTTAGCAGTTTAAATGCCAACAGAAGTTCATGACATCACTACTACTTTCCAAAATATTTTGTTTTCTCCAATTTGTCACCAAACTTCTACAAAATGTACATGGGTCGCAATAAGCAACCTGAGTGAAATATAGATTCATTTTTAACATTAGTCTACTGGATCTTTTATTTACCTAATCACAATACTTTTATTCATGTGATTAACAACAGAGTTTAAATACCCAACAGTAAATGTGTGAAGTTTTATAATGAGCCAATATTTATACAAATATAATCTACTCTGAACTTCAAATAATGGGGTCTGCAGACAGGTAATGGCATTACTACTGATACTCAGCACAAATGAATAAATCAATGAAAAGTTCTGTCTTCTGGAATATAATGCTATGTAGTCTGTTGAAAGTCAATTGATGTTTCAGAGGAACATGTAGCTTCCATCTTGGGTACTGAGGAACAAGCCAAGCAAGAAACCAGCATGAGGCAGGAGGCAAGCAGAGGTTCATGCTGGTTTCTTGCTTGGCTTATTCCTCAACCCTGAGGATGGAAGCTATGTCCCTCTGAAATGTCAGCTGACTTTCAATGGACTACATAGCATTATATCCCAGGAGATAGAATTCTTCATAACTAGTGCTGGGAGAACCTCATATCCTACAGAGTAATTCAGTATTTATAAACACACACACACACATATTATCATTTTAAACTTTGAGACTACAGTCATCCCTACATATTAACAAATTATCTGTTCATATTTTTGCTCATATGTGACCAAGCCCCAACCATACATTATCACATATTCTGTCTCAAAAATTTTCCTGAGTGCATCTTTAAGAGCTTCACACAGCTTCTGAGCATTCACCCCTAGCACATTATGGTCCAGGTCATTCCAAGCCTTGGTGTGGTACTGGCAATATCTTACATAGGCTAGTACTGAATTTGTATTTCTTGCATACTTGTGCCACTCAAAAGAAAGATAAATTATGTCAGCAATGTAAGGATAAGCATAAAAGCTAAGAAGAAATAAAATAATAATACATTATTCATTAAGAGGGTACATACATATATTTATATGTCCATGACCTTTCTTCATAATTACCACTATTCATGATCACTTTAGGAATTTATCCCTCATGAGTATGGGGCTCTGCATGTTCTGTGATATTTAACATAACAAACAAACTGTCTGGTGGTAGAATCCAAAGCTTCAACACTGTTAATACTAATGTCAGCCAATGGATATGATCCTAAACCAGGTCCATCCATCTCTGCTCCCTCACAACCATTTCCCTACAATCCATCCCAATATATCATTCTTGCTTTTATTTTTCAGTAAGAGTGCTTGCTTTTCAACAGACTTTCCCTCAAAAATTCTACCTTCCTTTCTGCCTCACCCATCTCAACTTCATGCAACCTTCTAGATTTCTCTGCCTTAACAATATCAGACAATCTTAAATCACAAATTCCCTCAATATGTACTGTCTTAGATTATTTAACATTCCTTTATCAATTGCTCAATAACAGGATGATGTAAATGATAAATTTAAAAGGACATGAAGGAAAGTAGTCATGATCTCTTTTAGGATGCTGTGTCAGCTTTCTCCTGAAGGGACTGAGGGAAACCACAAAAAAAGTAAAGAGAGCTAGTCTTGATGCCAGTCTTTGAATGTAGAGTACGAATGATAACTACTCAACCACAGTGTCTCGAGTGTCTGATATATGTAATATCCCAATTTAATATAAATATATTTCATATCAACATATAAAAGTTATGAACTATGTGAATCTTAAGTGACTATGAATGCATTTACATTACATGATGTACACAGAACTAGTATATACACACTTCGCACCTTACAGAAGAACTTGTGTCAACAGTTGTTGACAACAACTGTCTCATTAAAAATTACTATTAGTGAGGTTTAATGATCCCTTATTATTATTAACAACAGTACAGGCCTACAAATAATAATGAATTGAATTAACTCATAAAAATATTTGAAAAGCACCATCATACCTGAGACTGCCTCGGGCATTTTCTTTCAACCTTTTGCTTATATTTTCGATCTTCAAAAGTTCCTCAGAACGAACAGTGTAAGGCAGATTCTGGGTACCACTAACCAACTTCTGCTTCAATTCCTGCAGCTTCACATTCAACTGCTCTGCCTGATGACAAATAAAACAATCTCATTATCTTCTTCGTAACGAACTGTTTGAGCATTCAAACAAGGCGGCAGGTGGTTGTAGTGCAGCAGGAAGGAGAACTCCCTGTGCTTAATTAAGCACCACACTACAAAAACTTATGGGGGAAATGAGGTGTAGCTCCATGCATTATTAACCTCAGCACTAGATGAAGGTAAGTGGTCAGCTGCATGTCCTGGGCCACTTTACCCCCAGGGAGAGTCCCTAGTACTGACTGAATAGGTGTGTGGGTGGACCCTAGAGACAGTCTGGACACTGTAGAGGAGTGGAAAATCTCTTGCCCCTCAGGAATCAAACTCAAACTCTGTGGCTGGCTGTGACTACTTATTCAATGTATTCACAGCAACTCTCTTTACCTGGAGGCCATCTTCTCTGTCTCCAGGCTGAGGATGAGCCATGCCATGATCACAAGAAGCCTGCTTAAAATGGCATGACCTGATTGTATGAGAATAAGGTGCTGAAGAAGATACTTGAAACAAAGTAATAGCAAAGGGCATGAGAAAACTGCATAATGAGGAACTGAATAACTTCTTGTCATTGCCTAATATTATCAGGATGATTAAATAAAAGAAAGTGAGAAGGATGGGACATGAAGCATGCATTAGGAAAAGACATATATACACCAATATAAATAGAATGTACAAGTGGTCATGGCTATTTAAAGGTACTACCTCAACATTTTCCTGGAAGGCACGAGAACCGGTCATCAGGAGAGCTAGCTTACGGGCCAGGAATTAAATGAGCAATGACTGAATTATCACCAAAAGCTGAGTAAGCACAAAGAGCCTCTTTTGAGACAATATCCAAGAATGTACTCTGAGGTACTGACAGAAGCCATAAACCATGATTGCTTGCTTCCCAGTGATGAACTCAACCCAGACGCTTCTTGAAAATAAAGGAACCAAAATCCCTGAACCATAACATCTTATTTATACTCAGAATATAGCAACAAATGTGTAAGAATGACCTTACATGAACAGTTAACAGTACAAATGTATATAAAAGTTTCATAATAAATGCCAAAGATCATATCATAAAACCCAGAGACCTGGTGTGCAGACATCTTAGACCCAATGAAGCCCTCCACTTCAGCATGAAGAGCCACCACTTCTTGAGCCATATGGTGGCCATGCTGGCGTGCTGATGTGGCATAGTCGCCTGTAACAGCTTTCAGACTAAGGACTCCACTGCCTGCAGTCTTCAACCCCACAACACAGAAGTCCCTGATGTCTCCCGTATTCAATACATGAGTACCACAACATGCCTCCCTATAATAAATTAAATAACAACATTACAAAATACATGCTGATGACAATGATTTAATTCATTCACTGTGCCAATACAAGGATATGAGGACTGAACTATTACAAAGAAAGTGTTGGCTATGTAGAAGTGGTCATAATGTAAAACAAGCCTCACCAACTTTTATCCTGATGACTGTAAATTATGGCTCTTACTATATTATCATTCATACTACTCACATTATTCTTCTGGAAGCCTTCTAGCTACAGGCCTCTTGTTAAATATTAACGCTATTAATTCTAATATTAAAGATTATTAAACTGAAGACGAGGCCAGAGCCCCAAGGCTGTAGAGCCATTGATGAATGAATGAAATTCTAATATTAAATACTGTGTATCACATATGTTTTGAGAGATTACCTGAACCTGCCCTAAAAACTCAGAAACGTTTCTACGTAAATTGCTGTTTCCATCATTAGTGCTCAAAAGTGTTCTCATTTCCTTTTTGTCTCCTACTCGCATTTGTTCAGTGTTAGTAAATTCTTGATGCTTTGATACATCATATGATATATGGGTTAATGTTTGTGTTTCACAGGCCGTATTTAAATGGTCATGCTAGGAAGGATGGGTCCAACTACAAGGAAGCATGATATGCATTATTATTCTGCCAACCTGGTTAGTTATCATGTAATTGACTTTAAAATGGGATTTCAGCCATTAACACGAAGTACTTTCAAAATTTATATCTATTGAGTACATCAGTGAGACAAGTCACCTGTGTGTAGACAGGATAGATGAAACATAATCAACAAACTGGAGATCATAATGATTACCAAAATTATTCACTGACATTTCTGCCAATAACAAGGCCCTTTCACTTCCTTCTTCTGAGCATCTTCCTTCATTTGATCTCTCTACTTGTACTTCGGTCTCCTTATTCATTACTTATTTGTCAACTTCACTTTTAGTCCCCATACAGGAATCCTACTGTAGTACATACAGCTGTATTCTTAATTCTACAGAACTCTCTTGGGTTACTTCTACTATTTGATCTTACCAAATGTCATCATATCGAATTCTGTCCTTTGGTGTCTGTTTCAAAATATGGCTGCAAACAAGGAAAAAAGTCATGCTACGTACTAACCTTGATGTAAGCAACCCATCAGCTTCAACTTCTATAACGCGTATTTCTTCCTCAGGGTACACTTCTCCAGGTACAAGGGTCACATTCTCAAGGGAGAAGAATTGGTTGCTTGACACAGTGTACTGTTTTACAGGAATAGCTGCTTGCACACATTTCTGCACCATCTCTTCCAGCTGCACCTGGGTTCAGAAGAATTATTCATGTTATTGTGGCATATTTACTCAAGACAAAAACTGTGAAGCCAGCAGAGAAAGTCATTGCTAGGGAGCAGGTCTGCAAACATGCCCATTGCTAGGCAACAGCGTCATAATGTAGCATGTAGTACTGTTGCTATGCAACAATCATGAGATGGAACAAGCGTTGCTTGGCAGTTACAGCAGTTACAGGATTTCCTCAGCCACCTTAACAGTCCATCCAGTTCACCATGGAAACAGAATCAGGCAGTGCAATTTCCTTTCTTGATGTCCTGGTCAGCAGGGAAGAGATGACACTAACCTCCAAAGTCTACAGGAAACGCACCCGCACTGGACAGTACCTCAACTTTAACTCTAACCATTCGAGAGGTACAGGAAATATAAGGAATCGGCCCATATGGCATGCTTAACCAATCCAATCAGCCAACCCAAATCACAATATCCTGGTGTGCTATGCTGTGGGGAGAAGAGATGGAAAGAAATAAAGAAATTCCCCATACCCAAGGGCAAATGCCAGAATCAATTTCTGTCCATGCCACATTCTTACATATCCATGTATTCAGACAAAAATATACTTTATTACACTTTTAATATATCTCTTCCTGACAAAATGGGTATTTTCCTAATTATCCAAAGTCCACTTACTTATAGCTCAACATTAAATTAACTTACGATGTTCTGTATGTTAAGTGTCTCTCCATATATAGAAAACTCAAATACAAGGTTAGATTCTGTCACACGGCTTGATTTCTGGCATGTAACAGTAAGGGTTTTATGAAGGGCAGCATTCAGCAGGTGAGTTGCAGTATGGTTCCTCATTTTGCCTAGTCGATGGTCTCCATTCACTTCAACTGTTGCAGTGTCTCCAATACAAACACCATTCCCTGAAATGTTAGTAGAATATTATTTTCATGACTTCATGACTCCACAGCATAATAGGTCAATGAAAAATACTTGGCATGTACATGGAATGACTTTCTCTATTCAAGAAGAAGCTTGAAACAGAACATAAATCTCTCTCTCACTCACTCACACACACAGATATATATTGTCTCTCTCTCTCAATTTGAGTTCCAAATTTAAAGATTTGCACATGCCTAATTAATACCTTGCAACAGGCCACACTCAGCTCCTTCCCTATTCTTCCCAGTTCTCTGTACTTGAACATAATCATGACATTATGCAAGATTTACAGTTAAAGCACTACATGAAAAATCTGTGAAACTGTGGACAAAGTATTATAGGCTATGTCATACACAGATAACAGCATGCTTCCTTTCAGAGCATCAAAAATGATGTTAAGTAACAACTGGGAGGACTAAACATAATGGAGGAACCAAGTGAATGAAGTTATATAATATAGAGCAAAGGATGAGTGAGCATAGGTACAGATGTCTTTGCATCATCTGCCATTTTAAAATTTGTATAACTTCTTTGTTATAGGTCTCAACATTATGAAATTTTCATAGAACATTCTACACATGTGAGGGATCTGTTGCCATTGGTAATACTGAACTGAGTAAGCAGAAAGCATCATATACAATGGATTAGAAAGTGTTTAAAAAAAACGATTACCCTTCTGGTGGTTATGTTGCTGAGGTTACAAAATGTTGTCGAGAGTTTTGTGTTAGTATCACACCACCAGCAGACATGATCTACTAGACTGTTAAACCATGTCACATGGTTCTTCAATGAAGCACACTTCTGCTTCAAGCATTAAATTAACACTATCAGAAGAGTAAAACATTTTGATAACACTTTCTGAACCACTGTACATATGATGCCATCTTCTTACTGAGTCCATCACTGCCAACAGCAACAAACAGATTTCCCAAGTGTATAGAACAGTCTATGAAATTTTCACATAATTTCATTCAATAACAAGGAAGTTATACAAATTTTAAAGTGTAAAATGATAAAACAACACATGTATATGAGAAGCTCTTATGGGAGAAGACAGAAGATTAGAAAAAGCTATATCATAAACAATTTATATGGTACCTTTTGTTACATATCCATGATGCAGAAGATATCCTCCAGAATTAGTCACATCAGTTACATGGAATTGTGTTCCATCATTTGTCACTAACTGCCCAGTGTCACTGGCTTGTCCACCTGCTTTATGGTAGAAATTACTTCGGTCTAAAATAACACTGCAGTGTGTATCTTGCCCAATCTTTGGCACTACTTTCCCATTCACAATTATAGCCTTCACTTCACACTCCATGGAAGGGAATACATATTTGTCATTTTCTTTAACATAACTATATTTTTCAGTGTTTTCTGTAAAATCCAGACCAAGCTTTACAAGCTGATTAAATATTTCCTGGACCTGTTCATTTTCTGCATCAGATCTAAAACTCTCCTTTGTCTGGGCTCTGGCCACATTTAATAAATGCCTAAATCCATTCACATCAATTTGGAAACCTTCCACTCTGGCCAGTTCTTGTATAACAGTCTCTTCCAAACCATAAGTATCATACAATTTAAATGCTAATTTAGCTGGTATCATTACACCAGGTGAATCTTTGTTGTTTTCACATAATTCTATATTTTCCTCCATCAACTTATTTGTATAACTTTCTTCTAACTTGGCTCCTGCAGATGGCATGGTAGATGCTTTTGTGGTATCTGATCCTGTCAGTGAAATGTATGCTTTAAGTTCATGATACCCTGCTATAAGACCTGGCATCTCTAGTATATCCAAATTACAGAGCTCAGGTTTCACAGAGAGTATTTTGTGCCACTTGTCTACAGCTTCTAATCGAAGCAAACGGAGTACTTCTTCTTCATGATTGATAATCAACTGAACCTGAGAACAAAAATAAATTTCTTACTGACAGTTATATTAACACACCTTGAAACAATATCAAATTAACAAGGTTTTACAGTCCATCATTATGACACCTTTACAACACTCCCAATAAAGGAAACATACCTGCTTCAGGCGATTTCTAATTTCTGGATATGTTTCTCCTAGAGAATCTGCCACATAATTTGTCAATTCAGTTATAAGCCCACTTTCAACTCCAAATTTCTGTTGTGACACCAACATTGCTTTTCTCATAACACGGCGTAGTTTATAACTGCAAAAGAAAGATTTAGGAACAAATATATACTGAACTGACATGCACCTCAGAAGCCATATACATACACAGAACAAATAAATACTCACTTCTGATCAGGAAACATGCCATCTGCTAAAGCAACCGTCATCATTCGGGCATGATCTGCCAGTATTCTGTATCCTGTATCAAACCCCATTTCATCCTCATCCTCAAATCGTCCCCGATACACTGGAACATTCCTAGAAAGCTGAACATCATATAGCAATTATTAAATGTATAAAAAGGCCCTTAGGCTTCAGAAAATCTATATTCCAGACAAAACTATAGGTTCAAAATGAATTAAATCAGAACACAGGGCTTCATACTATATGAGATCTTATGAAGAAATACTGAGATAGAATACATATCTCAGATAAATCATACTACATAGGGATGCAGCTAAATATGTGCTGATTTGTAGCATTTGAGGTTCTCAAAGCAGTGGTTATGAAGTATCTACCTTCTGAGATATAATAACATGCAGTCTGTTGAAAATCAACCTACATTTCATGGGAACAAAGCAAGCTTTCTAACATGAAATTACTGGTAATATTTTCTGGAGTCCTCCAGTGGCATTAATAAGGGAAGGGAAGTGCAATTTGAAATAGCTTTTAAACAATTAAAGTTCAAAATTCAGGTGATCTCACATCTCTATTAACAGCACAAAATATGGCTGAACTTATATTTGCCCATACTTTATACATGTTTAAAAAATGAAAATTCCTATCTTATGGGATGCGACAGTGTAGTTTGGCAGACAGATAGTAACATTTTAGGAGAAATCTATCTACCAAACTACACACTGTCACATCCCAGAAGACAATAATTGCAGAAACTTAATTCTCACGTTTAAAAAGCTTCTCCAACAAGCTTCACAAATCACTATCACTCACGGAGTTGAGCTCTTCTTAAGAAGCTGCCAATTGTGCAGCTATTCAAGAACTTCCCAGCATTTTATGGAACCCGAAAGTTCATTACCGTGTTCACAAGAGCCCTCCACTAATCCCTATCCTGAGCCAGATCAATCCAATCCAATCCATACAATCCCCCATCTTATCTCTCTAACATCCATTTTAATATTGTCCACCCACCTACGTCTTGGTCTTCCCTGTGGTCTCTTTCCTTCTGGCTTTCCCATCAATATCCTATATGCATTCCTCTTTGCCCCCATTCATACTACATGCCCTGCCCATCTCATCCTTCTTGACTTGATCATTCTAATTATACTTGGAGAAGTGTACAAGTTATGAACCTTCTCATTATGCAGTTTTCTCCACCCTCCTGTCTCAAATACCCTCAATCTATGTTCCTGCCTTGATGTCAGAGACCAAGTTTCACAACCATACAGAACCACAGGCAGAATTATAGTTTTGTATATTCTAATTTCGCTTCACGAATAATCAGGGAAATACGTCAAAAAAAGGGCATTACAACTTTTTTTTTTCATTTCACAAAAGAGACTGTCTGATTCTTAGGCAAATTAATAATGCTTTTTAACAGCAGAAATCTTAGGACATTATAACAGATAGAAAGATACAGGAATGGCAAATACATGAAGTTTTGGAAAGAGACAGTTGTGGCTTTATGTTAAAATATTCAGCATTTGCCTGACATAAATGAGGATAATCATAAAATGCTTAAGACAGGATGGCTAGTGATTCACTCTGGAAACTCTCCAAATGTAAGTTTATAGCACTACTGCTACACTCCACCTTCATGGCCCAAGGAGTTTAAATGAATGTGTGGGAATACTCAGCAGTTTGCATTGATATTTCACTGAATGCATAGGCTTGTTTCACATTTCTTCAAAAGATAACTTCAAACAATGCTGACCTTATGAATAGCTTTGAACAGAGGTTGGAACAAATCAGTGTCATAGTTGGATTGCTTTCCTTGAAGAATTGCAACAAGACGTTCCAGTCCCATTCCAGTGTCAACATATCGACAAGGAAGCTCTTTTAATCTGCCATCTGCACTCCTAGTGACATGAAGATAAATTATTAACAAACAGGAACCATGTATGTAAACTTTCATCTTGCAAAGATATCTCAGCATGGGAGCTATGTTGCTAGCTATGCTGGGAATCACACTCATTATCATTTAAACTTACTGATATGTTCAGCTACTTCATTATCATGCTTTTCCTTTTGTGTGTTATTTTATGACACTGTCAGCAGTTAGACTGGTAGGATGACTGATAAGTTGGAAATGATTTGGAAGGAAGAAGTCATGGCCTAAGCTGACTGATCTATGTGCAGGAGTAAAAGCTTCTAAGGTGTTTCTTTATGCAATTTATTTACCTATTACAGTTTTGCTGTCGTCATCGTCATCATCATTGTCATCGTCATCATCGTTGTCATCATCATCATCATCATCAAGCACAAAATAAGAAACTACCAATGTCTGACCTGAAACAATTCTTGCTGCCTCCAAAAATCCTGATAATGGTCTACATGGAGCAGGATTTGGAGGAGAAGTGACAACTGCCAGGAGGAAGACTGGATTTTACAAAGAACATACAGGATACAAAGCCCCTGACCTGATTCAAGAATAGTATCAAGCTGTAAGGCCACTCCATGAACAACCATTTTAATTGTCATTTTATCAAACAAGGTAATGAAACTTGCTCTGTGAGCACTCTGTTAGAAATGGATACTTTTATGTCACCAGGGAATATAAGAAAGTCGATGGAGTCACCACTGGAGTGTCTACCAGAAATGAACAACTTTCTTACATGTCAAATTAAACTTACCTGTTATACTGTATAAAGACTAGATTCCATATCTCTGTAAGGTCACTGTGACCTCTGTTGACTCTATCTGCAGCGAACTGACGGCCAGGAATATGATCTACATGGATCTCAGTACATGGACCACAAGGTCCAGTAACTCCCATTTCCCAGAAGTTGTCATTTGAACCAAATGCCAGAATGCGATCTTGTGAAACACTGCAGAATGAAATTCAACAAATTACTATCCAAAAGAGGTCATACTTCCACAGGTATGTACCTTTCATCTTTAACTTTGACAGCAGAACTGAAAGGTCCAATGTCATTACTATAGGTCTGCAACAGTGGCGTAGCATCACTACCGAAAGCAGGGAAGCAACTTTATATATGTGTATATAAATTTTTTCTACATACCCTATAGTTTCTATCTTCTATTTAAAAGAAAACAGCTAATAGTTTAATATGTATTGTATATTTAAGCTAATATATTAAAATAACACATAATTATCAACACAATTTTATAGCCATCAAATGACAGGGTTGTGAACCTGGCATATAATTAATGCTTACTTTATTGTTTATAATTCAGCTCGATTCTTCTGTTTTTCTTGGCAAACAGATCAATAACCTCATCTAGAAAGCTGGGTTTGGACTGCAGTTTGTTTAGGAAGGACTTTTCAATGTTCATCAAAGCCAGTGATGACAACCTATCCTGGTTCTGCGAATTTCTTAAGTAGTTTTTTAATCTCTTCAGAGCTGAAAATGAGCGTTCATCTGCAGCACTTGTCGCTGGTATTGTTAATACTAGCTCACATAATTTGAAGATTTGCGGGAAAACGCATGATAACTGAAGAGCATACATATATTGATGTAAGTCATACACACTATCTTTTGCCATATCTGGGTCCGAAAACATTACTAAAAGTTCACTCTTTAAGGCAACAAAGTCAAAAAATGCACCATAATTTTCTTTTAAACAGGAAAATGCTTTTTCAGGAAATGAGGTTCTATACATGGGAAAGTATCTGGCATCAAGAAGACTCAAGAAGAGGAGCGTAGCGTTCTCCGAAAATCTAACAGAGACATTCTGACACACGACATCAATAATTTCACAGAACAGCCGTTTATAGGAGTTTTTTCTTTCTTCTCCACTCATTGAGTCAATGCGAATTCTTTTGGGTCGAGTTGGGCCATTTGAATCGAAGACATTTTCCATTTCACTCCAAAGGTGGTCAAATCCTCCCCTTAATCTTTGCATGTGATGCTTAAATTCGTCTATTTTGGTATTGCAAAAAGCTATATCAGATCTCTTAGTTTGTAGGATTTTGAAAAGAGCGCCAGAATATGGAAAAATTGAAGAAAATATTTTCAGCATGAAATTGAAATCGAAATCCCTTAGAAGAGAGAGAAGTCCGCGTGCAGAAGAAATTGTTTCTACATCCCATTCTTCTGGTTCCTCTATTATAGACACAAGAAGATTCTCAATTCCTTCTCTGTATTCATGCACAGTTTCAGCAAGTCGGCTATGGTACTGCCATCGAGTAGGTGCGATAGAAGGAAATCTTTTCCTAAGGTGGGAATCCAATGCTTCAGTCCTTTTTGTGGACTTGGCAAAAAAAGTTCTAAAGCCAGAGAGAGTAGCAAAGAAGACCTTAACTTCCTTAATAAAACTAGCAGATTGTGCTAAGACTAAATTTAGTCTATGCGCATAACAATGAACAAAAATGGCGTTTGGGTACTGCTCGCGAATTTTTGCTTGTACTCCTGCATGTTGTGATGCCATAACAGCAGCACCATCATAAGTCTGTGCAATGAGTTTGGGACCACATTCAAAATCATTTAAAATCTCAAGAGCATGGTTAAACAAGGAATTGGCAGAACGGTCAGAGCTCACGTCTGTAAAACGCAGAAACCTTTCTTCAACATTGCCATCAGCTGTCACATATCGAAGAACTGAAGCCAACTGACACTTATTCATCACATCTGAAGTCTCATCAAGAATTAAAGAAACATAATTAGCCTTTGAAATTTCCTTTTTAATTTCCATTGTCATCAATTCAGATACAGAATGTATCAGTTCATTTTGGATGTCAGGAGAAGAACCACGGAAAGCAGTTGAAGACTCTAAATGATTGTGTAAATCAGAATCATAACGTGCCAGCATATTTAAAACCTCAATGTAATTTCCTCTATTAACAGATGCCACGCTTTCATCATGTCCCCGAAATGCTAAACCCTGAGAGCCCAGAAAACAAACTGCTGTAATTAATTGGCCTACAAATTTCCTGTTCTGTTTCACAGCTTCATTGTGTTTTTCAGTTGACTGTTTGTATTGGCTGCTTAGAGAAAATTCAATCCTTCTGTTTTTACCAAACAGTGTAATTTCTTTAAGGCAAGCAATGTGATTAACTGAATGCCCATGTCTTTTGCCAGATTAGTAAATGTTGATAATGTCACTGTAACCAGCATTGTTAAACACGTGTTTTTCTTTAGAAAACAAGAGTCAAGGCCAACAGAATAATTTGTTTAGTTTATCACTCCCACACAACCATGGAATAGCCTCATATAAACTGGTATTGAAATGCCGTGTGCAAGATTTCACTTTTGTATGTAAAGTTAGATTAGGCTTAGGTGCACCTTCTTCTATTATCTTAAGTTTCTCATTATAACTGAGTGAACTGAACGGTGTTTGAAGAAGTTTTTCAATCACACAGTGGTTATCACATGAAAGTGTCATGTTTCTATTTTTAACTTAACAGCAATCACAAAAACACTGGTCATAAAGTTATAATTACGCAAAGCAAAACAAATTCTGTATCGAGAAAAATACAGAATAATAACTAAACTGACTTGTGCATAAATGAGACGCTAACACCTTCTGAAAACTAATACACACGCTTAACTGCCAGGTCACAGACTATTCTACTGCGAACTGCAATGCCTTACATCTGGCAACACTGCTGGAAGCACGAAGCTAGTAGCATACCATAACGGATAGCTCACTTACAGACAACATTGATATTGGTCAGCCAGTTAACCCAGGGGAGGGTGGAAGTGAAAGACCTGCTGCTTCCGCGCGTGTTGCAGTTTGAAGTTCCCCGCATTTTTGAAGAAAATAACTGATCTATCCTGATAAATTGTTTATGTAACACATTAAAACTTGCAATATTCTCATTATATGTAATATATGTTCTCAGATTAATTATTATTTTGAAGTATGAAATATTTTTTCGAAATTGAAAAATTGCCAGAAATGTTCTTGGTTGCTTTTCTATAGGGAAGCAATGCTTCCACCACATCCATGTACCCTACGCCCCTGGTCTGCAAGTAATTTGTACTACTGAACTGTGTGATGGCACAAAATAAAATAATTACCCAATGTGTCTCCAGATGTCCCTAGTCTCCAAGTCTGGTTCCAAACCCAAAACACAGTCACCTCCAAAATATGTAACATACAGCCTGGAAGGGTTCAAGCCATACTTTCCTGTCAACAGATCCCAGGCCTGTTTGCATGCCTCTTCCTGCATACCGGAGACGAACAAAATTATTGCAATGCTATCAGAAAGTAACACAAATATAACAATGCCACTGTGTAACAAATACAAAATGTATAAAATTATGCAATTGCAGACTTTCAGAACTAAAATATGTAATTAAAAAAAGATAGATTTGCTCGCTCCATTCCTTTTGTGAATCAATTAATCCTGAATGATGGCTCCTTTACAACTGAATTATGACTGACTCATTGTTCTCTGCATGACTCATTATATATACTATCGGTAACCGTGGAAAATGTCTGTTGTAATGGAAATGTGCTTACCGAACCGTCAGCTAGCAGTGGACTTGTTGAAGAATGCCATCTCCTGGGATGTGGCACCATGTAGATCTTGTGTAAACTGATGTTTCGGAGGAACGTATCATCTCCATCTTCAGGGTAGAAAAATCCGCGAGAGGAACCAGTGGACTTAGTCTGCAGCCATCTGCTCATACTTGTTTCTCGCTCATGGATTTTTTTGCCCCGAAGATGGAAGTGATACGTTCCTCCTAAACGTCAGTTTACACAAGATCTTCACATCGCCACATCCCAAAAGATGGCATTCTTCATAGTCACCACCATGAAAACCTCAAATCTTACAATGGACCTGTTCGATGCTGCGGGAATGTGTGTTTGGTGAGCTGTAGGCTAGCAATGGACTTCCACTCTGTTCATTGTTGTGGGAACATGTGTTTGGGGAGCCATTGGCTAGCAATAGACTTCCGCTCTGGCTCTGTTGTACTGGCTTTCAGGTGTCATGTCACAGTATTACCAACTACCTGAGGATAATTTAATTAAACCAAAACCTGCAGCAGGGATAGGTGAAACAAAGAACAAGCTTGTGCTTGCTGGACAATGATTTCAGTGACAGATATCAAATCAGAGTGCTCTGCCTTCTCTTTATGCACCTACCTTAAAGTAATCTCCAAATGACCAACTTCCAAGCATTTCAAAAAAAGTATGATGATAGCCATCAGTACCAACTACGTCCAAGTCATTATGCTTTCCTCCAACTCTTATACACTTCTGGCTGTTGGCAGCACGAAGACATGGTGCTCGAATAGTTCCAAGAAACACACTTTTGAACTGCAAATAGAGAATAAAGATCACATACATCTTTACAGTATAGTGACCAGTTGTTTGTATTTGTTGTAATTTGGGCTATGGTTAACAGCTACAGCTCTGGGAGTTCAGTAAGCAAAAAATGAAATTTTGGGATTAAGCTTTACCACTCATGGTGACCTGCACTACTGTGATGTTGCATGCAATGGTTCAGAAGGCCTCTCATCACACTGTTAACAATATAAATACCATTAACCCCCAGTTAAAACCCAGCTGCCACCACCACAGTAGTGAGAGATTTAAATTCCCTTTTCCCAGATGAGGTCAATTTAATATGAGTATGTTAGACATCTGGATGCCAAACAGAAAAAAAAAATCAGTTAGTGCTTACAAAGAACAAGTTGGCCCAAGCAGTAACACTTCTGACTTGCATTTGGGAAGTGTGCAGTTCAAGTTTCAGGCACAACACCAATTATCCTGAGGACGTTTCATGGTTTTACTCAGTCTCTCCAGGGAAATTCCAGGATAGTAACTTAAATTAGACCGTGATCACTTCCGTCAACATCCTTTTCAATTCATTATTCTCTACCATCTGATCATTTCATGCTATAAAGTCTCAGCTACGGTTGGCATTGTTAAATATAAATATAAACAACACATTTAGTGCTCATAAAATATACATTTTTCATACTAGCTTCTTATTATGACAAAGGTAAGTTACATTTTAACAGTTACCTCTGCAAGTGCAGTGCTGTCTATCATACTGCAACACAAGTTAAAATTTGACTTCACTTTGGCTTCACTAAAAAAACTCATGCATATGTATAAAATGTTCAGAGATTATTTACAGCAAGGTGTTTAGAATAACCTGTCATGAAGGAAGTCTGCAAACTGACTGTTCCTTTCAAGTCACTCTTTATACCAATCACAATCCCATAATTTTCTACTGAGTACTGATGCAGTTTCTGGATTCACCATCATTGGAGGCTGTAATATGCATCACAAAATTTGAACCATAAGATGTGAATTTTAAGAAAAACTTTAGACCATTCCAGAAACTACTAAGTATCACAAGAAAAATTTATATACCATGATGACCTACATCTGGGATTTGGTGAACCCTGAAGATGCAGCTGCAGCTACTGCTGATCATTATGATGAATCTAAGTGCTACAATTTAAATTACCTGATTCATTCCAGCATTAACAAAAGCTACAGTAGGATCACAGATGGGGACAACAGGACTTGATCTCAAGAATGTGTGGCGATGATCTTGCACAAAATAATCTATAAAAGACTGCCTTATAGCTTTTGCTGATAATGGACCAGCACTATGATCCTGCCTAATGAATCTAAGGCAGAAACAGAGCTTGATGAGATGGTGACGCTGATTTGGTATTCTCATGTTGCTGAAACAAAGAAAAAATAAAATATTTTCATATCCTGAAACTGAATAGGAGCTGGTGGTCTACTGTTACAGCAGTGGATTCCAACTCTGAAATTTAAGGGTTCCCTTACAGATTTTTCCACGTGCTTTCCCCATACCTCACTTCTGATAAGCATTGGGGAATTAAAACCTCATACTCTTCAAATATACAGCATAAGTAATAACAGCACAATTTCTAAACTGTATCAAACTGCATGCATTCTATGTCTTCTATCTGTGTTGTGTGAAGGATGATTCATATGCAATACGAGCTCAAAATAATGTGGCCTGTTATTTCACCACTTAAAATATACCATAAGGCACATGACCATGCCATAGCTCAAGCAGTTAGTCACTAGCTTCCCAATGCGGTGATCCAGGATCAACGCTGGGTCTGGTCAAGTGGGATCTGTGGTGGACAAAGTGGCACTGTGGCCAGTTTTCTCAGAGTGCATCAGTTTCCACTGCCAATCTTCATTCCACCAAATTCTCCATCATCATAATCACCCAGGGCAGGTACAATAGATCAATCAGTGGCCAACGTGACCAAGCGGACCCAACTGGACTCCACCCCTCACTAAGCGAATTTAATTTAAAATTTAATTACCATAAGACATGTCATTCCCCTCAGAAAAAAGACATGCAGCACTTGCTTGCCAGTTGCGAAATTAAAAACTGATGGTTAGTGTGATGTGATAATGGATCCATATTCATGGCACACTGTACAATGACTGTTACACTGTTTGGAACTGTAGCAAAAATTAAATTATGGCAGACTTATACACAAGCTTAAATGCAAATCTGATCTGCATATAAAACAAAGATAGGAGAAAATAACAAGAATGAACAAAAATTAGACTAATAGTAATAGAATAGTTCTGTTAATGGATACTTCACAATGCATCAACTGCTGAAGTTATGTAGGTTCAAATGAGATACAGTACAATGGTTCAGTGAAAATGACACACAAATGACAAGGAACACACAAGCAAATAGTCATGGATTATTTAAGATATTACCCTGACATTTGTATGGAAGACACAGGAAAATCAGCACGGCATGTGAACTCTGTGCAGGCACTATAATTTAACCATAATATTTGTTTATAAACAATCATGAAGAACAGCCCTGTGTTTTTACCTTAAGTTGAGGAAGATGCACATTGCACATGTTCATGTATTCTTAACTAGAAGACTGCTGGAATAGAGGTTCCTGTAGTGGTGACATGTCATTAAGTACATTAAGTATCAAAAGCTTATGGGAAGTTGTTACAAGTGTTCTACATGTCAAGATAACATGCTAATTGGGGTATGTCATGACAGGAATGACTTCCCAATAAATCTGCCAGAGTGATACTGTGGAAAGTACTCACAACATAAAAAAGCATGGGAATTAAAATACATAACAGCTTGCCCCCTGAATTAAAAAGAATATAAAATTTTAAAGTTTTTAAAAATAAATTAAAAAGTTATTTATTACAAAACTGTTTTTTATTCTCTGTAGGAGTTTTTTTTTAATAACAATGACGGATGGTCGTTTGATAGATCAAGTTGGTTCTGATGTGGTGTGATTGTATATAGATGGTGTAAGTGTATGTGTTGCTTTACATTTGATTGCTGGGGGATGTCATACTTGGTTGCTAGCTTCAGCAGGGGGACAATGATCCTAAGATGACTGTATTGTTCGTAGTCTTGTGTATCATTTTGTACATTTTTAAGAGTTGTTCACTTGCAGTGTTTTAGATGGCTTAAACTGACTTGTCCAGTTGTACTTGTGCAAGGGTTTATGGATGTAAATAAATTATGAATTATGAAGCACACAATCTGAACTGTTAAAACTCACTCTCAAAGATAAATCCATACTCACATGGGTCAATGAGTATCCCCATAAAATAGCAATGAAGGAACTTTGTACTGACCACGTTACAGTTCACTGATATAACTTTTACTGAGGTAACACTTTAATTCTGCAGAAACCACTCAAACTTGATACCAAGGTCACATATTTAAGAGTTGAATGTTATCCAAGGTGCAATACATCACAGAAATAAGTGTTGTGAGAGAATGACCAAATGGGCATGCATTCTCAAACTAGCTGAAGCTTAAATGTCTGACACACTTCTTTCTACACATTCTACGAAGGACACGGTCAAATTGGACACATATGTACATACTATCTGATGGAAAGCTAACCACTAAGAGCATACCACTGGTATTAAAATAATTCCTTTATTGACACACCTTCTTTCTAACAAATTCTCAGAATCTTAGATAATTATCTGATTGTTATTTATTATGTATGAAACTGTAATACTTATTGTGGCATACTTATAGGGAATTTCTCTTTTATAAAATATTCGGCATCACCCCTATTGTTTATGCATTGGATTGTTGCACATGTGAAGTAATGTGGCTCCAGAGAATGCATATAATCTACCAATGTTATGGTCATTTACATAATGTGAGCTTCAAATATCTGATGGTGAACCATTCTATGGTATTTGTGGACAAGAAAACAGCACACCGAACGATGGCAAAATTCTGATGCCGGCCACAAAGCATATTACCGGCATGCTTGTTGTCTATGCCCAGCTTTGAAAATTTGTGTACAGACCTCTATTCCAAGTTCTAAAGGAATATCAATGTAAGTCGGCAGCGAATCCACACCACATTGTCGTACGCAACATGAATAATTTCACTTTTAGGTTAGGTTATTAAACTAAAATTCCCACTGACACACACAAAATTATAACGCGATAAATTGTACCATGGATCACAGTATAGTTGGTAACACAAAGATTGGAGGGGGGGGGGGGTACGTGGCGCGCAAATGTAGTGCTTTGAGTTTGAGAGGTTGAGTGCTAGAAAGCCGGTAAGTTCCGTACCGTAAGGTCCGTAACACTTATAAAGCATAAAAGCCAGCAGTTACGAGAAGCATGGGAAGAGTTTGACGAGAGTGAGTGAGTCGGCTTGAGTTGGCGGACTCAGAAGTCACTTGGGAAAGGAAGGAGTTGATTGATTGAGTTGGTTATTGAGGATACTTTGGGGAGGAGAGATTGAGGAGTTACGTTGATTCATCAAGTTCTTAGGTTATTCGGAGAGAGACTGAGATTTGGTCCGTAGTCTTGGATTCAGGCGCCGTGAAATTGATCACTCTCTTACCGAAGGAGTTTTGAGCTATCTAGAGGATCTAGAGTGATCATAGAGTTGGAGTGTGTGTGTGTTTATACGGTGAGTGGTGAGGTGGTGAGGGTGATGCATCGGGGATAGGGGCCGTCCCGCCTGCAGGCGAAATGACGGATCCGACCTTGGCCGAAACGCGGTGGAAAGCGAACGTGGATTCCTTTGAGAGGAACCACGAAAACCTGAAAACTAACAACCCTGACTGCCAGGAAGAGGTAGAATTACTGGGGAAAGGCCTACAAACAATAGAGCAGCTTATCCACACATCGCCCTCCATAAATGGAAACGGCGGAGTATGGAATCGGCTCATAGCGAAATCCGAGGCTGAAAGGATAGTGCTCTGTAAGCACCTCGATGGTACGAGTAAGGCCCTCTTCACAGCCATGCTGCGCCTGTATGCATGCATCCACAGAGAGATGCGAGAGTTACTCCTGGAGCAAAAAGAGGAATCTACCGAGGAGTTTCGCGAGCAAAGAAGGCGCAAACGAAACCCCTCAGAGGAGCAGAATAAAAAGCCAAAGCCGTCACCCAACCCGAGGGACCCCAGGATAAAATCCCAGGTTGAAGTACCAACAAGGAACTTTTTTGCGACCCTCAGGACAACGGAAATGGACGTCGCGGAGGAGACAACCGAGAAGGAAGAGCAGCAGTCATCTTGCAGCAAGTCAGGTAGGCCTCCTCCCATTGTCCTAACCTCTGCAACTAACCTGATACAGTTGCAGAGGAATATCAAAGGTATTGTTAATGGCAGTTTTGAGTTCCGCAACACCAGAAGGGGGACCAGAATTGTCACAAAAGAAATGGCGGACTTTTCAGCCATTGAGAAATTTCTGGAGGGTAACAATCTTGCCTACTTCTCCTTCTACCCAAAATCCGAAAAAACCATTAAAGCTTTCATCCGACACCTCCCGCAAAATACTCCAGTGGAGGATATCTCTGATGGTCTGGTGAGTCTGGGTTTTGACGTTATTAACGTCAAGCAAATGACAACTAGTCGTAGGACACCACCGGAAGGAGCAAGGACCATCCATCTTACCCTGTTCCTAGTGACCCTACCAAGAACCGAAAAGTCCCAAGAGCTCTTCCGGTTAACCAACCTCTGCCACATTGCCATCAGGGTAGAGGCCTACAAAGCGCAAAACAGGCTTACACAGAGTTTCAAACCCCTCGGGCTTGAAAGTAATGAATTTATTTGATATGAATGAATTTGAAATTTCAGCACCACAGTGCCCCACTCATTCTCCTGTGGGAAATGGTGATGTGCTGGACATTGTGGTTCACAAAAATATCAGAGTGTCGGATGTCATCGTCTCTGATATTTTGGATTCAGATCACCTACCAATAGTATTTCACATACTGGATCATGTTAAGATTAGGAATTTATCAGAACCTATTGAGAAATTTACAGATTGGGAGCGGTTTCAAAGCCTCATCTATGAATTAATGTCACCTAAACTAGAAATTAAGTCGGGGTAGAAGCCGATAAAGTGGCACGCGACCTTGCAGCCTCTATTGCTTCGGCATATAGGTTGTCAACAAGTAAAGTTACAATTTCGGATGTAAACAACGATCTACCTGGTCTAGATCGTTTGATAAAACATAAGCAGAGGCTATGAAAACTGTGACAAGAAACCAGGAATCCAGCATGTAAAACGGCAGTCAATTGGATCACCAAATCGATCAGGCGAATGACCCAAAAAAAGGCACTTGAATGGTGGGAAACAAAACTAAATAACGCTGAAGTCACACCTCAGGGTATATGGCCCATTGCGAAATCTCTTCTTAAAAGAAATGGACCAAGGGCGCCAACTGCTATTCATGGTTCTTCTGGCCTTAAATTTCACCCTTCTGTAAAAGCCAATGCAATTGCCAACTGTTTGGAAATTCAGTTCTTGCCACATGATCTGTGCAACGACAATAACCATTAACGGCGGGTGGAGGCTAGAGTTCAAGCTCTGCTGGAAACTGTAGATGACACACCCACTCAAAAGATCAGACCATGTGACGTACAGAAATTAATAAAATCTCTTAAATTAAAAAAGGGCCTGCGGAATTGACAGCATCCCAAATGAATGCCTCAGGCACCTTCCAAGGCGACCATTGGTTAATCTAACCCATTTATTCAATCACTTTTCATTCATTCATTCATTCATTTATTTGCATTCTGTTAATCCATACAAGGTCAAACCAACCTATGGGATATAGAACCTGTCAAGATACAAATATAATATAAACATAAAATAATGATATATACGTACATTCATAAAGACCACAATAAGGACATAAAGTAAAAACACAGTATTGCATAACAGCAGTGTCACAAAAACACATTTTGATCAAAGACACAAAGCAAAACACAGTATTGCACAACAGTGTCACAAAAACACAGTTTGAACAAATACACCATATAATAATGAAGACAATGAAACATGAATGAATTGAACTTACAGTGGGAAGACCTCCTACAACTAATCTAAATGTACAAAGGGCAAGAAATATAAAAAGAACCATATTCATTAGGAAGTTAATTGGTAATATTCATCAATACTATAGCATGCATGTTCTGTAAGGTAGGTTTTTAATGACGATTTGAAATGCTTAATATCTTTAGATAGCATTTTAATATTTAGTGGTAAGTGATTATAAATCTTACTTCCAGAAAAGAGTACTCCTTTCTGTACAGATGACAGATNTGACACCTGTCTACATGTGACAGATCGCAAGGAGGGTTTTATTGTTAGAAAACTCCAGCGCGGTCTCAGCTCAATGGAGACCTGGTGTGAGCGCTGGAATATAGAAATTAATGAAGATAAGACTTGGGGGGTCTACTTCTCTCATGGTTGGCGACCGCCTGAGTCTTGTCTTACTCTAAATGGACGAAATATTCCATTTGTAAATAGTGCAAAATATCTAGGTGTAATCTTCGATAAGAGAGTGACTTTGAGATTACACATAGAAATGATCGAAGCCAAGGCCTTCAGAACATTCATTAGAGTATATTCCCTACTCAAAAGTGAGTGATTGAGTGCTAACATTAAACTGACCTTCCACAAAGCTCTTATTAGATCCGTAATGACTTATGCTAGTCCCGTCTGGGAGTTTGCGGCAGACACCCATCTAGTGAAATTGCAGCACCTGCAAAACAAGGTTTTCCGCACCATTGGCAATTTTCCGAGGTGCACACCGGTCCACGATTTGCACATGGCATTCAAAATCCCGTACGTATATGATTATATAACAAAATTATGCAGGCAACAAGCAGAAGTCATACAAAATCATGAGAATGAGAATGTTTGCAACATCAGACAAGGCGAAGCCCGCCACAGAAAGTATAAGAGGCTTAAACTTGGTGGCGGCCAGGCATACGACCGTTCAAGTGACTAGACTGCCGTGGTAACGAATAATACTGGAAATAGGGCGTAATCTGCTGTACTGAGCCTGGACTGACAGAGGCCTTGTATATATTGTACATAAAAGTAAGAAATAAGTGTGTATTGTAAATTTATGTAAATACAGACAGTGGACATATTAATACAGACTGACTGACAAATGACAGACCCGACCTCTCGTCAGAGAGGGCGCTCCACATAGACAAGACAGTAACTTTCATTCAAAAGAAATATCTGGTCATGAGCCCCAGCTGGGGCTTGACACCAAGACAGACAGACTGACCGACTGACTATCAGTTGCAACATGACTTTGACTTTGAAGCATGAGAAGACTTTTGCAAGAGTCACATAACCTAACCTGTTGGAAGCTTGTGAATGGTAAGGGTGGGGGTAGAGCATGGGCGAAAGTGGCGAAAGATTCGTATGGCTTCACCCTCTGCAAAAGAATAATCCCCAGTATCTCTTAGAAGTCCTAGAAGCAGTATATACTGTTCACTTCTTGTCTACTGCCTTTTCAGCCATATCTTCTCGGTGCACCCTTGCTACCATCGTGGTGGGTAAAGATCTTGACATATTTGCAGACGGAGCAGTTTCTCTGAATCACATTTTACAAGCATGTACCAAACCTTTTACAGTGTTATTGGATTAGTGTTTTCATTAACTACAAATGTGTATACCTCGGTTAACTTTAAGTTTCTCATGTAATTGGTTTTAATTTATTGACTTGTTATTAATTTTATGATATCACTCCCAGTTGTCTTATCTTAGTATTTAGTTACTAATAGTATTAGCAACACTCGTAATAATTCATAAATGTATGTATATATTTAAGTCTTCTTTAGATTTATGCTCACAAATTTATTTCTGTCATATTTGTATTTTGTTTTAATTATTTTTCTGTACCTTATATACTTGTGCTAACTTTGTAATTGGCCACTGTGCTGATAAGTTATTGCATGTAAATAAACATGAATTGAATTGAATTATCATCACCACACAGGATCGCTTATCTTTTGACAACGATGAGGTGGCCAGAGATTTTCACAGCCGCTATCTTAGTTAATGTGTATTTACATGGGCCATAAGTTGAAACTACATGCTGAACGACTAAACAGAATGTCACGGCTTCGTTATTCACTGCCATTACACAATACGTTTTTTCTCTGCCGACATACATGCTGGCAGGTATGTTAGAAGTTGCACATCGGCAGGTGCAGACTATGTTTTGGATTTCGAGCTTTTTGTTAAAGTACTGTCACACGAGTATATAACTGCAGGAATATGTTCATCTTGTCCGTATAAGATGACTCTTCCCTTGTGTTCCCTGTACACTAAGTTTTGTTTCAAGACAGGTAAAACAGCCACTGAAGCTTTCCAGCTAACAATGGTGACAGTGCTCTCAATTATACATGTTTTTTTTTAATGGTATGCAAGATTTCGGGATGGCCTTGAAAATCACGGGGATAATGAACACAGTGGACGTGATCGGAACAGTTCGGGAATTGATTTCAACTGATCGTCAAATGTCTCTTCGGATGATCGAATAGGAACTCAAAATTAGCAGAGAAGCAATTCGCAAAATCTCGGAAAACGGAAGATATTCGCTAGGTTTGTTCCACGCTGTTTGACCAATGATCAGAAGGCTCCAAGACTGCAAGCTTGTCGAGAGTTTATGCAGTATGTTGATGACAGTTGTTTGACTCAATTGTAACGTATGACGAGGGGTGGTGTTTCCAGTATGATCCCCAGACAAAGCATGGAATGGTGCTTGCCAAGGTCTCCAAGACACAAAAACATTTAATTTCATAAGTCAAAAAACAAAGTGATAATGGTCACATTCTTCGACAGTCAGTAAATCATTCACAAAGACTCTGTTCCACCAGCTTAGGCAGTGAATAAGGAATATTATGTGGATGTACTATCTTCGGAGAATTCTTCAAAAGATGTCAGTTTCAGGAAAGAGGCAGCTGGTTCCCCTTGCATGTCAATGTGAGACCTCACATTGCAGTATCAGCAAAGCAGCTTTTGGCAAAACAAGGGATTCCAGAGTATCTCCCCCCAATATTCTCCTGATTTATGCCTATGCTGAGAGGATGTTTGAAGGCATGGAGGACATTAAAAGATATGTAACAGAGAACTTGTTAGTATTACATGCAAATGAGTTAAAAATGTACTTCCAACAATTTTATGAGTGGGCACAAAAGTGTGCAATATCTCCAGATTATTATTGAGAAGAATATTAAAAGATATATTTGATTTTAAATGTGATTTCCTTAAAGTTTATGTAGTCCTGGAACTTAACTGTGTAAACTCATGCCTGTCAAATCACTTACTCTCTTCACTGTTGCTGTTACTAATATTAGGAGTATGTTCAGTTTGTCCATAAACCTTAACATATCCACTTTCTCCACCAGTAGAAGTAATATCTCCACTACTTTTACACAAAACCAGAGGAAGAGACTAAGCCAACTTGAGCACAGAATTTGCAGGGCAGGCTAGTTGGCCTGGCCTCCTTTGGTGAATCAAATGTTCATGTGTGCATGTGGAACTTTGGTGGCACAAATCTGAAAAGCAAATGGTCTGAGTGAGACAGATTCTGAAATAAACTACTCTGATATGCAAACTTGAAAGTAAGATAACTTGGTGGTGGAAATATGAAGAGAAATATTTTTAGCAGAATAAAAGTGTTTGATCTTGTTCTGTAGCTTTTTTTTTTTTTTTTCGTAACAAATGTTTAGTGAGTCAGACTGATACACATCTACAATCTTATGATTATGTCAGTCACATGTTCTCTTTATTGGCCTACAATATAGAATTACAACTTGTCTCTTGCACTCACAAAATTGTTACACTGTTAAAGTTAATTATCATCATCCAATATTATTAATCTGTATTTCCATTAGTGATATCTCACTGCACCAGAAAACTGACAAATAATGTGACAGATTATAAATCAATTGATTTAATTAAATAAGAACTGAATCACTAGTGCCAATACATGATACACAACACATCCAAAACAGTATATTCCGGTCCTACAGTACAATGTGAATACAGAAATCCTACAGCATAAACAATTTCCTGAAGAAAAATGCTTACAAGAGTATAAGTAAAATTTTAAGGAGACATTTATAAGGGGGAGAAAAGAAAAAGAAAGGGAATGCTATACTTTTTTGGAACACGGTTTTATAATATTTTCTTTGGTTTAGTGCTATTAAAATCCAAACACAAACCTGTAGGGTACAAGCAAACTTACACAGCATGCAAATTCAATGATACTTCTCCACTACTACAACAATATTAATTTCCACACGGTCACGTATCCGCAGATTATGGAAACCGTAGGAATATACTGTGATACAAAGACACAGACTCACGATGGGCTGTAACTGTATATTGCTTTGTCAGTATGGAGTTCTTTGGGATGCTGACTGATGGGTTGGAGTCCATGCAACTTTCCTACATACACATACTGAAGTACAGGGAAACCCTTATGTGAGGAAAATGAACGTACTCCACACTGGCAAGTGAACCAGCAAAGTAAATGTTCTCTATGTGATTGTATATAGCTTACAGGGTCAGCTAATCCATTCGATTGCATTGAATTTTACTCGACTAATAAAGTGACTTCATATTTTTAAAAGCCTACACTTCTGCATTTAAAGTTTAGTATGATTCACTTTGATACAAAGCTCTGAAAGCAACTGTCTGTCTACTATACAAATTTGAAGACTGCACAAAATGTCAGTTTTATCCACTTTCTGGTACTGCACTATACAGAAAACAGTTCATTCTTGCATGCAGTAGATTCTTGATTAGTAAATATCAAAAAGGACAATTCAAACTTAAAGAAAGAATGGATATTTTATATAGTGATAGTTTTATCTACCATGTTCAGTGCTGCAACATTAGTCTTAAAAGAGCACCCAATTTGAGCATGTTGAATTTGTAGTTATCTTTCCCATTCTATACCTATATATAGTAGGCATCACTGGTTTGCAAATTGTATCAGCAAACACAAACTAACAGATCTGCAATCGTAAAATCAAGTGTTTATGTTCCTATAAAACTTCTCTACCATATGACAGACTTAGTTCTTTGATTCCAATCAATTACTGCTTCCATATTCATTATTACTGAAAGTGACAATGACGTTTTAACTTATTATACAGTACAGAACTATAAGGTTTATTTTGGACTCTATCCATCGTGTGGTATATATAAGACAAGAAACCACAATGTTTCGGAGACTGGATCTGTCTCCGAAACATCGTGGTTTTTTGTCTTATATATACCACACGATGGATAGAGTCCAAAATAAACCTTATAGTTCTGTACAGCATACACCATCGTCAGAATCCTTTAAAGTCTATTTCTTATACGGTATTAATAAATAAATAAATCAATCAGTGACACATAAACCAAAAATGTTACATCTACTTTCACTTATTAAGTTAATTGAAGTAGTCCCATAAAGCACATATATAACCAAACTGCTATACAATTACTTCACACTAAGTACTTACAAAACAGCATTCAAATCAAACTATATTATCTCAAGTACTATTCCCTTTTTACAAATAAAATCTCTTAGTCAGGTTTTGCTAAAACAATCACACAAATGTTAAAAATGTCTAAAACTGTAGACTATGTACAAGTACAAAGGATTACCAATTCTTTACAATAAAAGTACTTCTACTTTCATGCATAAGACCTCTAAAGGAATAAAGTTTTACCAGTGCTTTCCTTCTGGGAAAAGGAGCTAGTACTCACATGCACACGTGTCCTTTTCAACTTTTGAATCAAATGACCAAAAAGGAGATCGTATGATCTGCACTGCATTATACTGAATGTCCCAGGAAGGAAATGTTAATATTCTGGGAGGTCACAGTATCGGTCATTCTAAGTGAAAAAGTGTATATATATTTGTCCTATTCTGAACGCTTTCTGACCCAGAGTTATTTAACTATACAGTTCCAAAACTGGTGACAAGAAAGATATATTACGTACTGTTTCTAATATCAGTATTTATTGTTCAAGTGACAAATCTGGTACAGTTTCAAAAATTCCACTGTCAACATCAATGCAATATTATATTTAAGCATCCTGTTGCACTGTACACTTCTATATGTAATAATACAAATGCCATCGTGAATGCAACAATTTATTTGGTTGCAGATCTTTGTCTTTTCTTCCTCTACATGACATGTTTCGGCCATAATTGGCCATCATCAGGTGTATTTTTCACTACGTAGCTGTCACACTGCACACAGTCCAAAATCTAAAACATCATCCTGTCAGTTTTGTTTTAAAATCTGATATTTTAGATATTGGACTGTGTGCAGTGTGACAGCTACATAGTGAAAAATACACCTGATGATGGTCAATTACTTCCGAAACATGTAGTGTAGAGGAAGAAAAGACAAAGATCTGCAACCAAATAAATTGTTGCATTCACGGCTGCATTTGTATTATTACATATAGATCAATGCACTTTGCAGGTCATGTGAGGACAAGGTGTGTTGCTTGTCTGAGTGCATACTGATGTTCCTGTACAGTGAAATAGCTCTATCTCAGAAACTGTTCGGAATAGGATACATGTACATGCACACTTTTTTATTTTGGCGTAGAATGACTGATAATATTGACCTTTTCTCCTGGGACACACTCTATATTCAATGCTAAAAACATTCTACATATTAACATGTTATAAGTTTCCAAGAATGTTCATTTATTTATTTTTAATGATATTTTTAAGCTGGAAAAATAAGATGATGCTGGAATTGTGTACTACTGCATACCATCACAAGGAAAGTACTGCAATATACACAGCGTCACTTACTTTCTAGATATTTTTAGCATCAGCTTTAATATATGAAACCCATGCAAGCTTAATCAGTGTGTTCTTAAGTTTGGCACAACATTAACAGACGATAAAGTTGAATAAATTTCCAAACCAGTATATATTTTTATATTAAAATGTCATTTTCATTTCATGGAAGTTGTCAAGAGATGTGATGAGCTTTCTTAATCCTACTCAAAGTTCATAACCTATCAGATCCGTTTATATCACACACTTCAGCTGAAAATCAGATGTGATAGATTATTCTGAAATATGACTGGTCTGTTTTATTATTGTATGATGTTGTAATGATGTTATATTGTAGTGTGCAGAGCCACTGTTAGGCAGTGGGGTGTATCTACATGATCTGTGCCAAGATGTTATAAGCAAGGGACAAGGTTAGAGCTTTTCTTTTTATTGTTGGTGGGGTGGGACTAAGTCCCTTGTACTGCGGCCACTTCTGGCCTATTGTACCAGCCCCATATGATAGTTGAGGGTGATTGTGGAGCAATTGGTGGAATGAAGATTGGCAGGGGAAATCGAAGTACTCGGAGAAAACCTGCCCAGCGCCACTTTGTCCACCACAAATCCCACTTGACCAGACCTGGGATCGAACCCAGGCCGCCACAGTGGGAAGCCAGCGACTAACTGCTTGAGCTATCGTGCGGCCAAAGTTAGAGCTTAGTCAGTTCTGTATGGGAGTATGAAGAGAGCACCTGAGCCAGAGGCACAGGAATAGCCATTGTTAGAGTCATTACCAGGAAAAGCATAGTAACAGATTATGTGCTCTAGTGGACTGTACAGTGTGGAAATAGCTATAATGTTATAGTTATTTGTAGTTGCTGTAAGTGGTCAATAAATCTATTCACCTATCCAAACCCCATCCACAGTCACACATATGTGACAGCTGGTGGAAATAATGTACTTGGAAGACATAAACATGAAGATACTATTAAAATGTATCTTAACAGAAACCTGGTAAGAGTGTGAATTGGATTAAACTGGATCAGGATGATAATGACAGGCTTTTGGTTTCCACAGAAGTACAGAACATGAGTGGCTGAGTAACTACTGACTTCAGGCCATGCTATAACTCGGGCATTTAGTTACCAGCTTACCATTGTGGCCTAGGTTTGATCCCAGGTCAGGTCAAGTGGAATCTGTGGTGGACGAAGTGACACTGGGCAGCTTTCCTCTGAGTACTTCAGTTTCCCCTGCCAATTCTCATTCCACCAGCTGCTCCACACTCATAATCACCCCACCCTATCCCCCATAGGGTCTTTTCAAAGAAGAATGCAGCATGCAGTTGGATACAGGTTACATAGCTTGAAACAGGATGACTATGAAAGGAAGCATGTGTAGCATATTTTAATACTATCTCAGACTCTGAAGAGTTCTGTCTTCTAGTACATAATATCATGTAGGCCACTGAAAATCAACCAAATTTCAGAAGAATGTGTTGCCTCTATCTTCAGGGTCAAAAATAAGTCAAACAAGAAATCAGCATAAAGTAGGTAGCAAGTAAAGCTGGCCTATTCTTGAAGACGAAGGTGTTGTGTTCCTCCAAAATGTCAAGCTGATTTTCAATGGACTACATGGTGTTATAGCCTATGAAACAGAACCAAAAATCCTTTATCCAACAATTTGTCTATTGTTACTGGTTATGCCTCATTTAATATAGGTATCTTAGGTGCTTGATAAAATGAATAATCCATGGCTAGCCTGGTAAAGTGATGCATCTTCCAAAGTGACATCACAAAGGCACTTGTCAGATACTGCACCCAAAGAGTGAATGAATGAAGAAAAAAATCCTCTGCATCAGAAGGCACCTTTGCCAGAATTAAACTGTAGCATCAATGAAATTATGTAAAAGAGACATCTGAAACACTAACTAATGTGCTCAATATGCAGATCAGACATGGGATCTGCAACTTTTCAAAGATCAACTGCCCTCTGAACTATATACTCTCAAGTCTTATTCAGTATATAGGATCACATTTCTTTGTGGAGGGATTTAATATTCTTCCCTTTTTCACCTAAACTGAGCAGAAAATCTATCTTATTTATGTATGTTTTGTAATAAAGCACAATCACTATCCATCTGTACCTACAAATCATTGTCACTGTGGTTAATAAATGACTAGATTTTGTATTACAGACTATTTTAAAAATTATAATCTAAAGTTCATTTTATGTCACATTTAAATAAAAGGGAACTAGAAAAATTTACAACATCGAATATAATCTTTAGCTTTCGTTGGCATTATTTTTAATGTGCATTTTCTATGAAGTGTTGCATTTGAAATAGTGATCAACAGATACTACTAGTAGTGTTTCACATCGACTTCAGTATAAAAGTAGTGGTGATTCAGGGCACAACTATTATATAAGTGTGCTGACAATTACATTACATGCTTTCTAAAGTGCAGGAAGAAAGGGGCAGATTTTAATTCCTTCAGAACTGAAGGCTGAGGTTAGAACAGATAAATCCCTGCAACACTCAGCTACAAGGTTTCTATGTAGGAAAGGGTTTGTATTTACATCATAAAATTGTAATAATGGTTAATTTTGATTGATGGCCAGACCTTGCAGGACCAAAAGAAATTAGAATGACATACATTATACTGGAACATCAATTATGTAAGAACAAACTGAGGAACTGCACAAATACTGGAAGGCAAGGGAAATGACATACTATACAGTTCCAAAGGAAACATATATAAGAGATGACAATATTCACACAGAGTGTAACAGTGAAGGCATTTGAAATATTTGACTTTAATCAAGTTTGCAACCTCCAACTGCATATCAGCCATCACAAAGCACTCCAACTTTGTTGTTACTTGGTTTCTTTAACAATGCTATGTAACAGTGAATCAGATGCAAAAGGATTTTATATATGCAGATGTGGCAAGACATGAATAGAAAACACTCAAAAGCTGGTCAAATTGAGAAAACAGAGTATGACTATTATTCATGGACCTGACAGTAGGACTCGTTTCAGAATATCACACATGAAGACACTGAATAACCATTAGACTCCAAGAACCAGATGCAGATGTCAAAAGAGGGAAGACATGGGGTGGGGGAGATAAAACACAATTATAAGAAGGTTTATGGGATGACAAAGCTGTGTAGAAGACTTTGTTATAGGACAATCAACTCTGCTGGTGTGCCATGCAGGAATGAACAGTATTCATAGGTACCTTGTGATGGAAGAGTTGTCTGTCAAGACCAGCAAACAGAGTTCTTATCCACGTTGATTCCATGTCAATCTTGCAATACAGTTATTAACATATCTTAAAACTTTATGCTATCTGAGAAATGCCAGTGCTCATGTATGTTACAGCATCACAAATAAAGAGTATCTACATTTTGTACATAAAAATATGTAGGTAATTATTTACAACATAGGAAACTTAAAAAGAACTATTGCATAATATTTCTCAACCTTTTTAAACAAATCTTACATTACTAATCAATTATTGGCATGATCAAAGGGACAAATTTTTCTCTAATTACTGAGATTCCTAATGACATTAAAAGTCTGGCTGCAAAATGGTCAATTAAAAAGACATGTTTAAGCTTGTGTATAAAATGTGTACATCCAATAAAGTGGTGATCATTCTAGAATGAAAATTCTAAGGTATAATATACAATAATGGGTGGCACCACACTTCTTAAGCAATGGGAACATAAGAGATACATTGAGAGACGAATAGGGAAGTTGTCAAACTATGTTTTCAACTTCCAGTTATTGATAACACAATGGTTTTCAAATTTTTAGTTACATTATGGTTTCCTTCTGAAGTTTCAATGCTTAGACTTTCAGCAAATTCATGGTTTTTTAACAACTTGAAATTCAGTGTGCAGGATAATGCAAATGACTGATCTAAGTAGGCAAGACATTTTATTTTAGTGGTAATATCATACAACAAAGATTGTAGAAGTATATGAAGTTCTGTTTATAAATTCACATGAAAAGTGGAGGAAACTTCCAACTTAATCTTCATGAGAACAGCGACATGCGCCGGAGGGGTGTTTGTAAAGGAAACTAGATATACCTCACAGTATTTTTGTGGAAAACAAGAGATTACAAACAAAAGGTTTCCATTTAGTATTTTCAACAGTATAACATATGCTGATATTTCTTTGGTCAGCATCTTGAATATTTTTGTTTTTTGCATTTTTCTCTCTGATGTACCATTTAAAATATGAAAAATTTGGAATAATGTCTAAGGATTTGTTCCAGGTATCCAACCCATGGCACTTGTCCATAATTTGAGTTTTTTTTTTGGGGGGGGGGAATTAACTCGTGGTCCTTCATAATACTTGTTACATTATAGATCTTTATTCAACCTCGTTCCTCACACATAGGAATTACAGGTAAATGGGACGAGAGTCACAAGTTATGACTTGTAAGGCCAATAAAGGAAAGTCTAGTATGTTCTCAAATGAATGGAAACAGCTTCTCTTCTATCCCAAAGGAGGCAGTAAGCTCCTCTTATGTGTAACAGGCTTCTTTCAGTACTATGTGGCATTACAACCAAAAATATTTGCAATGGATAAGTTTTATTTTTGACATGTTTAGGCCTTAGTTTATCAGTTTCACTGGCAGTTCAAGATGATAGGCATGTTGTTTTTTGTGACAGTCTGAGCTAACTTCAATTGCTTTTTCAGTGACTAGGGTTAGCTTTTTTTTTTTTTTTTTTTTCNAGGGACCCAACAAAGTAGGTGCCTTCACCTCACTTGAGGATGGAAACAGATCCAGTTTCTGAAACAGTGTGTTCTCTAGTTTTAGAATACCAGATGATGGACAAAGTCCAAAAACCCAGTAATTCTGAATGTTATATATACAACATCAGAACCCTTTAGAATCTATCAATATTGTGGCATATCTGTATAACCCCCTCGTTGGTGTCTCCACCTTATCGTGGTGAGGGGGTTTGAGTATGCCAAGGACCCTGAGAGCTATACCAGCGGTAGCGTAGCTACTGGCAGGGCCTCCCTTGCTGGACAGGTCAAAGGGTAGGCATCAGACGAAGAGAGACACCAAAAACTGATGCCGGAAGCAGCGTCATCAGCAGCGACTTGAAGCACAGAGCAAATGATGCTCGAGATGGTTCAAGTTCGTATAGCAACAGGCGTGACCAGAGTGGTTTGAACGGCTGCTGTACTGCGATGTGGAAAGCAAATGGAAAAACTACCACATTATCACTTTTCCTGGATAGTCTCTTTCCAAAAACAGAAGATCGCACTAAGTGGAGGAACTGTTTTGGAAGAGACTGTGGACCTGTCGTCTGACAGATTACTCATGGATGGATCTGTTGAAAGCTGGAATAGTCTAGTGTGGAACACAAAATGCTACATCAGTGTAGCAACAGTTATTCAAGCAACAACAGAACTGTCACAAGTGGAATTTTCTGTGTGGTCTGCCTCAGCGGCTGCGTGCCTGTACAATATCACAGCTTCAAGAAAAGGTGTTTTCTGTTGGGTGTGCTCAATGGCTGTTTCACTTGACCCTGAGGTGAGTAGTTAGTTGTGATATGCTCCAGCCAAGCAGGGACAGGAGCTGTGGAACATGGAAGCTGAGGAAGCTACATCGCTGGGCCGCACCATAGCTCAAGTGGTTAGTCACTGGCTTCCCACCGCGGCGGTCCGGGTTCGATACCAAGTGGGATTTGTGGTGGACAAAGTGGCACTGGGTCAGGTTTCCTCCAAGTACTTCGGTTTCCCCTGCCAATTGCTCCACAATCACCCTCACCTATCATCTGGGGCTGGTACAATAGGCCAGAAGTGGTCGCAGAACAAAAGACTTAGTCCCACCTCACTAGCAATAGGAAAAAAGCTACATCGCTGGAAGCAGTTACCAGACAACCGGTCAAGACACAGCAGATTAAGACGCCTTAGTACATGCTACAGTGAATTGCAGAGTGTGTGAATTAGCGATAGCGCTATAGTTACTTGTATTTATGATCAGTAAGTGTTCAATAAACCCAATTACAATTCCTAACCCTATTTATAGTCAGTCACGTAACAGTATGTTCTAAAAAGTTAACTACTTGTTATGGCATGCATAAATAAATACCTTATTGGGACCCAGGATCTTAAACTTTTAACAATATCCATGATTTTTTCCAATGTCAAATTCAGTTTTTTCTCTCATAAGTAACTGGTTTACAGCTAACAAACTGATTCAAAATCTTAATAAAACAAATGTAATAAAATATGAAAAGGCTAATTCACCACATATGCATAAAGTACTTGGTATAATGAAAAATATATAAAAGAGACGGCATACAAACTGATAACCAGATCACTTGAATGAAATATATTGAACATATGATTCCTAGGCTAAGTGCATATTATGCAATTAGAGTGATGTTTCATATAAGTAATACTGACACACTTAAAACAATTTATTTTGCTTATTATCACTATTATTAAGTACAAAATGATATTTTTTGATGATCTGCCTCCCAAAAAATATAAAGAGACTGAATTGCCACTAGGGATTCTGTATGGATCAGTGGGGATAACAATGTATGAATTTTCAGATCAGTAACTTTGACCTCATATTTACATATAATCTTTCTACCAACTAAAAAGTATATCCGACAAATATTAAGTTTCATAAAAAATTATGGCAAGGTTCATATAACAATAAACATAATAATATTACAGAGAATTTGAAAACAAACATAAACAAAATTATAAAATTCTGAGTTTTTACATATCACTTCAAAAGAATTCATAGTGACATTTATGATACGCATTATCCTCAGATATTGCACTCTATACTACATAAGTAAAATTAAGTGAAGGCCAGCATTGGCCAAAACATCTGAAGGCTCTATTTCATTATTAAAAAACACTGTT
Organism: Cryptotermes secundus; assembly: GCF_002891405.2. Classification (NCBI taxonomy): domain Eukaryota; kingdom Metazoa; phylum Arthropoda; class Insecta; order Blattodea; family Kalotermitidae; genus Cryptotermes; species Cryptotermes secundus. The sequence goes on from NW_019742442.1 coordinate 598,696, forward strand.
GCACTTCATGAAATTCAATTCTAACTTTACTTATAAATTCATAGAAAACTGATACATATAACAATGAATTTTAAATTCTTCAGCCAATATTTCTCCAGATTTCAAATACTGATACTCCTACTGAAAGTACAGTACTCTTAAGAAATAATGAAAGTAGTGCTAGAATTATCAAGAGACATTATTTTTCTCTGAGAAAATAAAAAGAAAGTGAGACCACACAGAAAACATGTAACATCAGTTAACTAAGTTTAATTCCCAAACTACCCCACAGCACACCTACAGTGAGATGCTGGAGATTGTTGTTTTAGCATACCAATTCATTACTATTTCATTGTGCTGTTTGCATATCAGTGTTTATATCAAAAGGGACCCATTGTGACAACGCATAGTGTAATTCATTTTATAACTGTAGAATGAAGATAATGTCATATTATTTGTGTATCAATTCACAAGGAACTTGAAATATATAAATGTGCACCTTCAGCCCCCCAAATTTTCACCTTAAGATCACAATTGCAAAACTGTGTTCCTGCACCCAAGAATGAGGTTTACATAATTTTTTAAAGTGACTGTAATGGATATGCCTCAATTTATGAACTATTTGGTTCTATACATATCAGCAGCTTTCAACATTCTGTCTAGATGGCATCTGGGACTACATATATTGAAATTAAGAAAGACATCATAACTGCTTGTGCCTTTGTTAAAGTAAGTGACGAATTACTTGCAGGGAGTTCAGTCTGGATGCAAATAATGGTGATTAGGTGTCCTAACAGTATTAGGTCAGAATTCAGATATCAGCAAAACACTGGTTACAAACCATACAAAATGAAGGAAAGTTATGTTCTAGTAACAGTAACAGTAACAAAAAGCTGGTCTTTCTGAAAATACAAATTATTAATTTCCTGGATATCCCTCTACAGCCATGTCTTTACATCACTGGTTGTGACATCTCTTTTTTTCTTTTACAAGAAGTTGTGTTTACTAAAATGTGCCCAGAAGGTACAGGTAGGAGAGCCAACCAGGTAGCAAGTTCATGAAGTATAAATGTTTCTAGGAAAGCCAAGGAGAGCAAGAGAATGAGCACATTAATACTATTAGACCCTACATGAGAGCATCACACAGTTCATTCAGAACTGTAAACTTTACCCTGGTGAAGTAAGTCTGTCACCTCTGCAGTGACTGGACATTGCAGAGACAGCAGAAACCTAGTGCTATATGAAGATATCCAAAGCACAGTTTATGTTAAATTGATTCAATGAGCACTGAAAACATTTTTAGATTTCTTTTTCCACTTAACAGTTAAACATATATGAACACATATGCTAAAGCTTTAGAACTTCCTCATATACCTTTACTTACTGGATGAGAAGTCTGCCCCAGTAACATGCAAGGAATAATAAAAGGCTGAACTTCAATATTTCCACAGCAAACAACTGTAAGATCATCTCATGTTTCACATTATGCTTATAGCAGCAAGAAGTATGATGACAGCAATCTGTTCTATTTTGAGGTTACCATGTTATGAGGAGCTACAGAATGTCTGAGAAGTCTGTAACCAATGGCAAGTGTTCATTGTTTGTTTGTTTGTTTTAGGAAAACCCTCAGCAAAGACAAACATACCTCTTGTAAAAGGATGAAGGAGCAATTTAAACAGAAGGTATGTTTTTAGCCAAAATTACTGAAAATAGAGTCAACAAAACAAATTCATTTGCTCCCTTTAATTTTTTGATACATTTCTACCTGCTGTACTGATAAATTCAACAACTTCAACAGTAACCTCCACTACATGTTCCTATATTCAGTTTTTACTGTCTACAGCTGGATCAGAGTATTATATGAAATGACAGACCACACCTCTATGGCATCAAATTTAATACAAAAGAACAAGTTACAACAACATTCAAATAAAATGAGGTGATCAGAATTCCAAGAGATTAGCTTCAAAGTATGGCGCATTTAAACCTCTGCTTGGCAATCAGTTGGAATTTAAAGTGACAGTTTAATATTGTATTTGCATTGTACTAGACAAAATATGCATCTCTACTGTTTGTTTAAGAACCCATAAGTTAGAGTAATAAATGCATCATGTCTCAAACAGTATCATTATTTTTCAGCCAAATTTAATGCATTTCGTATAGTCAAGATTAATGTTATTTAAAAGCTTGTGGCAAAATTATAAAATTTACAACATAAACACTTGCATAAAAACATGACTTTCTCCTCTGTTAATGTCTGGCCAAGACTTACTCACATATCCATCCATACTTAAAAGATACTATGCTGTATGGATTACAGAACTTCATTAAAGAATGGTGCAGTTTCATCATACCAAACTACACTGGACTGGAGGAGAAATCTCTGTTTCATTGTGCAGACCATGTCACACACTCGATACAGTCACAATCAGTACAGAGAGTCAGTGACAGCCACAACTGTGTTTGATGTGCTAGACCTTGAGGCAAGGTACAGCACACAGATTGCAGTTACACTTCTTGCAACTGTTTTCATTTGGCACACCCAACAACAATCCTCTTTTCCTCTGGCTAGGCAATGCACTCAATGTTTCAATTCAAGAAGACACATCTGTATAAACTCCTTAGCATATCACACACTTCAGCATTCTTTTTCATAGGAAAGAACAAGATCCCTAATCAGCTGCTCCCTGAATTTGAGATGGGTCACATTCCCCCACAGAACACAAGACCACATGGGAATTTACTACAGTAAGACATAACAAATGGAACTTTTTTTCAATTCTATTCTGATACTTTTGATTAAGCTATGGCTGTTTGCCATCCTGTCACTTGGTCAACCATACACATACGAGTAATTACAGTCTTGGGGACCAGAGGCTTCACAGCTTTTACATATTCTTTGATGATTCCCTCTGCAGGTGGAATGTGAAGGGGCGTATACTTTTTGTCCCTCACTCCAACAGTCCTCAGGTTTCCTTGTACACTGATGTAATGTCTCCTCTTTTCAGTCAAAGATATTCAGAACTATGGTTATGCAGCATCTCCTTCCTGTTGTGGCAAAACTGTACCCCATGCTCTGTACATGAACAAGAAAAATTATACATGGGTAACAATCTATGATGCAATTATAATTTTAAGCATCACTTTACTCTCCCTTAATATCTTATTCCTCCAAAAATATTATCAGGTTTGGAAAGGACTTCTACTGTTTCAAACATTTCAAGAGAAAAGAACAGGAAAATGCTTCTGCTGAGTGGGTTCACAGAATAAATAAATTCTTACAAGTGACTGGAACAGTTGTTTAGAAAGGAAAATAAACCTGATGTAACATTTATATAAACGTACTGCTGAAGCCTAGCATGAAGAAAACTATATGCTTTGTTTGGGTTAAGCACTGGCAACATAGTGCTAAACGGGTTCCTCAATAATGGAACATAATATATTGGACATTTGGCCACTTAACGAGTCACTCAGGCATTGATAAATCAGACATTCATCCTTAAAAGGTTAACAGATCTTTCCTAGAAGTTTTACTATACCCCACAGAGAAATGACAAAACAATTCATACAATACACAATATTCATTAACAATCATAATGACTAGATTTCTGAACTGTACATATTAATACAAAGGTAATTAAATCAGATGACAAGAATGTTCTGCTACAATCTACACACTTAAGAATAGCTGAAGGCCAATTTAATAAACAACAATGAAAACTTGCCACTGCTTCCACTTTTGACACACTGCAGAATGGATAGGCATGATAAAAATGGTTCCATCCCATTCCGACATGATGTTTTCTCACATATAATGAAGTACCTACTTTCAAATAAATTCTTAAAACATACTGAAATGTAAAACTTCTAATAAAACAATAAAAAAGAAATTAAATGACGAGAGATTATTACAGTCAACATTAGTACACATATCTGATATATCACTGCCTTAAGCTGGATGATCTGAACTAACAAACAGAAATCTTATCAATGTAAGGACCTGATAGAAAACACTGCAGTCCTCTCAGCAGCACCAGGTTCACACACATATACACATTCTTGCAGTTTCTTACAACAGCAAGTTTCCTTGCCTATTTTTCCTAATTTTATACAAAAATTAACTACCTTAACATGCCTTATTCCTTTCTCCCAAGGGTTCTGACTTTGTGATTCAATACTTCAAGTCTTGTTCTGCATTACAAATAGCATCTAAAATCACTAGTAATACAGATCACAGTTACCAGAAAAACATTGTAATTCAGTTCCTCTAACCCTCATATAAAAACAGATGAATTATTTCATGTGAGTTCCCTTTGCTATGTTGCACCACTGTTTATTGTGTAACATGTAATTACTATATTGTTATGATCACTTTTTTAGAGACTAAACGCATCTCGAGTTAAACATGTATATCTACAGATTTCAGCTGTGATGTTGGCATAGTGGCATACTATTCTATATTACATGTTATTGTACCATTATTAATAAAGTTGAAACTTGAATTATACAAAAAAGTTCCTCAAGTCTTCAAAGAAAAGGCAAAATTAATTTTAACTTGGTTTCTGCAGGCTTGGTGCTGTGGTGCTTCCCATTCGCTGCTGTACCATCGTCAGTAACATGTCTGAATACTGCTGCATCATGGCTACCACATTTGCTTGATCTCCTTGGCCACTGTTAGCAATAATATCCTGTAACTTTGATGCTGCAGGAAGAGATTCTGCAGCAACGGCACCAGTTCCGCCTGTCACAACGTGTCGGAGTGTTCTTTGAGCCTCACTGACAGCTTCCTGTAAACCATGCAACATCTCCCTGTGGTCTGTCTGGTCACCCTCTAGCGCGAGGCGTTTGTATAGCTGCACCACACTGTCTGCAGTTCGTGTCAATTGGTCTGCAACTGAGCTGCACAGCTGCTGTGAAACTGCAACACATGTTTGGGAGGGAATCCAGTAGTAATAAAATATACTAGTCAACTTTTGAAAATGTTTTCTCTAAACAAGGAATACATAACTCACACACAGACATATGCAAGACAGGGTCATCCTTATATGGGTACTTTACAGGGCCAAACTCCTGCCCAATATATTTGAGAGAAGAACATATAGTTTCTAGGAAAAATCAGCTACAAAAAAAGATGCAGCAATGAAGGGAAAAATTTTTATGTACACCGAATATGTGATTTCTAAGTATATCTATTAACCCCTTGCACTTGTGTCATTGTTAAAAACATCTATATGGAGCATTTTGAGAAATTGGGTCTTGACTTGGCACAACACAAACCACTGTTATGGCTATGGTAAGGTGATGATACATTTGTGGTCTGGCCTCATGGTTCAGAGCAGTTACAAAATTTCCTCTGCCACCTCAGTAGTTCAAGGCCTTCCATCCGATTCGCTATGGAAATACAGTCCTACAGTACAATTCCTTTTTGGGTTCTCTGGTCATCAGGAAAGACATGACACTGCCAACCAAAGTCTCTGGAAAACCTACACACAATGGCCAATATCTCAACATCAAATCTAACCATCCACGCAATGTAGAAAGAGGTTTAATTCAGAGTCTTCAAACAGAGCTTTCATCATATGCCAAGAACAACAAGATCTGTTTAATGAGATCAGTAGTCTGGGACATGATCTTCAGCTCAACAGTTATACCCAAGTTTCATTGACTCAGTTATTAATTCCAGGGGTAGCAGTTGATGAGTAAAGAGGAAAAGCCTCTGGGCTCTGTATGTGAAGGGTGTTTCAGAAATTTCGAACCTATATGGAATCATTATAATGTGAGGACCATCTTAGTTTGTTGCATGAAATGTTCACCTCCCTTTCTATCTTAATTTCTCTTAGTGGGGGGTGGAGTCCAACTAGGTTCACTCGGCATGGCGGCCACTGATGGGCCTATTGTAGCCTGCCCTGGGTGATTATGATGATGAAGAATTTGGTGGAATGAAGATTGGCAGGGGAAACCGAAGTGCTCGGAGAAAACCCGCCCCAGCGTCACTTCGTCCACAACAAATCCCACTTGACCATCCATTTCTATCTTAGTTTCACGTCTGTGCATGATTTATCACAATATTTATTCCATATTTATCCGTTATCTCCTTTCAATGTAGCCTGATCTCAGGTATTTATATAGCTGTATTTAATCTGACATTGGTTGCCTGATATAAACACAAGGACCCGGCCCTCCAAGTTGGGGGAGTCCTGAATCTGAGACATTTGACGTGAAAATGACTGCGTTCGCAAGAACCAGCAGCAAATGTAAGTGAGAGACCCATCCTCTCCTCAGAAAGGACGTTACATAAGGACTATAACCGCAAGTGTTCAGTTGGAAAATAAAAATTCTGCTTGTGGGTCTCAAGGGCGCTTGCTGTCAAAAAGAACTGACAGGCAGTAAACTGTCAGTCATAAAGTATGAGTATGAGGAGTGAGCCATAAAAACAGGCCCTCCAACTGTGACCTTCAATGATCTATTGTGCTTCCCCTTTGGATTAACCCTTTATTAATCCTACACTTTGAACGAAATCTGTCGTAAAGTAACTCTGACTCCGACACAGGTTGTCCAGTGATTAGGATTAGCTCTAATTATAGGACACAGCACGGTAGGTGTCTCTCTGCTCACCTGAGGACAGAAATAGATCCAGTTTCCAAAATGTTGTGTCCTCTGGTTTTCAGAATACTGGATGATAGACCAAGTCCAAAAACCCAGTAATTCTGAGCATCAGTATAACTGGTCATAATAAGCAAATTATAACAGTAATTATCAGTAATTATTTGTAATATATTTTCAATTTATATATGCAGTTGTCCTATCTAAAATTATTATGGCTCATATTTTATTTAATCTTACTAATGTGATCTACAAATTTAGAATCAAATTTTAATAACACAGATCTGTTTGTCATTAATTGATAATCATAACAAAGATGGCTGCTGATAGTACAATTTTAAACATGTATTGAAGAGGCTGTTAACACCTCTCTAACTTGTATGAACATTTAACATAGAACTGATTATAAATGTGTGATGCTGGAAGACACCTAATTGGTAATTTAAGTGATCATATGAAATTGTGACTATGTTTTTATAGTAAGTTATTTAATTCATGAAGAAAGCAGTCTTCTTGGATTTGGCACCGTGTATATGTGGTGTTAACCAACGTTTCGCTTGCGGATTTCTTATATTTTTCCTTCTACCCTGAAGATGGAGGCGATACGTTCCTCCGAAACGTTGGTTAACACCACATATGCTATACCTCTAGACCAACCTCTTCAGTGCAACACAATGATGCAACACTTGTTTGGTCATGGTCCAAGAAGTAGGAAAGTAGGATCACAGGGTTTGGACTGGATTCAACTTGATACAGTAGGGCCATGTGGCATGCTCTTGTGAATGTGGAAATGAACTTTCAAGTTCCACAAAAGGCAGGAAATTTCTTGGCCAGAGTACTACAAGCTCCTCATCAAGGATTGCATGTTCCATGGAGTTAGATACACTGAAGAACTTACGTGGGGCACTGACTATATCATAGACAGCAGAAGGCTGGTCAGTGTCTTTGACAGGCAACTCGTGTGGGCTTCGTTCCAGCAACTGGTTCTGCCTCAGTGCTGGAATGGGTTTGCTTCCACCTTGACGACCTACTGTGGTTAGTCGCTGTGGTGCTGGGCGACTGAGATCTCTCTCACTACCATAACGGCCATGAAGAGATGATCCTCCAGGACGACGGGGTTGAGGTTGTGGCTGAGTACCACTGGATGGCAAACTAGAAGGAGCACTGCAAGTAGAAAAATATTTACTTTTCAATCACTTCCAAATCTTTGTTAAAAAAAAGGGGGGGCAAAGGTATCCCTGAAACAGGCTGTGGAGGCCCATAGGGTTGTGCGATGTTGAGGTTCCCACATTTTCTAGACAATTGGCTCATAGATGGCGGTAAGGTTGTCAGCCTTATGCACCGACCACCATTTACCTCCATGAATATTACAAGAATATTCCTGGTACTCATTTCTGTTAGAGACTGAGTTGACCCCAGAGTCATAGTGTGGCTGGAAGGATTAAGTGAATTAAAGAAATCCAATGACCTCATCGGGACTTGAACCCATGACCTTCCAGCTTGTAGCATAGTGCCTCAACTAACTAGGCTACTGCGTGCCCTCTCCAGATCTTTGTACTATCATATTTTCCAGAATATATGATAAAGTAATTTTCTTAATGAAGCACATGAAAAATTTAGAGACTGTCTTACAGTGGTAAACAAAACAATAAATGTTTATGTCACCAGTGGAAATAAAAGTTTTTAGTGCAGGTCAGTGTTTCTTTGTACATATTCAGTGTGACAGAATAAGGCAATTTCTGTGCAACAAGGTCAGCACTGAGGAGGAGGTACTGCTATCAGTCAGATGATGTACGTGGAATCAACTAGGAATCAAGAGAACCAGTTTGTTTAACTTTGTAAATAACTGCTTCTCTCTTCATGAATCTTGTGGTTACAATTACTTACTCCTGAAACAATCCACACCCATTATCTAGAAAAAAGTGCACATGCATGTGCACGGGGACAGAAACAGCAATGCTGGTACAGGAATATGAAAACGTTTTGCCTTTTACAGAGTACTTAGAACAAATTCAACCCAGTATGACAGGGAACTGGACCTAATCAACTCATCTTCAAAACAACTGCCATGAAAACATTTTCAGTATGGCAATCATTTCAAGCAATAAATTCATGCAAGAGGGTAAGTGAAATCTACTACTGAAAATACTAGATGAACAGGAACAGAACTCCAATGGATACCTTCACAAGGCAGTGGACAAGCAGTTACCGATCAAAATTCTTATCCAAAAAATATTCAAGAAAGGGCAGCAGAAAGGTATAAAATGAAAAAGTAACAACAGATATTGGAATATACTATTGAATAATAGAAAACTAATACCTGTCCTGTAAAGGCTATCTGAAACAAGTGCTTGGCTGTACAACTACACAGATTATCCATTTACCCATCTCATATTGCACTGTGGCTGAAGAATACTGGACAAAATTTTTACAGATGGCAAAAGAAAACTTCCCCCCAAAACTACTGCAGTCAACTTTATCTCCTATTTAATAAAATGATAAAAGACCTAATTTTCTATAGGCCTATGGCATGAATTAAGTTCTTCTGTGAACTTGCCCATTTACATTCTATAATTTTCAGAATTTCAGCACTATTAAAACTTTACCAAAGAAGCACCAAGTATATGGCAAAATCTGTATTTCTAAATTAAACAGCCATGAAGTACCTAGTATGTGAACGATCAATGCTGGTGCTTCGAGGTCTGGTGCCAGATTTCCCACTGACAGGTGATGTCTCTTCCGAACTTGAGTCTTCATTGTTATTGCTGTTGCCAACTTGACTCAGGTTCACTGGAATAAGTTACAGAACAACTAATACTGTATAAAGAAAAATTAAGAGATAATATTACAAATTATGCATGTGGATCCCCACCAATGGTATTTCCACCTTATTGTGGTGGTGGGGTTTGAGAGCTCCTGAGACCCTGAGAGCTATGCTGGCGGTAGTGTAGCTACTAACTAAAAATGTTACTAGAACAACTAGATAGCTATAAACTAGATATCACTGCTATACAAGAACTGAGGTGGTTGGGTAAAGGAGTCATGGAAAAGAGGGATCATGTTGTACTCTATAGTTGTCAGAAGAAGAGTTACATGTTTGGAACAGGTTTTATTGTTAATAAAAAAAGGAAGCATCTTATTTTAGACTTCCAGGCAAAATCTCACGGAACACGTACGCTACGAATTAAGGGAAAGTTTTTTAACTATAGCCTTATTTGTGCACATGCCCCAACAAAGATAAAAGTGATGAGGAGAAAGACTCCTTTTATGATGAATTGGATGAAATATATGGCGAATGTCCAAAAAGGGACTGTAAAATAATCATAGGGGACATGAATGCTAAAGTGTGGAAGGAGGATGTATATAGATCGATTATTGGAAAACATAGCCTACATAACAAGTCAAACGATAATGGGATGAGATTAATAAATTTTGCTTCCTCAAGAAACATGGTAGTAGGTAGTACAAAGTTTAATCATAAGGATATACATAAACGAACCTGGAAATCCCCTGATGGTAATGTGTTTAACCAAACTGATCACATCCTAACAGATGTAAGACATTGTTCAGACTTGATGAATATCAGGAGTTACAGGGGGGCCAACATTGACTCTGATCATTACTTAATAATATCAAAGATTAGAAGTCGAATATCTAATGCAAGGAAGATACATGGATCCCAGGCTAAGAAACTGAATTGTGGAAAATTGGTGGAACAAGGAGTTGCAACCAGATATACTGGATCAATTAGTGAATGCCTGGCAGGTCTCTCTGATAGTGAAGCCTGGAGGGACCTAAGAGATGTTATTATAAATGCTGCTGGTACAGTTTTAGGAAGAATGGAAAGGATAAAGTATAAGAATTGGTTTGATGGAGAGTGTGAGCAAGTGACAAATAAAAAAAACCAGGCATATAAGAGAATGCAGCAAAGGAACCATACTCGAGGGGCTGTGGAAGAATACTGTGAAGCGAGAAGAAAAGAAAAAAGATTGCATAAAAAGAAGAAAAGGGAATATGATAAACAAGAACTGATTGAACTGGAGCATTTAAGAAGTTCAAACGAAATTAGAGCGTTTTATCAAAAACTAAACAAGAGTCGAAAGGACTTTCAACCTAGAATAACCTTATGTAGAGATAAAGAAGGCACGATATTGAGTAGTGATGAAGCAATACTGGAAAGATGAGCATAATATTTTGAGGAATAATTAAATGGTAATGCCTCTAAACAAGCGGAAGGTATGACCATAGACCAGAATCAAGGAAATTTTGAGGCTGAAGAGCCAGCACCGACAATAATAGAAGTAGAACAAGCTATCAAAACATTGAAAAATAATAAAGCTCCAGGAACGGATCTCATCACGGCAGAATTAGTGAAATTTGCAGGCCCAGAATATACTAAGCACTTACATCAGCTAATAGTTAAGATATGGATAACTGAAATAATCGCAGAGGAATGGAACCTAAGTACTGTATGCCCTATCCATAAGAAAGGCAATGTCATGATATGCTTTAACTCTAGAGGAATTAGTCTGTTGTGCACAGCATATAAAATATTTTCCAGCATTCTATTTAACAGACTCTCTCCCTTTGTGGAAGGCATAATTGGGGATTACCAATGTGGATTTTATCAAGGAAGATCAACTAACGATCAGATTTTCACTATTTTCCAGGTCCTTGAAAAGTGTGATGAATTCCAAATTGAAACACATCATCTTTTCAATGACTTCCAATCAGCCTATGACTCCATAGATAGAGAAAGTCTTTTTTCTGGCAATGGAAGAGATGCACACTCCACAGAAGTTAATCACGTAAGTCAGAGCCACTATGAGAAAGACCCAATGCCAAATTAAGATTCAGAATATGTTGTCCAGCCCTGTAATAACTAGAAATGGAGTTCGACAAGGGGATTCCCTAGCCTGCCTTTTATTAAATATAGCATTAGAGAAGGTCGTTTGAGATGCAGGCATCAACACAAGGGGAATTATATTCTATAAGTTAGTTCAAATTTTGGCATTTGCAGATGATATTGATATAATTGGTAGAACACAAAAATCTATGAAAGAAGCTTTTCTTAATTTGGAAAGAGCAGCAAAAAAGATGAATCTACAAATTAACCAAAATAAAACAAAGTACATGCCGCTAACCAAGAAAGACTGTGCTAATGGACCTGCATATATTGAAATTGGCTCATATAAATTTGAGGTTGTATGTAGTTTTACTTACCTTGGATCAGAAGTTAACTGTAAAAATTACATCAGTGATGAAATAAAAAAGCATGTACTTGTGGCAGATAAATGTCTCCACGGCCTTAGGAAACACCTGAAATCCCAACTAATACCCAGGAAAACCAAAACTTACTTACTTACTCATGGAGCTGAGTCCTTCTTGAGGAGCTGCCAATTCTGCAGCTACTCAAGAATTTCCCAGAATTTTGTGGAACCTGAAGGTTCATCACCGTGTTCACAAGAGCCCTCCACTGGTCCCTATCCTGAGCCAGATTTATCCAATCCATACCATACCATCCTATCTCTCTAAGATCCATTCTAATATTGTCCACCCACCTATGCCTTGGTCTTTCCTGTGGTCTCTTTCCTTCTGGTTTTCCCACCAATATCCTATATGCATTCGTCTCCCCCATTCGTGCTACATGACCTGCCCACCTCATCCTCCTTGACTTGATCATTCTAATTATACTTGGAGAAGAGTACAAGCTATGAAGCTCCTCATTATGCAGTATGTATGATGTATAAAGTGCTTATAAGATCAGTGCTATCTTATGCCTCTGAGACCTGGCCACTGTCGAGATCAGGTGAAAGACTGTTAAGTATATTTGAAAGGAGGATCCTGAGATATATCTTTGGACCAGTGGAAGAAAATGGAATATGGAGGAAGAGGTATAACCATGAGCTATCCAGACTATTTAATGAACCAGACATTATTGGATTTACAAAGGTAAAAACGCTTGAATGGGCTGGACACATGATACGTGCCAGTGAGGATTAGAATGATTAAGAAAATACCATGATTGAGATGGGAAGAATGTGTGTGGGAGGACATAAGAATTTTGGGTGTAAAGAACTGGAGGAATGTAGCATCGAATGGAGAAGAATGGCGAACAATCCTGAGGAAGGCCAGGGCTCACAAAGGGCTGTTGTGCCAGTGGTGATGATGATGATGATGATGCATGTGGATAATAGTAAAGTTACTGGTATACGCATAAAATAAGACAAGCTGCATCAGTTGACTAAGATAAGTGTCATGATTATTAAGACATGGCTCATGCTTCTAGGGATTAACAGGAAACAGTGAATAAGCATCACAGATGGTGGTCACTGAACAACTTATCTTATCTCATAATTTAAAAGTTCTACATTTATCACACAAAAGTCACACTGTCATCTGACATAAGCTCTTTGCTGAAGGGCTCTCAGAAAAACTGTCTACAGCAGTGTGGCCTTGGACAGGAAACAGTGCAGACTGGTAACAGAATTGTTAACTGCCCACTGTACTCTGAGATGGCAACTACATATTATGGACCTCTGGGATAATGACATATGCAAAAACGTGGGCAGGAGGAGAAATCCTCCTATGAGTACCACACACTTTGTCAGTGCACAGCCAGAAATCTTTGGCTCTGCTGTGGTGGACCCAACAAATACTAGAAGGACCTCAGTCAAATACATTCTAGCCCTAGCGCATAGGACAAGGCTCTTTTGAAAAGTTCTGGTGAAAACTGGGGCACATAATGGACCGAATGTGGTCTGGGTGCTTGGGTGACTAAAGGTTTTCCTCTCATACAATACTTAGTACTCAACCACCTGGCATACTAAGTCAGTCTACATTTACATTCTTACAGCCAAAGTCTACTGTACTTCACTTTAACATGTAATTTAAAAAGTAAGCTGAAATGCCTTGTGACTGGTCACAAGATAATTACCAGAAGAGTAAGCAGTAGTAAGACCTCTTCGCCTGACATTCTGGTTGCTGACCATACTCTTGCTGCCACCTAAACTTGTCACTTTGTTCTGAGAACTGATAGTGGGTCGCATCAAGCCATTCACTCTGGATGATGATGAGACATTCGATCGCTGTGCCAAACTGAGATCACTTTCTGAGTCACTCTATTGATGTTAACAGATAAAGATACATATTAGGAGTACTTAATAATAGCAAGTATTTACACGCAAAACTTGCCTTCTGATATATACACATAAAAAATAATATATATATATATATATAACTTTTTTAATTTTTAATTTTGTGGGGCGGGGTGAGGTTGAGCCCACCTGGTACATCAGCCATTATGAGAACTGGCACGGGGAGACCAAAAGTACTCGGAGAAAACATGCCCCAGTGCCACTCTGTCCACCACAAATCCCACATGACCTGACCTGAGACCAAACCTCAGCTGCTGCAGTGGGAAGTTGGTGACTAATGGCCTGAGCTATGGCACAGCCAACAAATACACATAACTAAAAAATTTATATAAGAAATATTATACTTTTCAGAGGAAAAACTGCTATCTGCTCCAGCCAACAGTTTTTATATTGTTGTTCATAAGATCTGAAGAACTTTGATCTTACATTTGTGAGTGTCAAGTCTACAACACAAAATATAACATAATACTGTGCCTAAAAATGCACAGATCCATTGCACATTCATAAAACTTGTGTAAATATGGACAGGGAGATGTTACTAAACAGTGCTGTGATAATACAGCTAGATGACAGTGTTGTTTAGTATTGTTACACTCCGCTGCAGGGCATTACCTCATTAAAACATCCACACTTTGAGTAATGCAAGTGGATTCTTAAGTAAAGATGGGATGCAATATGTTCTTAAACGTGCTTTCATCATTTATATATGATAATAAATAATTTGTTAAATTTAATACACTTAAGACTGGGGCTAAAAATGTACCTGCTACTGGTCTCCACCAATATTCCTATGGCGAGCATATTGTGGAGCCCTGCCATGTAACAATGGTCACATACCTGGTTTAGCATGCCCATTGAAGTGCTTCTTGTCATGTTGGAGTTGTTACTCAGGCTTGTGGTTCCAGCTTTGAGCCCATGTCGAGGAAGGGTGCGGCTGCCAGCAGCACCACTCTTGCTGGTCAACTTACCTGAAACTTAGAGCCAACGCAATACCTTGCAATTTAGAACGCAGCACAATTTCTCTGTTTACAGTATTGCAAAGATGGAAATTTAGGGAAGTCTTAATTACTGCACAGTGTGAAGAATAAAACTCATATAATATTCAAACTCTCAATCAGTTATTTGTGATTAAATATTTAAGATTAATAAAGTACATAGTCTTGGTGTGAACCTGCGGAGACTAGTTAAACAAAGTGAATGTTCTAGCTTTCTCAGCAGCTGTCAACTATGAAATGGGAGTTGATATGTGAATAAGTATGTCCAGGCTCCAGGCACAAATTAATGACAGACTATCTCCACTCCTTCCTGACAACCTCACCTGCATAATGATGTTTCTAAATACATATACCAAGTCATTAACTGCAATGTTTGCCAAAATACTGGATACAGCTCAAGCTCTAGAACTAACAGGATGCAACAGGCAATGACTGAATGGCTACACCAAAGAGACGAACAGTTACTTAATCCTTTAATTTAATTTAACATGAACTGATCTATCAATGATCCTACTAAGCTTAAAATTCTAACTGATTTTTCCTAACTACCATGATTAAAAGAATGTTAAAATTATAATTTTCAAACGCTCAAGTGGGAAGATATCCAGGCATGTATTTTGATACAAAAATACAACTTCTATTGTTATCCTTTTAATGTAAGGCTTTAACCTGGACTGGCCAAAATACATTTTGGCATGCTGTGGTATTCTAGCAGAAAAAATTTGCATTTTCTTCCCTCTGAAGATTCTGACTCATGACTGCTTTATATGTATGTGGGGACATAGAAGCATGGCAGCTTCTAAGGTTATCTGTGCCAGTATAAAAGATGAAGCTACAAATCTGAAAAACAATAAAAGTTAAATCAAGACAATGACTTCTCTAGGCTGTGATGTATGCAGCTCAGCAGACAGAAATTAACACCCAGAGGAACCCACCACCCCAAAGATGGAGACAGCAGGCACCCTCAGAACACCAACTTCCAACCACCAAGCCACATGTCACTGCACTCCAGAAGGCCATCAGTCCAATATTCACTACCATGAGAACTTCAATTTCCTATAAATGAGAAACTGGTACAGTATATAAGTGCTCATCTACCTGTAAACGGGTCTGACAGTAAATTATGAGCAAAAATATGCTTTATGTGATAATACAGCATTAGCATGAGGTAAAAATTCCTGACCTGATAATGAGGTCCTAAAAGATCACGTAAGTAAAAATAAGGACAATTGTATAAAGATTCAAGTCCTAAAATTACACAGAACAACAATTCAGTCAATTTGGAGAGTCCAGTAATGTTCAGAATGCTTTGTTTAAGTAATTTATACTGATAGCATGTGAAGATTTCAACTGACAAATATGAGTTGCTCGATTTCTAAAAGTTCATATGACAAACAGCAAAAGGCAGATTCTCTGCATTAAAAGCATAAATAGCAGCACATCTGAGCATCTACACTAAATTTCAAATAAAGAGGTATCAAAGACTTGCTCAGAGTGCATCAGTGTACACATCATACAAGAGTAGTTTGAACAACCCTTTACATTCAAGTCACAAAACGAAATACTAAGCAGTTTGCATGATTAATATGACAGCAACCACACTCCATACGATGAACATCAACAGCATTTTGTCAAATTAAACATTCATGCTCTCTTTACAAAAACATGCAAATAATATTAACAAACATGGATCCTTCAACAGTATCCAATTCATGTATGATGCACACAGTGAATGAAATGTAATGAATATAACAAACCATGTCCTTTTCTTCAATCTTTTTGATACTAACGATTTATATTTAACACAGAAATTTCCATTTCCATTCCATATGTTCTAGCTGAGAGCAAATTCTTGCAAAAGAAAATTCAGTTCTTCTGTCTAATACAGGAAGCCCAGCCACAATGAAAGTGGTGCTGATCCTAGTGATGCCATATGAATATGATATGGCAATATTTATAAAAGAAACCGTTAATGTGCAGAAAGGTTAATTCCATTAAGAAAGTGACGTGAGCATATATATACCATTACTTAACTGTTCCTGGGTGCTGATCGGACACCCTGTTACATTTCCTTCATGTTTTAGACAAAATTAATAAAGCTATATTTTAAAATATGAAGATAAGCCCTTCATATGCTAATAATCACTGCACATTCAAACTTAATACATCACGTACTGATGAAGCCTTCAGTATTCAGCAAATAATATAAAAAAGGGTGGGGAGCACAATGGTGCAATACATTAACCATTTGTTAGACTTCAGGGAGCCCATGTATTTTCTTGTTTAGGTGCCACTAGAAGTGATTTGGATTATATTGTCACGTGATGGGTGTATGTCACACGACAAATAACTTCACGCCATATTGGATATAGCGAATTTATTGCACATTTGCTCTTACAATTACACAAGTACTGCCATCTGCAGCATGACAGTTCAAGTTTTCTTTCAGCTTAATATACCTGTATTCATCCCCACGGGCTCCTGTAGTCTAACGTGTCAATATAAAGCATTGCCATACTATGACTAATATGATCACTGTTTCCTTCCGCTGCAATTTGACCCACCATATTTTCTTCCTCATCCCTTTGTTATGTGGCAGCACACATAAGATCTGCACCAGTCATGTACTGGAGGCCAGGTTCACAGGTGTGATTTTGCTGCAATTCCATGACCTGGTTTTCAGCATTTTAAGGCACATCACTGCATACACATTTGGAAACATTTTTATCTGAGGCATCGCCTCCCCTAATTTCCAGTATTACTGCCAGACAATCTCTCCTTTTCCAGCTCCAATCCTCCAACTGCTTGTCTGAGATGAGGTGTTCACATTTGTAAATGTTTGTGATTATACAACAAATGAAAAAATCATGCATGGACAAATGGATATCATACAGAATGAAAATCCATAATATATTAAAACAAACTGCAATCATTCATGATCACCTTCCCATCTTGATCATGCTGTGACTTCTGCAGCTGAAACTATAGTCTTACATAACCTAAGAATTAATCCAATATAATGCAAGTGCTTATGTCACTTTCCAAGTACTATGCTGAGGAATGAATCAGTTTTTTAAACTGCTATCAGGGGAAAGAGATGCCCTTAACAAATTTTGGCAATATTCTCTGAGACATGGGTCCAATTCTTTTGAAGTTCGACATCCTGACTGCTTTCAAGCTGACAGAATGTACAGCACACAAGGTAGACAGGCGCTACGCAAGGACACAAAGACTTAAAGTGTGTGGGACTTAAACAGAACAAATGTCCATTTTAAATATAGTCCATATTTAAAAGTTTAAAGTAACAGGAGAGACACCCTACCTTGAACAGGAGCAGCATGCAAGAGCTTCCGAGGTGTTGTATTTGACAAGTCACTCAATGAACAAGCTCGACGCAGACCATTTGAATCACCTGCTTGAGTTCCTTCAACACTGTCTGCTATGCAAATAAAAAATACAAACAAGCGTGCAATCTACTACACAAGCTGAAAAGTGCCAGAGCAAGACTTTTGTCTGTCACATCCAGGTGTGTGTGCTACAGACTACAGACTTTCACAGGTGGTAAGAAAGGCTCTTTACACCTGTGGCTCACTTATATCACACAAAACATGATCAAAAACTTGTACAGAACTTTAAAGAATCACAAAACAAGTGCATAAAGGTGACAGTGGCAACTATTTCACGCATCAACTATCACAACTGGTACATGCGTAAGCTGATGGGTTCCAGAAAGATTTATTCAGCAAACTTAATATAAATTAAAACTTAAGTTTCTTTGGAGGATACAGACTGATGTTATGCACAGAAAAAAACAGATATAAATTATAAAATCCATGTGTGTATGTAGAAAATAATGGAATGAAATAAGAATGTGAAATGTATGAAATTACCTTAAACTTGACAAACCTAAAATTAAATATCACTATTTGAAATCACTGTTGAAATGAGATCCAGTCACTTATATTTTGTGTTGAATCTTCTATCAATAAAATTAATGGAATGCCCAACAAAATTTTAACAGGAAGTTAAGGCAGGTAAAACATATGCATGCGACATTCTCTCTTGAAAAATAACTGAGGATAGACTGAAGAAAGTTGAAGTGACTGAAAGCCATTGCGGATTTATTGGAATTCTGACCAATTCATTTTGTAAGACCTTTTCTGATACTGGCTTGAATGCTGTGGAAGTCCATTCTAACGAAAATTCACAACACTGCAAGAACTGATGCTATAACAAATACTTGTTATAGGCAATTTATAACTTGGAAATGCACAAACCACTCCAAAAATAAAACAGAGTACTGTAGTTGCCAACTTGGACCCAGTGAAAATGCAGGGAATGTACAGTTCACAAGCTTACTTGTGCAAAAAGATGCTACTACCACACTCTTTTAAGTTCCTGTATATTTTTTAGCTTACTTCATAAATTTTCTTTAGGTTCATACTTTAATTCTGTATTTCAGCACCCTGTTGCAAATCTTTAATTAAACGTCTATGTATCCACAGTCCGTCAATAATGCAACAATTGTTTATTCACCATTTAACACTCAACACACCATGTTTTGGCATAGATGGCCATCTTCAGGTGTCTTAATGCATCCAAACTGTTACACTGCTCTGATGTGCAGTAAAACCGCATGCTGCAGTCCATTTAAAAATAATAAAATAATTAATTAAAACCCATTAAAATTTTCTATTAAAATTTTTCATAAAATCTTATTCCACCTCATAAGGGGGCTTTGTCCACTTGTTTAGAGTTATTTTTTATTATTCCATAACGTTTTTTTCAGCAGCCTGTTTTTCTGTTTGTTAGCCTGTTGTTTTGCTATGTCTGCATTCTATAATATGCCCCTTGTTTGTGTGTTGTTCCCTTTAGCAGTGTGTGGTGTTGTCTTCACTAGTCTAGGCTAGACTTATATGTGTGCTCTAGTGAACTGTAAACTGTGTTTATTAGTGAAATGGCTACAATTACTTGTAGTCGTGGATCTGTAAGAGTTCAATAAATGCAATTACCAATCCAAACACGGTCTACAGTCACTCCATCACGTGACAGTATATTAGACTTTGAATGCAGTTATATATGTGGGTGTGTGAAATAAGAATTTTCATACATTTCATTCATTGATTTGTGACAGTACATTTTTTTTTTGCTTCACAATTTTCATTCACTGTATTCAGAGATGTGGTAAGATTAGTTAATCTGAATGTTCACTGTAGTATGTAGTATATGGAATATGGGGATATTTAATTTTAACATGTTCTATTGGGTGAGACAGGGCAAAGAGTTAATTCAAACATTAATGAACATTGTAAACTTACAGTATACAGCATTCAAGGAAATACAAAGTAATTTCTTTGAAAATGGGATAAACTTCAAGGATACAAGATACTTCGAAGCAGACTTGTCAAAACAGTGACCTGAATGTCTGACAGCATTAAATATTACATTCTTATTGTGGAGTAACTGTATATTGCCAATAGTTATTAGGTCTGCTACAGGTGAACAACAACACAAGTATTTAAGCAAATGTTTTGACCAATAATCTGTCAGTCACAGTTCACATAACAAAATGCAAACATTGCAGATGGCTGAAAGAGTGCAATCCTAATTACTCTCAACTACTCAAGCAACACTTCATGCAAACAAGCATGCTACAGAGAAAAGTGTACAGAGTGTGTCTGTGGCCTCGTGTTACCTGGGCCACTACATTTGGATGGCAAGATCTGGTGTCTTGTGCCAAGTCTTCTGCCAAGCTGTCGCTGATGGGGAGCACGAGATGCTGGAGGCCACAGACGCTTTGGAGAGTTGGCAGCAGATGAGGAGGTGGCAGGAGTTGATGAACCTGAACCCTCCATTACTGGGAAACTGTCTTCTTCAGCACAGTCATCTGATATGTCACAGTCCTCAGCTGCATTCTCAAAACTACGACAGAGAAGTTTGACACCTCCTGGTTTCCCCATAAGAGCAGTGACTGCCTCTGAGTTCTGCAGCATATCATGTGGACCATCACTTTTTGGAAATTGTGAACACCTGGTAAAATTCTTCTGTGATTCACATTTTGTTTTCAGTTGTGTATGTACTGTATCCTTTAGTTCTTCTGAACTCTCTCCTTTCACACCTTGTGGTGTGGTTTCTTGTAGAAGTGCATCTCTCTTAGCCTGTTCAGGAAAAGCAAGTGACGCATTTCCAATTTCATCAGCCGCTTTTCTTACATCAGACATAGAGCTTATTCCAACTGAATGGTTTGCCTTCAGTGGTCTCTGTGAATGTGGGCCACTAGCTTTTAGGTTTTGATTGCTCCAGTGGCCTCGCTGCTTGGTTTGCTGGTGTGATGATTTCTGTCTTGGTTTCAGAGGTGGTTTGTGTGTGACTTTCCCTGTAGGTTTTGGAGCAGTAGGAGGTCGATCTGAGCAATGTCGATGTTGATCAGTTGAGTCTCCTCTGTGCTGTAATGACTGAGCTATTTCTTGTGAATTTCCTGCATTTGATTCATGGCTTAAGGAAGGTGGTTGTGCATTTCCTTCAATGACAGCAGTGTACGACTTATTCAACACTGAAAACTGTGAATGTATCTGTAAACGAGTAGGAGTTTGAGGTCGGCTTCTAGGATAAGTATTTTTCCTGACTAACAACCCTGCTGTTGAGTCTGCACTGTTCTTCTGAAATAGATTATCATCCGCAAGCAGAATCTGTGATGGTGTTTGGGGTTTGCTGTTGGAAGCACTAGTGGAAGGTTCACTCAATGAGAGTGCTGAGCGTGTGTCTTGAAGACTTCGAGTACGAAAAATTGGTCTATGGTTATCACAAAAGCCTTGGGTCGTTCTTGAGTCACCCCGTGCCTGCTCCACATTTTCAGATAGACTTTTCCTACCTTCTGAGTTTCGCAGTTCTGATTTTGACTGAAATCCTGAACTGCTTGAATTTTCAACAGAACGGAAAAGTTTATTTCTTAATTCAAGTTCTTGATTAGAGGAGGTAAATAAATGGCAATCACTGTCATCTGTAAGGATGCTCTCTGTGCTTTGACATGAATCTCTGTTCTGTGTATGTCCATTTTCTGCCAGGTTTCTTCGGTGCATTGAAGAAAAATGATAATCACCCTCAAGGATGCTCTCTGTGCTTCGGCAAGAATCTCTATAATGATCATGATCATATCTGGTTGGAACATCAGGGTGTGAAAATGTCTGATATTCACTCTCATCCGTCAAAATACTCTCCTGACTCTGACATGCATTTGATTTGCGCCGCCTCAATGAAAGAAAGAAACTTGCACTACTATGACGATCCTGTTCATAATTAGAACACATCTCAAGAATATCACCACTGTTGGTGCAGCTAGACAGTTGGCCACTTGTGTTTGACAGTACACTTTCCTGACTGTGAAACACTTCCTTCGATCTTTTGCACTGCCTCCCTGCTGCACTGGCTGAACGCTGTTCAAACTCATATCCAACAAATTCTGGTGGACGTGTGAATATCTGATAGTCACTGATACAGCGGCGTGGTGTTCTGTTACTAAATTCACTTGGCTCCTCCAGGGAGTCAGAACTGAAATCGCCATTCCCATCTTCCTCATCACAACTGTCCAGTAGATTCTCTTCACTTGATGCTACTACATGTGTCTGTCCCATAGTAGCTGGAAGAGATTCTGAAGATTTTGCAACATTTTTTGCACTTTTAGTTTGGAATTCCTGTTCCTTATCAGTTAGTGTATTCAAGTCTATGAAAAAACTACATGACCTTCGTTGCTGAACAAATTTTGACTTAATATTTGCTTCAGTATCAGTCAAATTCTGGAATAATCCTGTTGGTGAATTTAAATCTTCACACACTGGTGACTCAGGAAGAGACTGATTGGTAACTGGAGGCTTTGAACGACTTTTGTATTTAGCATTACCACCACCAGCACCAGAACATAAATTAAGAAAAACAGGGCGTTTACTTGGTGATATTTCACCATACTTTTGTGTCTCCCTAATGGAATTACCACTAATATTAATTCTAACAGCATTCAAAGCTTTAGCAGCACTATTGGCAGTAGGATACAAAGCATTGTTAGTAGAAATAGGTGCTTTCACCCAAGCTGAACCACCACTTGTAGTACAGGATTCAGGGTCGCTGCTCAACTTCACTCCAACACACACATTAGCAAGAGAAGCACTGTTCTGTGAGAGTCCAGAAGGATTAGTGCCTACAGAGTTACTATTAGAAAGAATTGAAGAACAAATATTACCAGTAATTTCCATTACCACAGAAGAATTATTACTCGAAGATCCACCCTTCACAGCTGTAGTAGTTATTTTTGTTGTGGGTAAGGTGTGGTAGGTGGAATACATTACTGTTTTGGTGGCCAGTGAAGCTGTTTCTGTGTAGCTGTTGAAGTCCTTATAAATATTAGTGCATGGAAGTGAGCTACATGCACTGGAAGGTATCTTGGGATCCATAACTGTTACCGAAGATAATGAATTTGGTAGTGGAAGAGATTGTAATCTAGCTAATTCAGTCTTATTACTAGAACTTCTGAAGCCTTTCAGAGCTTTTGTAACCGGAAGAGTATTGTAAAAATTTACTGGAGTTTTAGTGACTGCATTTCCAAGTGTGATTTTTGAGATATGTGTGAAGTATTTACCAGGGACTGAAGCAACAATTGGCTGCACAGGGTAGCTAGGGATGTGTTTTGGTTGATGGATAAGAACAGGATTAATTGAAGACTGAATTATATTAGATGGAAGCAACATGGCACAATTTAGTTGATGACGCTTAAGGGAAGCAGCATATTGTTTACCTCCGGCAGGAGTGTAACGATGTGCATGGTTGGCCCCACGAGAGCCTCTTCCATCTTTCTCAGGGATATGGCTTAAGTCAGTAATGCTCTGGCTGCTCTTGAGGTTTGAGCGGTAACCAACCTGAACAAGAAGATCAACATTAAGACACAATCACACCTGGCAATATAGCTACAGTGGAACCCCCATATAAATTTCCTCATTTAACATTCAACTAAAATCTCAGTGTTAAAGTACCTCCATTTAAATTTCACTCAATTTATAGTTCTCCAAAGAAATCTTAAATGGGGGATTCACTGTTTATACTGGCTGCAGTTAATATACCTGCAGGCAGCGCCATAGCTCAGGCAGTTAGTCGCTGGCTTCCCACCGCGGTGGCCCGGGTTTGATCCCGGGTCTGGTCAAGTGGGATTTGTGGTGGACAAAGTGGCACTGGGGGCGGGTTTTCTCCGAGTACTTCGGTTTCCCCTGCCAATCTTCATTCCACCAAATTCTCCATCATCATGATCACCTGGGGCAGGGTACGACAGCCCAATCAGTGGCCGCCGTGCCGAGTGGACCCAGTTGGACTCCACCCTCACACTAAGCGAACTGACAAGAAAAACATCACGTTACATCAAAAATAAACCCTTTGTAGTCACATCTATTTTACTGAGTCACTGCTGTCAGCCCAGGTTTTGTGAAAAATTATACCTGCTCTAAAGTTAGGAACACAAAGGAGTTGCTTTGATTTATTTAAAAAATAATAGAGAAAAAAGATTTGGTAAATGTAGATACAAGGGGCATGCAGTAGCGTAGTTGGTTGAGGCACTATGCTACAAGCTGTAAGGTCGTGAGTTCGAGCCTGGATGATGTGGATTTCTTCAATTTACCTAATCCTTCCAGACGGACTATGGCCCTGGGTTTAACTCAGCCGCTAACAGAACTGAGTACCAGGAATCTCACTGGGGGGTAAAGGGCAGCCAGCGTATATGGCTGACAACCTTACCACCATCTGTGAGTAAAATGTGTAGAAATTGTGGGAGCCTTGACATCTCACAATCCTATGGGCCTTCATGGTCTGTTACAGGGATATCTTTACCCTTTTTAAGTGCAGATACATCTGCATCATTACATAATTGCTAGAGTTTATGACTAATTCTCCCACGATCATCTTACATTACAGGTCCTAGGATCCTTCTGAAAGCCTTGTGTTCACAGACAATAATAATATTTTCTGCTTTTGTGAAATCCAAGCTTTAAAACCATAACAACATCGTAGAGATCATTGCTTTATACAGTCTCATCTTTGTTTCCATGTGGATCCTTTCATATTACATCACAGGCAGTAGCAAAAAATATACTTTACTTGACCTAACTTTTCTCTGATTCATCTCATTTCATTTGTTACTATTACTCAAAAATATGGAGTCAAAGCATGCACAGTCTTCCACTCTCTCAGTGATGTGATGCCCAGTTGTAGTATTCTGACTGAGCT
The DNA here is from genome assembly GCF_002891405.2 of Cryptotermes secundus. Taxonomy (NCBI): domain Eukaryota; kingdom Metazoa; phylum Arthropoda; class Insecta; order Blattodea; family Kalotermitidae; genus Cryptotermes; species Cryptotermes secundus. Next base: position 623,689 of record NW_019742442.1, read on the forward strand.
CATTGTGCTTACATATCTGACCCATGACATTTATTTTGTGGCCAGTGATTTCTATGTTACTTCTCTGACCACACATTCTAATACGAGTAGTACACAATCCTCCTTAGTAGCCAAGAATGATCTCACAATAATATTAATGCTGTCAGAATATGCCAAAATCTGTAGAGAATTATACAACATCTAAAACTAAATTGAATAATGTGATAGCCAGCCAGTCTTTGTGTTTCAGATCTTGCATCTATGAATTTCAGTTGCAGTCCCCTGTGATTTGGGCTCCTTTCTCATCATTCTGGTGAACTGTGAATCAGTTTCAAATAAAGGTTTAATCACATCACAGGGTTCAAAAGTAACACTTTATGGTTACATTTTACTTGAAGTTTTTCATATATAAGTTCAACATAATATATCTCTGGGAAAGGGGGGGGGGTAATGGACATATTCCTCCTATAAGACTGTTTTGCCTTGTTCCATAAGATATGCCTGAAGAGTGAAGAGAGAAATGTGGGGCAAAATTTTCAAATTATTAAGCACCATATCCCTCCCAGCGGTTAACACATTTCAGCATAGTCCAAAACATTAATATCATTACAACTATTTCTCTTTAAACTACAGAGACAGGCGAATTAGTTTAATACCTACACTCTGTAATTTCCTACGTGTTTCTTCTATTCTGCGTTGCAATTCTTCACGCTTCTTAGATGTTTCACTGTTGACTCGAGTCTGTTTAGCAGCATTAATGACTTCAACATTACGAAGTGTTGGAGAACACAATGGTCCACCCTGGCTTAACCGCACTAGAAACTGCGATGATATGCTGGTTCCAGCTGAGAAACAAATAATTTTTTCATGAAGTTGTTAACTGTTGACTATACAACTGTACAAATGAGACATCACTATCAGATAAGGTGACTGACTTCTGTTCCAAAGGTCTTCTGTTTGAGACCAGCTGATTCCACTGCAGATTCCTCTGCATACCTTCCCTCACCTCTGATGAAGAGGTACCTTACTAGCTAAAGGTAGGTTTACCAAACAGTGGTTACTACAAGGCTTTCAAACCAAATATTTAAACATCTTTCAGTAGAAATGAGCTATTATTATTTATTATTATTATTAGAGGGGGTGGGTTTCCCCATGCACTTAGACCAGTTATTGGTCCACTGTGCGTCCCTCTTTAATTTCTACTGTCATCATACCCTACCGGCACTGGTGCGTACTATCAGCCCCGTTCAGCCAATGAGGTCGGCCCTCGGTACCTGATATTTCCCCCATCTACCAGAGGCATTGGAAACTACTTGGGCAGGAAACTTGTTGCCTAAATTTGCTCAGATGTCTCCTAGAGACATGAGGATCTTTTACGTGCTGTAAATCTACGACACCGGATCCATGGCTTAAAGTCCCTCCCGGAGGACTTGTTCCCTGAATTTTTCGGCCCTTAAAAATTCCATGACCTCTGCCGGGTTTGAACCCGTGTACCTTGAGTCATGAGGTGGGAACGTTACAGAAATGAGCTATTACCTGCATCTTTGGTGGCTTCTTGTTCTGCTCCACTAAGAGATTCGAAGGTATTCTTCAGGTACTTTTCTCTCTGACCAACATGATCCAGACTTTCTGTGCTGCTGGAATATATACAGTTCAATATGATATGATATCAAAAATTAAATCAATTAGTAAAATATGCTACGGTAAAACTCACTGCTTTATCAACCACATGTCATACATGTAGGCACTGTGTACAGCACCCATCACTTTCTTTTTTGGAACATTAACTAAGATTTATGTAATTTTCAAATATATCAGTCCAATACATGTTAGCCAATATTAAAACAACTGTCTCAATCAGGAAAGGCCAGCAGCTAGGCAGAGGGGCTGAGTTACAGCACAAATATGAAAGAGAACAAGGACGAGTGAACACAGATATGGGAATATAAAGTGAAGTTCTGTCATCAGACACCCCACCCTGATGAAAACATGAATGGATGATGACAATCAGAGATAAATACAATACTGCAGTCTTATTCTTTTACCTCTAACTGAACCTGCAACCAAAACATCACTTTCTTACAGTTCTATTTAGTGCCCGAGCAGAAAATTTGCTTCAACTTCTGCATCTGAAGCAGAAATAAGTAGTGTGGGCAATCAGAGATATTCTACACATTAGATACATAGGGAGCATCTCAGTTCTCTGCTAGGTTTCTACCCACAGTGTCATGGAACATGTTGTTTCATTTCTCATGTCATTTATGAAGAAATGGAAAGCAGCAGCTTGGGCAAACTTCTTCATCAAATAGCACAAGTAATTTTGAACTCAAACATTAACACACATAATAAACAGCTGCGTGAAAGTATCAAATGTGATTTCATGTGTGACAATGTCAAAAGACAACAGTGCTGTACCAGGCAGGACGGTTCATGCAGTGACACTTCTAACATGTATGTGGGAGGTGCCCGGTTTAAATCTCGGCCAGGACACTGACTATCCTGACTGGTATTATCCTCATTACCTCCAGCCAAAAGTTTGGACAGTAACTTAAATTAGAACATAAACACTTCTCTCACATCCTTTCCAATTTACTGTTTCACTACCATCTAATCATTTGGCCAAACAGTCCAAGTTAGTGATGGTGTCATTAAATAAAAGTAAATACATAAACACCACAGTTGCCACCTTATCCACGTCTCTCAACTTGTCATAATGCCTGAATAGATACATCTGCTGCTTCCCTTGAGGTTTTCTGACACATCATATTCCCTGTGCACACTACATGTTCCAGCCATCTGATTTAATCACCCTAGAAACATTAGGCAAAGAGTGAAAATCATGGAGCATCTAATCATTCTAGTTTGCAAAATGAATAATAGATACAAAACAGAAGGCACTTTTACGTATTTACTGCTGTGTCTCACCTGACAGATAGCAAGGAGAGGAGGTTCCTTTCAGCTGTATCTGCACTTGGAGTAGACACCTCATCATCATCTTCATCACTTTCCTGGCTGCCAGATACAGAAGCTGACACTGAGACAAGTGGCAGATCAGTGAGACGCTCAGGTCGCTGATTCTTCTTCAGTCGCCTCTGGGAACGCCGTAGTTCCTCTACATCCATGGCATTTACAGTGTAATCACTACATTGGAAAGAAGTCATAAACATTCTTGTTTATATTTAGGGTAAAACCTAGGCATTATGTTTAAGAAATAGTTTTGTCATTGCTAAGCTCTGAACAATGGGCTTTCTTGAAGTCTATATAATACCTGATGTACTCTCTCATTACAACCTAATTTTTTCTCCAGTATCTGGTGAATACGAAAAATATACAACAGTCTACATATCAATTATCATTAGCACACAATGATTACTTGCAATATAAAAATCAACAATCTTACATGTTATTAAAACTGTACAGATAACACAAACACACACAGTAAACATTCCCAATAAAAAATTATGAAATGTGCATATAAATTAATTTGCCAGAAATCTCCAGTACTGCCAGGTCAGTACATGACAAAAAGATAAATAATCATAAATGACTTACCGAGTGATACCTCTGCAAACAAATACGGAAATATTCAAGAGCCTATTTAATACTAAAAGGAAACAAAAACCATATTAACCCTTTCAATGTTGAGCTTTATTTTGCTCGTTCTGAATAAAGAAGTGTCAAAGAATGTACATGCACATCTGTAACCTAATCTAAATAGCATACTCTACCTAAATTAACCTAATACAACTTGTGAAAGTATGTCTATATGTGTGCGTAGCACAGAAAGAGGTATTTCACTAGTTAATATTATAAAATCTTCTTGTGTGTAGCAGCAAAGTCCAAGTTTCTGCTGTGAACTGACAAAAATGGTCACCCAAGAATATATTATTACTTATGAAAGCTTTAATTTAAAAACAGCAACTTCTTCAGCTGTTGGAAACCCTGTTTATATATAAAAACTTTCTGATCAGAATAAAGAAACAAACCAGCAGTAGTACAAGGACTACCATTTAGGAAGTACTGATACAGTATATTCATAAAATGAAACACACAACAGAGATTGAAGTACTTATATGTTGTAACAATCTGAATATGCTATAGTGTACAGTCATATAGTGCAGTGACAAGTTAAACATTTTAAAACTTGAAAAACTTTTCTCTAAAAGGAAGTTTTACAATGTCTTATAAGGACAATCCATTTCAAATTCTCATAGTTTCTGTGATTATATATAACACTGTTCACAGTTATATCAATATTAAAAAAAACAATAATGAAGTAATCTTTTTAAAATACCCAATAAATTATGAAGATTCATGATATTTCAGTGTGCAATATTTTCTAATAACCAACCTTCCTGTCTCTTCAGCAGGTGGGTAATACATCAGTCTCTCTCTCTGCTCTGGTTCAGTTGATTCGCCCTCGCCTTCAGAGTAGTCTTCCACATCACCATCATGCTCTGTGCTTTCCATGTCCTGCAATTATATGTGACACAGAGTTCAACAAAGAGCATGCTCATTGCTGTTTCTTTTTACATGAAGGGGATTGTTCACTATGAATTCCTTCCTCCTAACACAACAATCAACTCTATTACTGTGACGTTTTGAGATGCTGTACGATGAAAAAGGCAGGAACTCTGATGCAAACACAACTGGTTCCTTCATCACAACAACCGACCTACCCACATGGCCCTGAAAACCAGAGTTTGCGACTGACAACATGTGTGTCGTTCCCCATCCTCCCTACTTGCTGGATTTAGCACTCTGTGATTTCACTTTGTTTCTGAAAATGAAACTGAAGGGACGATGTTTTGATACAGTGTCTGACATCCAAAGGGAATAGCAAACTGTACTCGACAGCATTAATGAAAATGACTTCCATGCTGCTTTTGAAGTGTGGAAAAAAACAATGAAATTGCTGTATACATTCCCAAGGAGACTATTTTGAAAGAGATGGCAGCCAAAATTGAGTAAGTTAAGCCAGCATTTCTTTTTTGACCTAGTCTGGGAATTTTCTGATAGTACCTCATAAAACTGAATGGTACAGTGAAATACCATAATTTAAAATTACGAGTACCACTTCAAAATAATCTTGGGTTGCTCAAATGACAATCATTCTGCTGCCATTTTCTTTGATTGTCCTACCATTCATGTGACCAGTGTAATATTTTGAGAGAATATCGCACTATGCACAACACATTACATTTCAGCTTAACTTTGAAAATGTCACTAGATAACCTCTAACATGTGTATACACTTGAAGAAAGTCNGGTCATCCTGGGGTTTTATTTTTATACTAGAGTTATCTCAGAGCAGGTACAGCCTGCATCTATATGCATAAAGATATATGGGATTGACAATATTTTCATTGCACCAAATATTTTGTTATTCTGGTGTTCACTGCACAGACATTTCTCTGTACTCGTATATCTTGTTGAATAAACAAATTTTCAGTAATTTTCCTTTCATTCATTTTTAACCTGCAACTCAAGGATGGACTTGTATGACAAAGTCAGATTGGTAATGTATGGATTTAGTTGGATAGATGGGCAATTTGGTTTGTTATGGTTCATTTCAGGATTCTTTTACCAGCTTACAATATTACAGTATAAGCAGTACACAATGAAATGGAAAGGATGTGAAAAGAAGTAGTCATGGCCTATTCTGAGGTACTACCCCCCCATTAAGCCTCCTATTCACACATGTAACTGTGTTTGTCCTCAATCACAAACACACAAACATTTTTGGCACGACCTGGCCAAACTTTGGTATATTTGCATTCTTCATAATGGGAACATTAACAATGAAAAATAAAATTGCAATTATTATAGAATAATAAGTGTGGAAGAAAAAAGAAATGAACTGGATGAAATACTGGTTAATGTACTGTGAAAAAGAGTCATAGAAATAAACTAAAAGAATATATGTAATGGATCCCAAAATTGACACAGTAAGAGGCACATGGACAGAGCAGCATCTGACATATTACTGAAGCTATTTGGATCTAAAATTGAAAAAAAAGATCACTTGTGTGAGGAAACCGATCAACATGGAAAAGCAATTGTTACAGTAGGATTCCTAGGCACAGGCAGGAATTATGAAGATCTGCACCATGCACAGTATGATGTTCTGTATGTATCATGCTGACAACTGGATTAAAAGCTGGACATGAACTATTGGACCAGACCACAAACTTCCATGCACCTGTGCATGTGCACACACAAATATGTGCGTGCCCCCCCCCCCACACACACACATGCAGTGACAAATTTGCATGAGTACACAGACAAACACAGGAAGGCACACTCACACACACTTAAGCCTGTTTGTGTCTCCTGTTGGTAGAAGCATTCAAATGTGAATGAATTTTGGTTTGTAGGGACCAACAAAAGACTCAAAGGACTCAAATCAGGATAGCTAGTCTTGGTGCCAAGAGATGAATGAGATGTCTTAAGAATAAAATGTAGGAATGCTAGCAACTCAACCATCACATTTGATGGTAGGCAGCTAATTCATTCTTAATAAGGTTGTAGGTTCATGTAAATATGGTTAAATCCTATGACTTACCTCATACTTGTAACTGCCAATGCTACTATCATCAGTGAGATGACGATTTCGTGTAAGATCTGTGATGTCATTTCCCCTTGTTAATGTTACTTTGCTGCTTGACACCTGCAAGGCATAATCTTAAATGTCAGAAAAAAAATCATAATTCTAGTTACTTTGAAGTATTTAATAATGAAACTTAACAGTGGTATGTGAGATGACTAGGCAGGGGTCTCAAATATGGACAACAACAAATTCACAAGAGAACTCTTGTGACAAAGCAAATGTTTTATAATAAACTTTAAAACTATGCTATACTAACCACCTTTCCACTTTATATATTCTCCAATAACTGTGGGGGGAGGAGGAAGAGGAAGAAGAATCAAGAGGGGTATGACAAAAACAATGTAATAATGTGTGCGCGCGCGCGTGAGTCAGCGTGCATGTGCAGACTACTGATATCAAATCCAAGATCTGTCAAACGTATCTGTAGATGCAATACATGATGCACTGGCAGACACATAGCTGTGACTTGTCCATTATACATTGATTTTATTCATTTTATGCAAAGAATGGATAAAAATCTCAGTCATGATAAGGACTTCATAGTTTCTTAATGCCACAAAAAAATTAAGTCAGAATAGCTGGTTTCCAGCCAACATCTGAATTAAGCACCCCTAAAATACTATTTTAAAGCATTTACTGCTATGCCAACATGGTTGGTAGTACAGAAATATTACAACATCAAGTGACAGAAAACACTTCTAGCACATAATATACAGTGCTCACAGCACACACATTCTGTGCAATGGTAATGGGCAATATGTGCAAGAGATTTATTGAAATACCTGTTTTGTTAGTTGGCCATTAGTTAGTTCCTGATAACTCTCAGGACAAGGCACGAAGTCAGCATTATCCCTTCCATCCTGCAAGTATTATACATTATAATTATACTGCCATGCAGCAGGGTGTGACTACAGATGGGGTTTGGATAGGTGATTGATTTTATTAACCACTTCCAGATTGTTAACTACAAGGAACTACAGTGTTATCGCTAATTAACACACTCTACATTTCATTACAACATGCACTAAGTCTCTCAGTTTGTTCCCACTAGCCGTTTCCTGGCAAGAAATTGTAACAATGTCCTCTGCATATGTCCTTATCAGCTGGCGAATGTCTCACAACTGACTAAACTCTAAAACTTCTCCTGCTTATAACCCTTTGGCACGGACCACAGAGAAAACAATTTGTGTCTGATCTGTGTATGATCAATATTACTTCTTAGGAATGACCTTCTACACTTATCACAACAAATTCTGTTAAATTTCATTAGCAGATGTGTTTCAGCTTGTCAGCCTTCTTCACTGACATTTAGATTTCAGCTCAAATCATGGATGTGTTGGTGGTCAAAAACTACACTCCAAGCACTGAAGCTAGGAGAAAAGCCAAAATGTGTTTGCTAATATAACAGAATTCACTGTAGGAAGAGTAGATGGTCATTCAAAAGACATAACCTTCGCTGATGTCAGAGTTTATATTTTATATTTTCAAGTATGACTGTTACTTTCATTCTTAATTCATAATTTAGCCTCTAATGCCTGCTGCACCTACAATGTTGTTGTTTTCACGGTAGAATTATTGCTGGCATCAATATTAAACACTAAAGGATAAAGAAAATAACAATTACACTCTGACAAACGGTAAGACTATATACGAAATGTTCAATATGACAAATACTTATAAGTTGCATATAAATTCAGGAACTATTAACTTCTAATGTTCCATACATCTTTACGAATCCTTGCCAAATTACATAAGCAGGTTTGTTAATAAGGCATGTGGGCTGCACCACAGCTCAAGTGGTTAGTCACTGGCTTCCCACCACGGTGGCCCGGGTTTGGTCAAGTGGGATTTGTGGTGGACAAAGTGGTGCTGGGGCAGGTTTTCTCCGAGTACTTCGGTTTCCCCTGCCAATCTTCATTCCACCAATTGCTCCAAAATCACCCTCACCTATCATCTGGGGCTGGTACAATAGGCCAGAAGTGGCTGCAGTACAAGGAACTTAGTCCCACCCCACTAGCAATACAAAAAAAAAATAATAAGGCACGATGAAAATCTGGAAAAATTTCAAAAGTCAAGACAATTTTCTGAGTTAGGTTAACTTTTTCAGTGTAATTGCAACTTATAACACTAGCTGCTTCATTATAACTACAGTGTCATACTTAACCCTTTTGACATCATATCATTTGTTAATGAAAAATATTCACAAATCATTGAATTTAAAAATCAATTTTAGGGTTATGTTATTACTGCAGTAATGAACTGCTGGGTTCCATAAAATATTGGGAATTTATTGAGTGGCTCAACAACTACTGGTTTTTCAAGGACTCTGTTCCACAGAATAAGTCAGTCAAGGCCTTGTCATTTTTCACGATGGAGAATGGGGGAGGCAGGCAGATTTCACAGGTATTGCTTGTACTGCCAATCAATATGGTTCTGATGGAGATGGTATTTGGGTGCTACTAAAACATGCAAAAGTGATTATATGAAAAGTTCAAGACTGAAAATCCAGCGTTCCAATCCCAATGTTTCCATGATTTAATTTCGAACGTCTGATATTCACACAAGCCTAGTTCACAGATGTACAACTAATGGTAAATAAGGCTGCGCCACAGCTCAAGCGGTTAGTCGCTGGCTTCCCATCGCAGCAGCCCGGGTTCGATCCCGAGTCTGGTCAAGTATAGTCTTCATTCCACAAATTGCTTCATAATCACCCTCACCTATCATCTGGGGCTGGTACAATAGGCCAGAAGTGGCCGCAGTGCAAGGCACTTAGTCCCACTCCACTAGCAATAAAAAAAAAGGTAAATAAACTCATTATTCACAACTCAACACACTTATCACAGAAGGCGAACCTTAAATCTCTGTCCATTTATCCTCTTGAAATTCAAATCCAATATAAAATTTCAAACTTACTTTTAATTTGTAATAACAGTCAGAAGACTTCTGATGACTATGCAAAGCACAAAGTCACACTAACTTTTGCAATGATGAATTCTCTAGAAAAGCGTAAGAATGATAAACATGAACCCTCTTTAATATAACACATTACGTATAGTTCCTCTGTATTTAAAGAGTAAACAGCTGTGTACCTGTTTTGATGTAGTCACAGTTTCATGACGAAAGTCTGCATAATGCCGCAATTCTGTACCACTGTCAATGGAACTGTCTTTTGAGCCATCGGAGTCCAGTCTCTTTTCTGTGGATGATAAAATGGTAAAAATTTAGTGCACTTTTAAGTAAAAGCAATTTAAAAATTACTGACCCAGGTATATTTAAATTTACTGTGTAATTCCAAGTGATGTTATGTGCAAATAATACATTAACCTACTGCAGAATGTCCCCTTATTTCACAGAACATCAGCAAAAACTCGTTAAATTCACATAACTGCCTATTTAACTGCATGGGTAAAGAAAAAGTCATTAATCCAAAGTGCTCTTTCACTGCAATACATGTATGATTTCACTCCAAGATTTATAGATACATTAACATAAAATGGATGCAGTGTTTTAGAAGCATACAATATATAATATATTGTAATTGTAGTTACGATTTGTAGGTTGTTAAATAAACCAATTAACAATCCAAACAAATCTTCAGTGGCAAAACACATTACGATATTTCTATAACCAGGGGGGATGAGAATGTGCAGATCTGTCAAAAGCTTGAGAGGAATTATTTTCATGGGTACAGTACTTTCCTGTACTTTCCCATGTATACCACATAGAAAAGAAATAAAACATGAGGCGAATGAATATAAAAGATGAATTCTTAAAATGCATTACCTTGTCCTAATGGAATCTGAATGATGCTGTCACTGTCATACACAGACTTCACAGTGATGCCACCAGCATCCAGTCTCTGGGCCCAGCGCCCTTTTGGCAGGTCCATCTGACGGTTTATAAGACTTGCTGGAGGGGAGCTGTTATCTGCAATCTGCTTCTTGGCCCACAGTGGTAACTGACCTACACTAAATCTACAGAAAACAATATTGGTGTTACATAACAAAACTGACCTTCTCTAACACCAACTTTATGAAATCTGCCATAATTACACCGAACCGACTTTAATGACATGTTTCTAGTGGGTATTAGCTGCTACTGTACAAGTCTGTATGCGAGCAGTAAAAGATATCTACTTTTGTAAATTCTCACCTTCTTCTGCAGTCTTGTTCACACTGAAAGGTGGGGATGCAAGGATGAACAAGGAAGGAAGAAGGGAATTGGATATGCTGAAGGAAAGAAGAAGAAACAAAATGAAAACAGTTTCTGACCTGTAGTCTGGCTGCTCCACACTATTTGCATTAGGATCAAAAAATTCTGGAGGTGGTGGGCCAAAGTTCTCATTATCAAGATGAAGTCCATTTGGTATCTGAGACGCAATTTTCCTTCCAGCACGAGCTGCCTGCTGGGCTAGGCGGGCGTGCATAGTGACCACCATATCATGGGGGACCTTCCATACAAAAATACAGCCATCACCAGATGCTGACACCAGTCGCCGAGAGTCATTAGTGAAACGCAGACCTGTTACCAGTTCTGAGTGACCGAACATTGTTGCCATACATTCACCTGAATAGTAGTCATACACACATAAGGTCTTGTCTGTACAGCTTGTGGCTGAATAAATTCCGCTGCTATCCAGCACAACCTACAAAAGATACAAATTAAAGGTAAAATTCTTGAAAGAGATTTTAGTATAATGAACACAATAAAACACTCAAAAAAGGCTGCTGTGGTAAACTGCTCTAATTCCAGTCTTGACTTCTTGACCTCTACCTGTTCACTAGGTGAAGGATTCCCATTTCTACAGAGGGAACACTAACAAAACAGTCAACACTAATCCCAGTGGTAGGATGACCATGAGAATGAAGACTGACAAACAGGAGCTACTATAATTTACTCTGAGAACTACTGACATATTAATTAATGGTTCTTAGCAATCTTCCCCACCATCACAAAATTACATGAGGTTTCTATAATTTATAAAATTATTGTCAACAATGGATAAGATTTGCCTTAATGACTGAGCTATCACAGTATCTATGGGCTTTTGGTATTTCCAAAATATTAAATGAGAAATTTAAGTACTGTATTTTTACCTTAAAAAATATTTCAACCAATGCCTAATTTTCTAACTACTCCAATTTAATATTGAGATTTATACCACTTCACAATACATTCTTATGTCACAGTGATTAAGTACAGGGAAAATGCTACTGGGTGAGATGTATAGATCACAAAGTTCCCCGTTTTGTAATACTGAAATAATATCAATACAGTCAGCTCCTTATTACCCGGCATGTGAGCACATGGACTATGCATAAAAACTGGCAAAAATTTCAAAGGAAATTCATCCTTTTTATGATGGTACTTCTAGAACAAAGTTGTAATGCACTAATGTTCACTCATTTCATAATAGTTCTCCCATCCGTCAGCAGCAGTGCTGCCCACTGCCCTCTCTCATGCAGGTTCCATTACAGTCATAGTCAACTGAGACTACAGCAGACCCTAGTTGAATTTGTGACTGTGTTACAATGCATCTGATATCTTTCACCCATCAATGTCTTATATCATCTAAGACTACCATGCAAGAACTAAGGTGATAATATTGTGACGTGGATGGCACAATGCTCGGTAAACATCCCACCCCCTTCCAGCAGTGATGTAACAGCATTGGAGCAACTGCCGCTGCTACGGCAACAGGCAAGTCAACACTCTGTCCCCCTCCCCCGCAGTGACATAACAGCACTTCCTATTATGACATAACAGGGGATACCGCGGTTACTACGAAGCAATAAACAACTCTTGGCAACGTTCCCAAGCAACGCCTGTAAACACAGCATTTACACAACAGTGGTAACTATCACGTAACTGTTTTGTGTGTTGTCAGTGCGGAAGCTACATAACAGGAGAATTACCAGAGTAACCAGTCAGTTGCAGTCTAGCATTTGCCGGAGTGAATTGAAGCAGGAGAAGTAACTGTGATACTGCAGATGGCAGTAATTGTAATTGTGAATTGTGTGATTGTGAGAGCGAGCGTTCAATAAATTCACTACATCCAAGACAGCGTGAAGTTATTTGTCGCGTTATACACCCAACACNGTGTTCAATAAATTCGCACCATCCAAGACAGCGTGAAGTTATTTGTCGCGTTATACACCCAACACGAGACAATTTGGTGTCAGAATTGGTTTATGAACTTAAAACACGCCAAAAGTTACAATGAATTATACTGCCACATAATGAACTTGGAAGAAATGATGGAACGCCTGCTGGCTGCCCAAAAAGATTCCCTGTTGAAAATGGACGTTGATAGAAAGACTGACAAAGAGGAAATACTGAAAAAGATGGATGAATACCAGGCTAAGACATACACCATTTTGCTGGCCATGCAAATGATGGAAACCAGCCACAGGGAGATTGTGGCTGACTTTGAAAGATAAAATGGAGTATCAGAGAAGGGTGAAATCATATGAAAATTGGGTTTATGTAAGAGTTTTTCCAATGGAACTTTCAGATTCATGTAACCAAAACATCCTATTTCCCATACATGCCAAAGCAGTTTACTGTACTAAAATAAATGCTAACCTTAATAAGGGAGCCATCTTCACCTATTGAACCCTTGTATGTCTTGCTGTGTTTTCCGCTACTAACATTGTAGACACGAATGTTGCGATCCTGGCAAGCAGTTAAAATATGTTTCTGTCCTGAATCCACTTCCATGTCATACAGCGTTGTCTTACCAGCAATGTTGTGACCTCTTGAGAATTGGTACTGTGTTCCTCCAGGAGTCTGCAAAAGTTCAAGAAAAGTGACACAAATATAGTAATCACTGTGTGTATCCTTCGGTTGACTAATATGAATGAGAATGCAAAACATGAAAGGCTGGATGTTTGATACAATCACACACTGTCGCCAGTAGTAGAATAAATCAATATGATCTTGCTGCACTAACAAAAATTATGGCTAAGATTATCGTCTTTTTTTGATGGAGTATGGACAGGTCTACACTGCAAAAGATCAGCGAACATAAGAGAAAGGAATGAAAATAACTGCAATGGAAACATGTAAGTACATTGCCTTTTTACTGCTACTGGATAAGACACTGCTTCATAATGAGCATAAAGATGGAAATATTTACTAGATTCTGAACTGAGCATACACTGCATGGGACAACAGTAATTTCCATATATATTGTGACATGTTGCACAATGGAGGACCCCTACCTCCCCAGCGGCACGTGGCGATAACGTAGCACTCTCGTTACTATTTGTCGCGCTACGCAGGACACGCAAATCGTGCTTTCACTTTAGTATCTTGCTTGGCTTAGTCTTCAACCCTGAAGATGGAGGCTATGTGCGCCTCCGAAATGTCAGTTGACTTTCAGTGGATTACAAGGCATTATACTGCAGAAGACAGTACTCTTCTGGCAAAGATTTGCTTCAAATCAAGGCACCTCCCAAACACAAGTACCGAGTGTTACTGCGATACCAACCAGCCAGTGGGATGGTCAAGCAAAGCCTCTGATAAGTGATGAATATAATGGGCATCACTTTCAGAGCATCATGACTTCTCTGCACAATCCTCTTCAGAAGAAAGAGGGGGACTGTCATTCAGCACACTGCTGCCTAAGTTCCAGATCAAATGAATGCACATATGACACAGCCAACATAAAATGCAACGAAGGGATGTGACACTTTCCTTTTGGAAATGCTGTAAATGGGTACCGGACAGAAAGACACACTTATCATCATTCAGCAATGTGGAATACAATGCATGTACCTTCTGCATCCCCAGGTATTTACAAAGGATATGAAACACATTTTGCTGGTGAGATTTCCACTTCTGCTGAAATGATGCTACATGAAATGTTGTGTGCATTCAAGCACTGCACCCAGATGCACATCAGTAGCAGTTGTTGGTGCACAATTACAGTGGGGGGGAGGCACCTAATACCTACCTGGTACTATCACAACACCTAAGGAGGTTTACACAAGCCAGCAACCACACGTTAGCACTACAATGCTGGAAATTTCTGAAGGGCTCCTTACACTAACAATACGTCAGGGAAGAATTAACTTCAGTCCCCCAGTTAATGTCAGTTGTCAGTTATACAGATAAATACTTCTAATCACATGTTCTCCAACTTTATTTACATTAAAAGGTACAATGCCTACAAAACAGAGTACACAGGACACTAAAGCTTACCCCTTGTAGCTGTCGAAATATGATAGACTTGTCAGCACCACATGATACCATTTGCAGTTGGTCATGTGTGCTCAGGAATCGAACAGCTGTTATAGATGATGAATGATCATCCAGTGTTTGAACAAAGTTATACTCCTGCAATGAATCAGAATAAATAAGTTGGTACTACACTGTCCTGAGAGAAACATCTCACACTACAAATATCCTTTATTCAACATTTTAATTTCTGAAGCTCCAAGAGGAATCATGGTTTTGTTCATCTATAACACAACCATAAAACTGTATCTTCAATTTGACCAACTTTTCTCATTGTGTTCCTGCTATAAAATCTTGTCTAATGCAACAGTTTTGGATTCTGTTCTTTCGTATTTGTTTCTTGATAAGCCATATAAATTCTGTATCTATTCGATTAATCTGTCTCAGTCCATGTTCAAAATGGAAAGTAATAGGTTTAATGTAATTTTATTGATCTCTAAACCTTCTCATTTCTAAATATTATCTCTAACAGTGTGGTAAAATTTCCCTTTTACAGAGATTTGCTAGTCAGTCTCTTTTAAATTATTTTCCACTTTTATAATGCATTTTAACATTTAAATAGTAGTTGAATACCTCATCTACATTGAAGACATGTATAAGGCGGTCCCTGGAAGCAGAAGCAAGTAGTCGATGCCCACTATCATGACGACTGTATTCAAGACAAAGTACTTCGGCATCATGGGCTTCTATCCGACACAGCTCTTGGAGGTTTTGCAACTCATGGATTCTACAGAAATACAAAATTTAGAATGCCTTATATGTGAAATAACATGAAAAGAAAAATTATGATTTCTTTCTGTTTCCAGCAAGACACCCACATTTGTAATTTGTAGCAAAACTACCATGGAGAATGATTTAAACAGATGAATCTGAATCTTCACATGCTAGCTCAAGTTCAGAACACGACAGCCATACTTTCATATTGCTGACAATAATAAAATAAGAATTTTAAATTCAAAAGTCACATCTAAGTCACAAAGTTCCCAGATGAGAAATGGTAAGTTGAGAAAAATGTGAAAGGTCATACTGGCTTCCTGGAGGGCACTATCCAAGGATCTGCCTGGGGAGGTTGAGGAAAACCTCCCAACTTATATTTAAATAAATGATGATCCCACATATGAAGCTAGAGTGTTGAGGATATCATGACAATCTGTGTGCCTGAATACAAACCCTCACTCTGAATTACATACCTGATGTTACCAGCTCTGTCCCCTGAGGCAAGATGCTTGCCATCTGGGCTGATGCGTATTGATCTCACACCATTCCGACCATCATATGAACTGTCAGTCTTTTCTGAAGTACCTGCACCAGACAACTCTAAATCTTTAATGTAAGTGAGCTCAGGATCCACATACAGCACCTTCAGCAGTTCCTGAAACAGATTTTAGTTCTATACATAAGTTACTTACTTCAATATGAAATACAGTACCATACAAAAAGAGACTAGAGAACTCAAGGCTATTATGGGAAATTGCAAATACTTCACATAATGTCTGAATTGTATAATGTTGGCTTTAAAAATTCTCTTCCAGGTACTATCTGTCATGTGGATCTGTAATTTAATCCAGGATTATAATATAATAAACAGGTAAAAATCTTATGTGTAATTTGTCTACTGGAAGTAGTTTCTAGTGTGTGCACCCCAGTGGGTTACACTGCATGCAAAGTATGCTTGTCACTTGGTAGCCAACATGTTATCGAAATACTACTTTCATATCAGATTTAAACTGTAAGTAATGTACAGACACTTCTAAAGAACAAAATTTTTTAGTCATTTAAAGATACTCTGTCAGATGTTGAAGCATACAGTATCAGATGACAAATAACATGATGATGAGTGAATATTTGGAACAGTGTGGAAAGAAAAGTTCATAGCATATTATGAAAGCCAGAAGAGACAACCCTTGGTAGGCAATGGCAACCAGAACACATTTCTGCAGCAACAAATCAACACACAGCACCACAGCAATTGTTGGAGAGTCAACATGCAACAGAAGAGCTGTGGGAAATAGTGTTTCCTATGCCGCCCATGCTGAGGTAATATAGTGAGGACATCTGGACAAGTCAGTAGGATGAGTCATGGCTAGGTCATATGTGAGATGTGAGATGAGAGCTGGCAATGATGTAAACACGAAAGTGGAAGCAGTTGGATTGTTAAATGCCACTACCAAGCAACAACTGGTGAAGATTGTTAACAGACTGAGGTATGCCATAGTGATGAGTTAAGTGTGTTGATTAGTGACAGTGTTATAGTTACTTGTAGTGACAGGTTACAACCTTGCTTCTAGTCACTAACATGTTACAATATTATGTCCTATTTCAGCGTTTGCCCATAGCAATTCAGAAAACCATACGAAGCTTCATTCTGGACGGTTGGCTTCTCAGCTACACAAAACTATAGAAGAGCATGTAAATGTTCTGTTACAAAGAGATACATTATATGTAACAAAACTAGTAAGTTAATCATGCAAGACAACAAACTGTAATGCAATTAACTACATCTCCTAAAGGAAGCTACCAGAAAGGAGTCTGCCATATCTGCAGTGAGGGAGAAGGTAAGTTACAACAGAACAAAACATTTCCATCATATACAAAGCATGGATAACATTATCCTTAACAGATAGATGTACTTGAATCATCAGACAGAAGAGAGATTCTTGATGATCCAGGAAAAGATCATAAGGCTCAACAGACCACAGGCTTATAACCTGGGAATGCATAAAAAATTACAGTGGGATAGGTGAAGAAAGAAAAATAAATAATAGAGAAGACATATCCCCTTCAGCTGCATGATTAAATTTAATATTCTCAAGTTCCAAATACTCACATTACTGTAGATGTTCCTCTTATACAGAGTATCATTGTCTGGTGGAAGGTTAGATTCTAGGTTCCACACCCTAATCGTATCATCGCTTGAGCAAGTGACCAATGAACCTGGAGGCATCATTGGCAATGCACTGCCACCTTCATGTTCTACAGGAGGAAACATCTCAACACCCCATATACATGCAGAATGGAACAGGAATGAGTGAGATTTGCCCACCTGAAAAAATATCAATATGATCCAAAGCAAACAACCTAATCATCTGAATTTTATCTTTATCTCTTCCAAATGGCACCATGTGTGGTTTATTTTAGAAATGTATCTAAGGCTACACAGTGTTCTATGGAGGATGATTAATGAATGATGAATCAGAAAGAATGGGGAGGGAAGATATCTTAACCTAACTGAGGTATTTCCCCAGGATTTCCCTGGTAGGACTGAGGAAATCCATGAAAAACCTGAGTCAGGAAGGAAGATGGCATCCCAGCACCTCCTGAATAAATGTCTAGAACATAGCATAGTTACACTAACTGGCTCAGTATTATTAACACTATAATATTCCCAGGTCCTACTGGAGTGACAACTGCTTTTCCATGTTTACAGTTTTGAAATATATAATAAAATTTATCCAAATATATAAAACACATCTTAATAACGCTTCCACATTTTTATTACTAAGATTTCTCCATTCCTTTCATGTTGTTATAACCACTATTAGACTTATATATGGAAAGCTGACTTTGTTTTATATTATATTTACTTTATAACCAGAAAATGTACACAATATATATTTCTGAATTGATTTCACTGAAACAAAGAGAATATATCAAAGAGGGATAGCAATAGCTCAACAACAATGACCACCTGAAACCCATGTATGACCATAAGACACTATAAAATTAATGCTACTCTTCTATATAGAAAAGAAATTATCATAATATATGACTTACCCGTTTGATGTTTTGTACATCCCATACATATAAGCTGTGGTCATTATATACACACGTCAGCTTCAGATTGCGCTGATCAAATGCTAATGCTATAACATCTGGGTATTTGGCATTATTTGGATGTGTAGCCATGTGACTGAAATGAAACAATATTATTCTTAGTGAAATGCTTTACATGATCAGCATGGTTAATGAATCTCACTTGGCACTGGAACACACAGATGTACAGCGTATTTACACTACTTGTATTCTTATTTATTCATTGCTAAAGGGGCATAACATTAATGCATAATGGGGATGTCCTATCCATATATCTGTATGATTCATTCCTGAAACCACAGAAAGTTAATACTGGGATAAGTAAAGTAAAGGAAAGCTATCCCTGTAAGAGGCCGTGAAGGCCCATAGGGATGTGAGATGTTCAGGGTCCCACATTATCTAGACAATCAGCTCAAAGACGGCGTTGTCAGCCTTACACGCCGGCCCCGCTTTACTCCCCAGGAACATTATTTAATTAATTCCTGGTACTCACTTCTGTTATAGGCTAAGTCGACCACAGGGCCATAGTGCAGCTGGAAAGATTAGGTCAATAGAAAAAAATCCAATGACCTCATCAGGATAGGGGGCGTATATATAGCAAAACTTGTCATGCAGATTTTATTCTGGTTCATATGAATCCAATATGACACCTGCCTTACACAAAGTTCAACAGGAACTGTACAAAGTATTTTTACATAATACAAAATATAAATCTTTACTGTCATCTACAACTTCCATTTGAAATACCTTTTGATTGGCTGACATTTAACAAAATACAATTAAAATAATTTCTAACTCCATGTAGTGTGATTAGCTTCGTGATGACCACTGTCTGAATCTGCAACAATTGAATGTCAAGGGCAACGTGGGCTGCAACTCACAAAGAATGCACTTTGAAAATACATGTACTTCAATGGAGTACATCTTTTACACCTCTCAGCCTTTGCTTAACTTCATTTTTCTTGCTTTGCCTGATGCATCCAGTTACAGTAATAGTGACCTTCTTGGCCCACACTATCTTCGGGTAACTCCACAGTACCTGTCAGGTTTTCCTACACAAGGGTGAATGCATGACCAAGTGTCTCAAAAATCAGCCATACTAAGAGGCAACACTACAATCTGTGCAAAACTGAGAATGATTTATTTTTTCAATTTCTGAATTTAAAATTGTTAAAAATATACTTGCAAAAATTGTGTCTTGTGGGGAAAAGGATGAGGTGGAAGGGGAATCTGATGAATATCTGGCTGGGATAGAATTTTAAAACCAACATAGAGAAACGGAAAAGCCTTTGTTATTCCGTTACTACAAACCTAATGGATAGTCCTTGTGCCACATCCACACCGAGGTAATGTGTTCTGGGTAATGTGGTAACAAACTGGAGGGTTGTAGGACTGAAACACCTGACAATTCCCTCAGCACAGCCAATGAAGATAAAGATCTCTCCAACAGTCATACAGTTAGCACTTGTTGTCTGAAAACAGCATTATAAAAACAAAAGAACATTTGATAGTTAAATGCATAAGACATGCAAGGGACATGAATCATAAAAATAAATTTCTGAGATGTAAATCTACTACAGACTTCCTGCTAACAATGTACAGAGATAAAAATGAAGATGTCAGTAAATGCATCTAACAAAGAAGAAACCAGTACACTTAAATGTCTCCAGTCAAACTTAATACATAAAAATGTAGGGCCTGAAGGGTGCTAAAATTAACTGAACTGATAGCACTAGGATACAGTGAACATAACTGGTGCAACAAAGGATTAAGGTTATCCCATGGGCAGGGCTCCAGAAATACAATCATCTACTTACCATGAACAAGACAACCAAACTGGTAATAAATATATTTTTAGCCATAAATATCATCAAATAACATTTTCTGTTGCAGCTTCTAGTAAAACAATAGAGCCAAATGTGTGTGAATATAGTGTAGTGTGTATTCTTCAGGGAGTATCTGCAGGAAAAAGGGCACATTATGTATGTGTAAAACAGTCAAGTTTTTCTCTTTGACCTTGTCCTGTAAAAAAAATCACTGTTGCAAAATCTGAAGAAGTGAAAACTGGATCAAATCTTGGCAGGATCTTCTAAGAAAGGCTATGGTCAAAAAGGACTCCTTGCTGCACCATTTAAATTTATTATATCTTAAAGAATGAAATGTATTTATTTAAATGCACTTGATCACTGCTGCACATCACTGTGTTAAGGTTAATACAACAGCATATTTTCATCTGAAATGGTTTCAGTTTTCTTTCAAAATATCTGCATTTGACAAGAAAAGAACATTCTCAATGATTAATAGAGCTCTCCCATTTTTACTTATATAAGTTTTCGTAAACTGCTCATTACGTGGATGTCCAACATCCAGCATCATATTAAGATACTCACCCGTAACTCAACCCATTTATCCAACAGTCTTCTATTATTAAATTCACACAACAATCCTGACTTTGTGATGGCATATGTTGAATCACCCATATCACCCCTACCACAGGCGACATCACAGAAATAATTGTTTCGCTGTTCACCCAAGATAGCTGATCGACCCATTAGTGGCACAGGTTCTTTGTACTGCAATTAAATTTCATACATAAATTTATGAGTATTAGTTAATATTCAGATCGCCAGGCATTCTTTGAAACATATTTTCTGCATGCAAGAAATAAAACACATAATAAGAGGCTTCAGTACTGAAAGAAAGGAACACAAATGACATTTTCCAGGTCTTCTCTTTGTATTAAAAGGACTAGATAATGAAATACATATGAAAGTAATTAAAAATTCCAGACTTTTCTGTGGAATTTGAGAACAGCAGAAAGTTGACTATAATACATACACAGAATGAAGATGAGAGACACGACGAAGCAGACACAGATAGAAACCACTGGAACAAAGAGATCTTGGGCACTAAGTGAAAAGCTGGAGAGACTTGGGAGGCCTTAACAACAGATAATTATGCCTAATTCTAAAAAGTATGTTATGATGATGATATAATAAAGGAAACCAAAAATGATATTATGATGTACAGTTCTGCTTCCTACAACTTTTCTTTACAAACAGCTTACTAGATAAGGTTAGGAGTTGCACAGTGCCAAAGCAGACTGCATTAACATTATAAACAACAGTTGATACTGGCATGGATTTTTCATTTCTGGCTGTGTATGTCTGCACTGACAGGCCCATTTGTGTGTTAAAATATAGCTGTGCTTGTCTTTGTAAATGAATGAGCCTGACCATAATACCTTAAGTGGCATAAAATGCAGGGTCATCACTTGTGTACAGGCTAGAGGTATTCATGAAGGAAAGTCAATAGATAATAAATTTCACTCTTATATTGTTGATTTTTTAAAACCTGATGCACACTAACTGCAGAGAAAACACATGTTCAGCTAGCTAAAACTTGCTAATCCCGATTTCATATAAAAACACTGTGCAGTGGTTTGGAGTCCAAAGGAATAGTTGCACATTGTACACATAAAGATAAAAGGAATGTATACATCTCAAAAAATAAAATAAGGAAAGTTATTATGCTAAATGTTATTCTAAGCCTGACTGGTTAACAGACAACAAATTTAGTATATATTTGCATTAACAAGAATCTTTACAAATCATACACAGATTAGCAGTGTGGTCAAAAGTGCATGTGCATATTTAATCACCATCAGCAATTGTACAGAAGCTATGCTGTCACCGAAGTTAACACATATTTTTATGTTCAGACTTTGGAAAATTCAAAAATAAGAGCATGCTTCTGATTGGTTTCTGAAATCCAATATGCAATGACAGAGTTCTGTGGTGAAGCCAAGGGCCTCCAGACTCCTTAACTAGAACTTCCCATAATTCCATTTATGGATTATTACTGAAAGATCTGTTGCCACAGGAGCTAATATTTATAACTTTCATCTGAAAAATATTTTGGTTAAGTGTAATGGCAGTCAGTGACAGCTGCTGATACGAAACTTAACCAAATCTGCTATGCAAGAGCATGGTTACATTATGCCTAAGAGATCTAAATATAGACCAGATACAACTGGTGCCCTTTACTGCTATTTGTATATATAAGCATGTCTGCTGCACTTTAAAACTTCATCATAACTTTGCTGCTGTATAGTTTTGTGTACTGTGTGGTGTGTTATTTTGTGTTGTGTGTGCTATTTGTGTTTTGTGTCTTATTGTACAAGTACTACCACTGCCATCAGGTAAAACCCCATTTTCAGTTTTAATAACATAATACTGTGGGTCATACAACAAGCACCATGCACTGAATTCTGTATTTGCATAATAATGACAGAATTTTCTGTATATTTCATTATAACAACAATGAAACATAATGTTTTAGTGGGCTGAAGCACTGCCATATTTTATGTTAACTGAGTGTGTATTCCATAACAAACATTAATGACAAATGGGATCGGAAATGAGAACCTGGCAAATGAGACTGAATAATTCCCTGACTGCTCTCCAGAGACCATATAAACTCTGTACTTTAAGGGAACTTGTTGAAGAACTGTTCAAGAATTAGGAGAAAAACACATCTAAGGCTTCAATAGCCACGTACCCCTGGAATTCTCAGACGTTCATATGTTGGTATCATTTTAAAATGCAATGCACTCCTGTAATACCTACTTTGCATTATTTCAAACCGAGGAAGACACTTTGAAGAACTGCACTGAAAATTACCTTAGCAGACCGTGAATACTCCAGGTACCAGAATTTAACGTGTCTATTACCAACTGTGACAAAGTAGTTTCCATTTTCAGCAAAAGACACTGCTTTCACCTTGGCAGACACTTTGTTTGAAGCAACCTTCACATTTGATCGCCAGTCCCATACATTCACTATCATGTCATGTTGGGAACCAACAGACACAACATATTTGTGGCCCGGTGAGAAAGCCTGAAACACAAAATTTGGTTCATCAGAAAATAATAAGGAAATGTTTGTCAACAGAGAGAAAGGGCAAGTTCTTTAAGGAAATGTACACACAGAGTAACAATTCTGGCACATTTCCTCTGTTAGTGCCTCTAGATTTTCAATTCATAGTGTCACCTTTTAATTTTCTTATATAAATAACATAAAACGGACAATTTCAAGAAAAAATACTGAAAGATGTAAAATTCCTAAATGTATCTTTCCATTTTTTACTCAGCAAACACATCAAGGATGAAATCATGTGTACAATAAATAAAGAAGAACTTCCATCTTTCCTCAACTGTGAACTTTTGCTGATAAAAGTTAAGTAACCCCCCCCCCCGAATAATAATAAATAATAATAATAATAATAATAATAATAATAATAATAATAATAATAATGTTTACATTAGTGCAGATCTATGAACTTAGGTGGGAGAACTTACTCTTTTAATTGTTATTTGGTGGCCAACGTTTCGCTGACAAAGAGGTTGAAACAGCGATGCAGAAGAGGTTGAGATAATAGTCAAGACTTCTATGCAGCGAGTTTCAACAACCGACTGGTGAAGCGATTAGACAAGTGTATCAATGTTGGTGGAGGATATGTCGAGCAATAAATGTTTTCTTCCAAATCGAATATCTTATGTTTCATGTTTTATATCAATTTGTGACCTATTTATTGACTCTACCTCGTAGCTACGGGACTTGCGGTAAGGCAGAAATGCTATGCTACTATTGAAACACTTATAATTTTCATGAGAAATGCAGTAACTGATCCTACTAAAAGTTATCAAAACATAAGAAGACTGAATGTCTCTACCGGTTAATTTATACCACAAGGTGTGAGTCAATGGAGTTTTCCGCTCCTCTACAAAATGTTTATCGACATACTGCCTTCTGAAATGACACAAGATTATCAGAGTTTACTGCTGCAAACGTAAGTGAAATCTCTTTGATGCATTATTATAATTAAAACATTCCATTCTAAAACATACATTTTTTTCCTACTAAAATGCACCTAGTCCATGCATAAACTCAATTCAAGCAGTTTTCAAAGCATTCTTCCCACGATATGAACTAATCAGAAGCAAAATTTGGAGACTGACAATTTGGATATCTGTACCTCCGAAACGACTGAACAAACGAATTTCGTATTGGGAAGGTCTATACTGAAGTTTCATTTCCGGCCACGTCAGATAAATAATCTTCCATATATGTATGAAGTTGAAACTGAATTCATAACTTTGATTAAAAAAATATTCATCATACAGCCAGAACGTCGCCACTCACTAGTTGGCACTCCTGCTTCATAGCAGACCGGAGTTCAAATCTCGGCCAGGAAACCGGCTATTCCAACTGTGGTTTTCTCTCTACGGAAATGCTGAGATGGCACCTTCATGGAAGTCTCCTTCTATATCCTTTCGAATTCATTCTACCATTCGACGCCATATAATGAAATACTGAAGACGTCGTTACAGAAATAAAGGAAACTTCATGCGTGACATTTTTAAAACACTGCAGCTGTCACTAGGATATACAATTCTTACATGGACATTTCTTCCATAAGTGAGTATCTAAAACAATAGTATGAAAAATAATTTCTGACTAATATATTGTGGATGATTTCATAACAATATATTTGTATCAGCAGACCATCAAGATCAATGAGATACACAAAACACTGCAAAACATGATTCTTTCCTTCTTACAATCCCCACAACCTGTACCAAAAGGGCTCCTCATTTCTCTCATGTGTTGAGGCCGGATATTAAGACAGCTACTTCAGCAGCTCGGCCCTCTTTATATTAGAATGAATGATGACTACAAAATGCAGTGTAAGTAATTTGATGCACGCGATGTGTACCGCATTGGGGCCACGCCCATAACACGCCACATGGGGGATGTGCCGCAAAGCAGCACATTACGGTGCGACTCATGTAAGGGCGGAAGGGGAATCTATACCTCAAATTATCAACACACTTAAAAGAGGTGCGACTGGTAAACACGTGGCTTGTACAGCCATCCTTCCTGAAGCCTCTACAGTTACAACCTCGTTTCCACTTGTTTACGAGCACTATAATTTGCACGACAAACACATCGGAGTAAAATGAATAAGCGATGACGAGTTTCAAAGAAACGAAACCAAGTATTTATTTTCTCACACGACAGTAACTTACAACCAGCGAAAAACCTTGGATTCGTTGTGGAAGAGAAGGGCGGTACACAGCATAAAAAGGCGTAAGTAAGTAAACTGACAAGAAAAGTGGAAAAATCTGCTCCATGTCGGTACACAAGAAGTGCTAGATACTAACGTGA
This sequence comes from Cryptotermes secundus, assembly GCF_002891405.2. Classification (NCBI taxonomy): domain Eukaryota; kingdom Metazoa; phylum Arthropoda; class Insecta; order Blattodea; family Kalotermitidae; genus Cryptotermes; species Cryptotermes secundus. The sequence continues at coordinate 649,560 of NW_019742442.1, forward strand.
AGTCTTCGGCCGCGCCATAGCTCAAGCGGTTAGTCGCTGGCTTCCCATCGCGGCGGCCCGGGTTCGATCCCGATTCTGATCAAGAGGGATTTGTGGTGGACAAAGTGGCGCTGGGGCAGGTTTTCTCCGAGTACTTCGGTTTCCCCTGCCAATCTTCATTCCACCAATTGCTCCACAATCACCCTCACCTATCATCTGGGGCTGGTACAATAGGCCAGAAATGGCCGCAGTACAAGGGACTTAGTCCCACCCAACTAGCAATAAAAAATAAAATAAAAAGGGAAGTTTTGCACTATGGCCATACTTTCATTTTCGGCACATAAGAAAGTTATTTATGTGATCTAGGGTCATACCAAATTTAATGCGCCTTACTATGGTCATGGTCGTAGCTTTCAAAGGGAGAAAGGGCCTCAACACAAAATGTGTGCGGCTTCCAGCATATCAGCTTATGTTCGACACACACAAAAAGATTTGTCTAAGTAATCTAACTGTTCACGTTTCAAAGACATGCCATAGAAAGTTTTCGATTCATAAATTAAAAAGTTCCGTTATTTCTCCAAACTGATGAAAGGGAATTAAAGTAAAGAAAATTGTTTTATTTTCAGTATATATATATATATATGTCGTTAAAATCGGTAAATTAGTTCAAATGTATTAAACGAATAACGACATACGGGCACAGATCAGCCAAGACAAGCGGAGAAAATAACCCCATGACCCATCTTTCCTTCAATTAGCAAAGTGGGCTGAAAAATATTTTCACGAGAGATCAGTCTACTTCATATTTCAAATAAATAAGCCCTATGGAAAATTTCGATGATTTAATAATCCAAAATTCCGCTTTGTCAGCTGTTTACGTTACATAACGTCGAATCAAGGGATGATTACAACACATTAAGGCCGATGTGAAATGAGGTGTTCGTAACCATTTTGGGCTAGTATTCAAACGTTTTCCTGGAGCAGTTAGATATTCCAGGACATCAAGAAACCTATGCTACGACTACGAAGCAGTATGAACCATTTTAGGTTCCAGTCTCTGCAGGGGCTCATATTTTTATTCATGTACTTGTATTTTTGTAGTCTGTTTAACGACACTGTGGGTAACTCAGACTATATAGCGCAGAATGATCGGATGACAGTGGGTAATGAATTGGAAAGGATGTGTAAGGAAGTGGCTATGGAGTAATTTACGGTCCTGTCCGCCATTTGCCTGGCGATAAAAAAAAGCAAGTCTGGACAGTCGAGTCAAGGCATCTTCCAGACACAAGTCTGAAGTGTCACCGCACGAACATTTTACTCGAGAGCAGGGTTATCGATCTTCCTGTCCATTTCCAGCAATTTACCTTGGACACCCTAGGAGAATGCTTGGTTGGTTCGTACCTTTACTGCATCCTTTCAGGTCCTTAACAATCCTACATTCATTATAATCATCTCACCTCATTCGATATTTAGTTATGTCTAGAGTTGAAAAGCGTCGTTACATTACTCAAGAATCAACCAAACGTGAGGGAAATGCGTTCGTACGTCATTACAATGCGGTCTTTTTGGAAGAGATCTATCAACAGAATGCTAATAAAATATAACATCTAGTCATTAAATAACTTTAGATTCAATCCAAATGCGAATTTGCAGTAAAGTTTAAACATGAGCAGGAGGTGCGAAGTGTTCTTTGTGAATTGCATCAACTCCGCAAAAGGTTATTTAATTCGAACACGTGATCTAGCTTTGAAGCTAGGACACTCAGTCACGCATTCTAAGGCACGGCCTGCTGATTAGCACCTTAGTCCTCGCTTTCAGCTTCTCGGGGTGACGATCGCACTGGCCTGGAAGCCCAAAGAAACGGGCAGCTTTTTATCAGTTCAGCGGTTTGCAGACCGTTAAACATGATTCTACTGCAACGAAGGGTCAACGTCTCCGAGACAGAGTCACGCCGTTCTGTCAGAACACTGAGTTCTCCAGTGCTCTATGTCAGTGTTCCTTACCGCTACACAGTGTCGAAGTGTCCTGCGGAAGTTCTAGCTTCAAAATTATTTTCCAGGCATATTTTAACAACAGCCACTAAAGCGTGGTAAATGAAGTATTATCTCATTCAGCTCTGTTCTGTGTTCTCAGAGGACGCTGCCGCCGTTCCTACGTTAAACAGCTGCTGCCTCGAAATTTTTCATATGTCATTATATCGTTAAACATGCCTATTTTGGAATAGTAATTTTAACCTTAATATTTTGTCTGCCACCCTCTTTACTTACACTTTTCCCCAAATTTTAATGATCGATTAATTTTCCTGTTATCTAAAACACAGTGCACTGATATGTTGGGATTTTGGACTTTATCCATCGTCCTGGTTTTTAAGATAACAAATAAAAACACGACGTTTCGGAAACTGGATCTGTTTCCGTCCTCAGGTGAAGGAAAACACCTATTCAGTTGGGTCCCTTAGAAAGAGATAGCCTCAATCACTGGACTCCAGTGTTTTTATTTGTTATCTTAAAAACCAGGACGATGGATAAAGTCCAAAATCCCAACATATCAGTGTGTTATACACCATCGTCAGAATCCTACAGTAACTACTTAAAACACAGTGGCCTGTTAAAATATTATATTGACTTATAAATCACAATCATATGTATGAACGCACAACAAATGGGAAGAATGAATACATGAAACAACTTTTCTAAAGACCTTTCAGTGCTTTCAGTCGTCACATCGTCGCACTCTTACATTGTGGCTTCTAAGAGTTTTCGAGAGATTACAAACGGGAAGTTTAAGGTAACTGTAAAAGTCACACGGGGCCAAATGAGAAGAGTATGGCGATATTCCAAGATATATCTGCTTTCTGAATAGCTTTACTGAAAATGACGTGAGGGAAGGCGTGTTATCATGCTGCAAAATACATGTATCCAGGCGAACATGAATGACTGAGTACTGTAAACATTCCAAAATCTGAAAGAAATATGTCTGAACTACGCTCTTGGGTGGGACGGGGAGGGGAAGTTTTGTGATGGATAATCTCTTTAACACGTCGGTCACGGTAGCCGAGCGGTCTAAAGCATACACTGTCTTCGTTCGCTCGAAAACCGGGATCTTGTGTTCGAATCTCACTCAGGGCATAGATGTTTTGTGTGTGAGGGCGCGCTCGTTTTTGTGTTTGTGTACAGGTAGAGAGGCCTTACGACGAGCTGATCACCCGCCCAAGGAGTCCTACCGAATGTCTAAGATCTAGTACAACGAAGTCAAACGGAGTTTCGTGGAGGTAGGCCAAGGCCCATTTTTTGACTGTAGCGCCAAAGGGGAAAAAATATCTTTAACATAAAGTACAGATCAGTATGGTTTTAACTTCTGACTTTAACAATGTGCATTTTTCGGTAATCCCGCGGACTTTTGGCGTGTTTTGTTTCCCGGCCGCACTGGAAATCCCAAGTCTCAACAAGCCACTATTTTGTCGAAAGGTCGGCCTGTTCTGAAAAAATCTTTCCTCGCTTTCTGATAAAACATTGTGCAAATAAAATACCTGCTGTAACCCACCCAAAAAAGAAACCCTCAACCACTGCATGGCACAGAAATTCCGAATCCAGCAATCACGAGATATAACATGCGCCAACTCAGCACTACTGTAAGCCGTTGCACAAATAAGAGTCCGGTTGTCAGGTATCGCACACGCATGCGTACACAGATCCACACACATTTAACTTTTTTAATAACAGGTTTTACAAAATTTGGTGTGCCCTGGTACAGTAACTGTGTGTCAGTGCTCCGCCCGTAGAAAAGGTTGGGGAAAACGGTTCTACACAACCACAGCCGAACAGTCTTAATGCGATTTATACCATCTTCCAGCTGTCCCACACTTAACTGCGAAAGCTGGGTTGGGGGACCGACGAAAACACACTGTGCACCCTTGACGGGTAACAACAGATAATAAACTGATCTACAAAACAATAATTAAACCCATATGGACATACGGCATTGAGCTCTGGGGATGCGCCAGCAGGTCCAACATAGAAATCATCCAGCGAAGTCAATCCAAAATACTTAGAGCCATAGTTGACGCACCTTGGTACGTGTCAAACCAAACTCTTCACACCGACCTCAAGATCCCATATGTAAGAACCGTAATCACAGACAGAATCCAAAAACATTATCAGAAACTGGAATCTCACCCCAACAACGCAATAGAAGCTCTCCTTCAACCCACACAATACAGAAGACTAAGACGAACTTGGCCAAACGATCTCCAGGAAAACTGAGGTGTAATCGATGGATTACAGCTCTTCAAGCCAACTTAGTACAATAGAATAATTATCGTACCTGACAGCAAATTAGCTAATAGAATGTAAATTCAGATTGCTAATAAATGATAAATAAAAAAAAAAACCCTTGACGGAGACAGTTTTCTGGTATCCTTGCGCACCCTTGACGGATCACAGTTTTCTGGTATCCTTGCGCACCCTTGACGGATCACAGTTTTCTGGTATCCTTGCGCACCCTTGACGGATCACAGTTTTCTGGCATCCTTGCGCACCCTTGACGGATCACAGTTTTCTGGCATCCTTGCGAACCCTTGACGGAGACAGTTTTCTGGTATCCTTTAATAATCAGTTACGTCTACGATGCTCTGGCACATAAAACAGTATTTGGGTTCAATGCCTTTATACATGATTTCAATTGAATCAAAAACTGGTCAAGCCGTTTTGGGCCTCTAGGGGGGCTACCGTTATGTTCCTGAATAGATGACCGATATGGTTTTATTCAGGTGGATTTCTCTACAGAGCATTGAAATTTAATCAAAATCGCTGCAGCCGTTTTCGAAAAACAAATTTCTGTGCTTAGGGACCCCTGTGATGAGCCTCCATTTTTGGAGACAGTGCTCATACAGTGGTCGGAGCCCAAATGGTGATGGAAGAATTATTTAAAACACCTAATATGAATACAATCTGTGCAGCCGTTCAGGAGCTAGCAAAGCGTATGTCTGTGTGGTGTTTGGTGTGTGTACGGGTCCATCCATCCAGCCATCTATATACTCGTATACGCACATACGTGCAAACGGCATACAACAAGCACTTCTTCGCATTCAGGTGCGCTGAAAACGTGCAAACCCGTCAAAATCTCGATACGGATTTTAGAATCACAATCAGTTCTCATACTACACATATGAATAAGGTAAAGTCCCTGTGCTTAACTACTTAAGGGCTACCCCATGAAGGCGTATGGGAAGTGGATGGATAGATCCACGTTTTCTTGACCTCGGCAACTGTTGGAGGTGAGTTGTCAGCTTCACGCTCCGGCCCCTTTACCACCGGTACCCATTGGATAGGAGGTTAGCTGGGCCCCAGAATCGGTCTCGACAACATGTAGAAGAGAAAATTCTTGACCACTGGACTAAGTTGAACTTTCTTGAACCCTTTACTCCATTAAGAACAGTGGTTTTGTTTAGATGACATCGGGCAACACATAACAATCTGTATTCTCTAACGCTTGTGACCAATTAACTTTTCACCCCTCTGCTGTGAGCTGTGGGCGAGTCTGAATTGGTCGGCTCAAACCCGTTCTTCTCGCATGTACTATAACATTGCGGTCCGGATATGTACAACACACATGTACTGTACAATCTGTTAGCTTCAGCGCTATCGCAGTTCGGAGCTGCACGCACCTATATCCCAAAGCGCGCTTGCGCAGTGACACATGAAATTACGACAACAAGTCGCGAGACACTCTGTATATTCAGCCCTTTACGGCCGTGGCGCTACACAGTTGACATAATCGCTTGATGCAAGCAATGCCTGAAATCGAACAGACAAAAAAAAATCTAAAGTGAAAATGAACCTACATTTCTTGAATTAGGTTTCTTACGAAGGCTCAATTTTCTAGGACAATACTAGCCTTATACAACAGTTGAAAGACTGAAATTGCAAACACACATCGTCGTCTTTCGAAGCCTCAGGAATTGAACCCTAGACAATATAATACAATTACTTGCCTTAAGAAGACCTACAGGAACGTATAACATGTGATTACTTCGACTGGAAACTGACGTTATTTTTTATTTTAAGCTTCTTTTAATGTTCGCGAGGGTAGCATTTCTCTCGCGCAACTCAGCAAAGCTTCGAAACTACTAAGCATGGATATGTGAGATTTGATGCAAAGAAGTTACACTGGCCTAAAGCACTGTGTTGTGTTCAGGGAAGGAAAATTCATATCGGGTCGAAAATAACATTAGCCTACGTACTGAATAAAGTGACTTAACAATACTTCTTCTAAGCGTTTGGTCTCCAAATTATACCACTTGTGACAGGCATAAGGTATCTCTTTTCACACGTTTCGAATGTACAATTGCGCTTAAACCGTTTCCCTAAGCAAATCAAATTACGAGATATAAAAAGACGAATGTAAAGCAACAGTGCTGATGTGAACACTGATTTCCTCATACTATACAAACCGGGCATAGGCAGTCTTGCAAGTAGACGAAAACAAGTGGAAAGTGACCACTTATATAAAAGAAGCGTATTTGAAGATAAATTACTCGTAATATTTCCAGTCCGTATCTCTCAACTCGATTAATAGTTACTATGTAGGCATAAGCGGCCTCCGTAGTCTAGAGGTAACGTTCCCACCTCATGACTCGTAGTACGCGGGTTCAAATACCCGGCGGAGGTCGTCGAATTTTTAAGGGCGGAAAAATTCAGGGAACAAGTCCTCCGGGAGGGACTTTAAGCCGTGGGTCCCGTGTCGTAGCTTTATGGCACGTAAAAGAACCTCATATCTCCAAAGGAGGTCACTGAGCCAAATTACGGACGTTTCCCGCCCAACAGCAGTCTCTAATACCTCTGCTAGATGGGGGAAGCATTATAGATACCTCTCAGCTAGTAGAGCCGGTCTCGCTGGCTGGGCGGGACTGATGGTAAGCACCAGTAGCGGTAGGATAAAGAGACTGGTAGAAATCATAGAGGGAAACACAATGGACCAATACAGGTCTAAGTGCATGGGGAAAACCCACCCTCTCCAATAACTAACTAACTAACTAACTACTATGTAGGCATACTTTATAACTCGTCACCCCACCATTAACGCTACTGCAACTGCTGCTGCTGGCTTCACCTTCATCACGAATATCATTCTTAATGCACTAACGAACTAACGAATCAAGAATTTCGCTTAGTGGGCGCGTGGAGTCCAGCTGGGTCCACTCGGCACGGTGGCTACTGATTGGCCTATTGTAGCCGGCCCCGGGTGATTATGATGATGAAGAATTTGGTGGAATGAAGATTGGCAGGGGAAACCGAAGTACTCGGAGAAAACGCGCCCCAGCGCCACTTTGTCCACCAGAAATCCCACTTGACCAGACCCCGGATCTAACCCGGGCTGCCGCGGTGGGAAGCCAGCGACTAATCGCTTGAGCTATGGCGCGGCCAACGAATCCAGAAACTCTGGTCGGTGAGCTACTCAGAAGTGGGAGACACTTTTCAATTTCTGAGTACATTAAAATTCAGCGTTAACCGCTACGCGTTATGCTCTGGCTGCATGCGTAGCTTCCTGCTTCGAGTTCTGGAGGCCCCGTGTTCAATTATGAAGCCGACAACTCAGTCAATGTTTGTGGTTGTTTCTGGTTTTCCTTCAGGCAACTGTCAAGCCAGTATCTTGAAATGGGTTACGACCACTTTCGTCACATCTTTCCGATTTCATTCCTCCAATTCGATGCAGTAACGCAGTTGATATAGCGATGTTATATAAACAATGAAATAAACATCTAATGAATAATTCATATAGCAGTGAGATAAAAATATCAAACACAAGGGGATATCCATCAACAAAACAATTTTTTCTAACATCGCCTCTGTGGTCTAGTGGTCAGCGTTCCTGCCTACAGATCCAGAGGTCCCGGGGTCGATTCCCGGCGCCATAAGATTTTCTGAGATGTAGTGGGTCTGGAACGGGGTCCACTCAGCCTCGTGAGGATAATTGAGGAGCTATTTCAAGGAAATAGCGTTTCCGGTCTAGAAACCCGAGATTAACGGCTGTGGGGATCCGATGCGCTGACCACGCGACACCCCCTATCGGCTAAAGTTGGCACTAACTTCGCCGACAAACGGCGGTCGCTCGGTCGGTATAGTTCGCTTGCTGACTATAGGCCACGGAGTTTATTTTTTGTTGTTGAATGTTGTCCCGAGTAAGACAATCAGAAGCAACATAAAAAATCTGTGTAAATCGAGTAACTGCTGACAACTGCAAGAAACACATGACTGAGGTAAGGGTATATAAGCTCTTAAGACATTGAGACTCAGACTTCAGCTTCATGATAACACTTAAGGAGGTGTGGGAGCTGACTTAGAGCAACCCGTCACCATATACGATATCATGTTACGGAACGCCAAGCAGACCCTAGGCTGAGAATACAAACTTACAGAAAAATCTAAAGAAGAGAGCACGCGGGAGGATTAGGCGCAGGGCAATATTAAAATGTATCTTACAGTTGGGCCTGAAGGTGTGGAACAAATTCTACCAGTTGAAAATAGGGTTCAATGACAGGTTTCAGGGAATCGAAAACGAACTTTTGAGATTCACACAAGCACGCAACTTCTTGGCCGGCTGAGTATCAACTTTTCACTGACTGGGAAACTAGCCTCAAGTAGCGAGATGGTTCAACACCTGTTGCTGGCGAAAATACGCAGGAAATCGAGTTATGACCAAGGAAGTGCAGAACACTCACTGGTCATGGGAGAACTAACAAGTGTTACACTGGATTCTGCATTCATGACTTCTGGGATTCAGGTCACAGCTAACGCCTCAGGACATTAATGCTCACTTAAATTATGACAATCTCAAAGCTAAAATCCGACGAGACACGGGCACTTAAAACGTGCAGTGCACTGGCTAGAGAAATCTGTCACGACCTTTTAAACTAGAAAGTGTCTCTGGCCACACCGTGTGATTGGTCTAACAGGATAGCCTTAGGCAGATCGATAACTCAACCACAAAATAGAGATTGCCCTTATAGAGGCAGATGGCTTGCAACAAATTTGCCGGACTGTAATTTTAGTTTAAATAGTACATGGAATCATAGCAGATGAAATGCAATTTCTGGGATACTCATTCCAGGTTGCAGTAACTAAGGGAGTACACAGAAATCCCAGAAATTATCTGCAGTTCCAGGCCATGACACACCAGCCTCCCAATTTCGAACGATATATTAAGCGCGAAAATTTCCGCCAGGAGAGTCTAATGTTATTATGAATTGAAGAAGCACAAGCCATGGCTCGATGAAGGATGTTCAGAATTAATAAACCAAAAGAAAAGAAGCTAGATCGCAGTTGTTACAGGATTCAAGCGAAAGAAGCGGGGCCAATCTGAACAATAGAAGACGTGAAACCAGGAGGAATTTCAGGAACAAAAAGAGGGAATATCTGAAAGACAAAATTGATGAGCTTGCAATGAACAGTAGGAATAAGAATATTAGAGACCGGTACAGAGGAACAAATGACTTTCAGAGGGGTTACCAATCTAGCAGTAACTTAGTGAAGGATGAGAATGGTGATCTGTTTGCAGATTCCCACAAAATTCTGAATAGGTGGAGGAACTAGTTCTCTGTTATTGAAGGTTCATAGGGTCAGTGATGTTATGCAGACAGAAATACATACAGCCGAGCCGTTAGTACTTTATCCTAGCCATTTTGAGGTTGAAACTGCTATTAAGTAAAGTAAGTAAGGGCATCCCTGTAAAAGTCATGGAGGCCCATACAGTTTTGAGATGTTGAGGTTCCCACATTTTCTAGACAGTCGGCTCATAGATGGCGGTAAGGTTGTCGGCCTTACGCGCCTGCCGCCCTTTACCCCCAAGAACATTCCAAGAATATTCCTGGTACTCACTTCTGTTAGAGGTTGAGTAGACCCCATGGCTGGTAGGATTAGGTAAATTGAAAAAAAAATCCAATGACCTCATCGGGATTCGATCTCGCGATCTTCCGGCTTGTAGTATAGTGCCTCAACCAATTACGCTACAGCGTGCTTGAAATTGCTATTGTAAAATTGAAATGGTACAAATCTCCAGGTAGTGATAAAATTCCTGATTCAAGCTAATTACTTCCATTTGGCATAAGGAAAAATTTCCTGGTCAGTGGAAGGAGTCTATTATTGTATCAGTTGACAACAAGGGTGAAAAAACTGACTGTAGTAATTATCGTGGGATATCACTAGTATCAGCTTCTTATAAAATATTATCCAACATTATTCTCTCAAGGTTAAGACCATATATAGATGAAATTATTGTGGGTCATCAGTGTGAGTTTCGACGTAACAGATCAACTGCCGATTAGATCGTTTGCATTCGTCAGACACTAGAGAACAAAATGGGAGTACAATGAGACAGTACATCAGCTATTCGTAGACTACTAGAAAGCCTATGATTCAGTTAGGAGGGTACTCACTCACTCTCTCATGGAACTGAGCCCTACCTGAGAAGCCGCCAACTGTGCAGCTACTCATCAAGTTCCCAGCATTTTGTGGAACCCGAAGGTTTAGTACCGTGTTCACAAGAGTCCTCCACTGGTCCCTGTCCTCAGCCAGATCAATTCAAACAATAACATCCCATCCTATCTAAGATCCATTTTAATATTGTTCACCCGCCTACGTCTTGGTCTTCCTAGTGGTTCTTTCCATCTGGTTTTCCCATCAATATCCTACATGAATTCCCTATCTCTCATGTTCGTGTTGCATGCCCATCTCATTCTCCTTGACTTGATCATTCTAATTATACTTGGCGAAGAGTACAAGTTATGAAGCTCCTTATTATGTAGTTTTCTCCAACCTCCTGTCACTTCATCTCTTCGGTCCAAATATTCTCCAGTAGGAAGACCAAGACGTAGGGGGGTGGGCAATATTAAAAGGACCTTAGTGAGATAGGATGGGATCGTATGGACTGGTTTGATATAGCTCAGGATGGGGACTAGTGGAGGGCTCTTGTGAACCTTCGGGTTCCATAAAAGGCTAGGAAGCTCTCAAGTAGCTGCACAGTTGGCGGATTCTCAAGAAGGGCTCAGCTTTATAATGATACGAAGCGCGACAGGAAACTGATCAGAATACTGCCGTACAGAGCTGCAAAACAACTGTCATGTGTCCTTTGTACTAAGTGCATGAAGTAACATATCATAAGGATCTGAATTTTTGGAGAAACACGAGACGACTGCCGTCCCCCAACCGCCCTACGCTCCAGACTTGGCCCTTGTAGACTTCTTTTTTTGTTCCCAAAGTTGAAATCCACTCTGAAAGGTCGCCGAATTCAGAGCTAGAAGAAAATTCGCTGCAGGACCTACGCGCTATCCCGCAAAACGCGTTCCAGAACTGGAAAAGACGCTGGAAGTGTTGTATGGAGAGTGGAGGGGAGTACTTTAAAGGAGAGAAGTCTTATTATGTTGTAAGCGTATCAATAAATGTTTTAAAAAGAAAGTTCGGTTTTTTTGGACAGACCACGTAAAACACTGCAGAGTGTTGAGTCGTTACTAGGTAACGATCTCGAAACAAACAATGAAACAACATCCGTTACTGGGCAACGATCGCAAGAGAAGCAAATATACCAGAGTTGTTAGTGGGTAACGCCTTCTCAAAGAAACACGTTCCCAGGGACACGATATGAGCAACAATAGAAGAGCTGTGTTTTCTGTTGGCCCAAGCCGAGATGTTATAACTGAGACACGTTTAGAAGTGAGTTTAGTCCCTGTGTGGAGGCGAGGTCGAATATCTCCACCGTAGCCTGCGACGAAAAGGGAACCCAGTACCTGGAGGTATATGTGGGCCACCCTGTTCCTGGGGGATATAAATACGGAGACCTGGCCCTACAGGTTGGGGGAGTCTCGAATCTGAGACAGTAAAATGCGGCCATGAGTTCCGCGGGATTCGGACTTAAGAATGACTGCGATGACGAGGATCAGCAGCATTTGTAAAGGACGGGCCCATCCTCTCATCTGAGAGGATGTTACAGAAGGACTATGACCGCAAGTGTTCAGTTGAAAAAAATACTGATCGTGAGGCTCACTGGGCTTAGTTCGAAGACGAACAGATTGGCAGCAAACCGCCGTTCGTAAAGTAAAAATGACTCTAGATCAGTCTAACAAAACTGTGCAGGCGACAAGCAGAAGTCATACAAAATCACATGAATGAACATGTTCGTGGTATAGGATAAGGCGAAACCACACACAGAAAATATAAGAGGCTTAAACTTGGCGGTGGTCAATATTATGATCGTTCAAGTGACTAAACTGCCGTTGTAGCATAAGATACGTAAGATAGGCATGATCTGCTTTGCAAAGCCTGGACTGACAGAGGACTTGTATATAGTGCAAGAGAATTTTGAATAACACGCTATATGTGCGAAATATACACTTGACGAAAGGCCAAGCATATTCATAAGAGACAAAATATTCTGGTCAGAGAGGACGTTACATAAGGGCTATTAACGCAAGGGTTCAGTAAAAAGAAAATCTCTGGTCGTGAGTCTCAAGGAGCTTGACGCCAAGATGAACTGATTGGCGGTAAACCGCCAGTCAAAAAGTAACTGTGAGTTTGACTTTGTGTTGGTTCAGTTGGAAGGGCGCCGCCATCCAGAGGGGACGTGAGCACGGAAGCAGAGGGAGAGCCATTGTTGGAGCCGTTACCAGGAAACCACTAGTGGAGCCTGTAACAGACTGAGAACACTAGTCTGTGTGTTCTAATGATTTGTAAAGTGTAAAAATCTGAAATGGTGCTATAGTTACTTGTAGTTAGAAATCGTATGGTAAAGGGGTCAATAAATCCAAAAACCCGCCGATATCCACTCATACACGTGACAATATAAAATACTTATCTCACGTCTCAAATATTATTTGAATACTTTTCGATCTGGTAGGCCTTTATACTTAACGGAATACAATGGGAAACTTCTAGATGCTGGTGTTATCTATGGTGTTCATTAGCTTTGCAAGTGTCAGCAGTGACAGAACACCAAACAAGGCACGCGGAATGGCAAGGAACGAATTATATAAGTAGTTTCACTTCAGGAATAAAAAACACTCAAGACGTCTTATTCAGCGTCATCGGGAAAGATAACTACAAATCTACTGACAATGGTGCTCAGAGCAGTGTCCCCGGCAATTCTGACAATGCATTGTTGTGTTTTATGTGCAAGGACCAGGCTCCAAGACAATCAATAGGCCAGACGTTCCATCACGTATCAGCTACACGTCCTTTGATATCAAGCGCACTGACATGGCTGCAGCTAAACAAAGGCGTTTATTTTCATTGAATCGCAATTTCACATTCCGAATTGCCATTATTTGGGGAACATTGACACAATACTGTAGAATCTGGAAGAGCCGTGAGAAAACCCTTAGTCTTGTTGCTCTCTGAACCAAAGGATCTATTCATTATTGAATTTCACGTTGTTTTAAAATTACACTTCAACTACATTGGTTTAAGTGCCGAGCGGTAGATGGGTACCAAATTAAATATTTGAAAGGGCGTGGAAGCAAAGGGTAGCGCCGTGGTTTAAAACATTACTCCGAATATTCGTTTCATGGCACAGTAAAACCCCGAAAGTCTCAGCTAGGGAAGTAGGTCGCCGAGTCCACATTTGAACCCGAGACCTCCAGAATAAGAGAAACGTTAAAAATTCTACAGCGCCGTTCTTGAACCAGAGGGGTGACCACGATCTCACTCACTGCAAGGGACGCGAAACTGGTGGTCTAACATTATCGCTGCCAGTACAATCATACATTAAAAAGAAACCGCTAACATAAAGCCACAACAGTGGACCCTATCTTGAACCTCAACAAACCTATTCATATCAGAACAGTATGTTTCGTTAATATCAATTTCACCCAAGGGTTTAGCAGAGAGGTAATTCTTCTGATTGCATTTTGTTGTATTTTGTAACTCTATAAGAAATGCCATAATTAAATAGTAATAAGTAATTACTAAAGGTATATATGTAACATCTTTATAATTACACTATATGACGCTTGACTTAGCTCAAATTTCGATGAAATTTTTCCCTCCGCCCACGTAACGGTGAAAGAAATAATAAAGTTAACATCATTTTAGTGATCTTACTAACTCGCGAATAAAAGGTCATTAGATCGAATTCCTTTCAAGTCAGTCTTACCCGTATACTGCTTGCACTATCTATGAAGAAAGCACTGCATATTCGGTCTACGGTAAATTTGTCGGATATGAATTATCAGTTTCACACCATCGCTATGTTTATCATTCTAACTTACAGACAGTACAAACAAAACTAAAACTCCGTGGCCTGTAGTCCACGAACTATACCGACCAAGGGACCGCCGCTTGTCGGCGAAGTTAGTTCCAACTTTTGCGGACAGAGGGTGTCGCGTGGCCAGCGCAACGTATCATCAAGGGCATTAATCTGGGTTTTCTACTTCATACATAATTTAGATGTGCATCTGTGGTCCACCTGGGTCACAAACTTCATATGCCTAGCACTAGCTGTTAACTAGTTACTTCTATCAGACAGTTTACGAAGATCTATTACCATACATCCCGCTTTCTTGCTTTAATTGTCCAGGATTCACTTCCACATAGCAAAGCTGGTAGGGCCACTATATAAAATATAAATTGTGTTTCTTTCCTTCTTTCAGTCTTCTAGATTATTCTTGAAGATACCACATATTATACCGTAATTACCGAGACTTTTAATCGGTCTTTGTCTATGTATAATATATGACAGCCCACACATTTCACAAGTGATTTGACACAGACAAAAGCAGAGCTGGTTCTACTTGCTGACAATGAGGACGCAACAAGGAACATTCATATGACAGGTTTACTGTCATCTTGAATCAGTTAAACCCTTCAACTGTTTAGAATAGCTTAAACCTAGTTACATGTCACGTCAACACATCACTCCTCATACATAATTCTAATGGGGTCCTGCCCAATGTCCGAAATGATAATTGGAAATGTTCGCTCTCTGTAGGTGTAGGAATATAACTCCGATCCATGACTGATATCTCATAGTGATGAATGTACGAGGTTTTCTTCGAATGGTCTTCTTGTAAGTCCATATATGTAGATAAGTTGGCAGCAAAAATGTTTGGAGTCCCCTTACACACGTCATGGACCTTGTGTTGTGTCGCAATGTAGTAGCGTAAATACGTGCTGAGGGGAATGTAAATGAGACTTCATACATCCGTAGTTGGACACAAGTCGAGTTCGGTAATAATACATGGGCAAGGTCGCACGATATACCTGAGGTGGACGAATCGGAAGGCAAAACTTCAGATGCACGGTCTCCGGGACAAGACGTCAGAGCTCCTGGTAGTCCGTGACACTCGTGGATTATGTAAGAGTTATCTTTGCGTATTCCCTCATCTCTTCTTCATCTGCCGTAGGCTGCCCGTCTTCTTGCTTACATCGTCTTTATTATACGATTCACACAAACAGTTTGTAAAGGCGTACAAGTCAATGTTTATGTTGTGCAATAGTTTCATTACCTTCATAACTTGACATGTAGTACGAATGGGGGAGAAGAGGAATGCATATAGGATATTAGTGGGAAAACCAGAAGGAAAGAGACCACTGGAAAGACCAAGGCGTAGGTGGGTGGAGAATATTAAAATGGATCTTAGAGAGGTAGGATGGGATGGGATTGGATGGATTGATCTGGTTCAGGATAGGGACCAGTGGAAGGCTCTTGTGAACACGGTAATGAACCTTCGGGTTCCATATGCTGGGAAATTCTTGAATTGGCGACTCCTCAAGAAGGGCTCAGCTACATGAGTAAGTAAGTAAGTATAGTTTCATTACAGTAAGAGTCAAGTTTTTAACTTATGCTTTGGACCCATCCTCTCCGGTCTATTGTAAAATGAATACCGGGATTTAAGGATCTCCGCAAAACAGGGTCTTAACACAGGAATGGGCAATTATTTATATTCGAAGGCCCGATTGACCTATTTCTTACTGCATGTCACTGGTTATTAAGTTCATAAATAAAAAAGCCTATTGCATTTAAAACATTTAATTACGCCATTATGCGAAAAAGGCCACTTTTCAAAATACATACAAAGCGGAAAAGAAAATCAATCGAAACATTATCCATTACTTGCTTGGCTAATTCTTTGACCCTGAAAATAGAGACGGTAGTCAGATTCATACTCAATTTCAGCACAGTCTTGGCATACGGATCTGCGTTATCTCTACTGCTCTCCAACGGTGCTTTAGAATATAATATTATTAAGGCCCAAGAAAACAGGAATGCAATGGGATTGAATGGAGCACATTAGCTTCTGATTTATGCTTACGACGATCATTTTCTGTGTAAAAACTCTATTACAGACCAGTAAGGAGGCTGATCGGGAAATACACAAACAGGGAACAATGCAAGCTTCTACGTTCTTTCCTAGAATGCAAACAAACTCATAATATCGTCGCTGGAGCTAAGTGCGGGGAAAGAGTATCGCGTCGTCTGGCCTGCGCGCGCCTGTCGTAACATGTGAATAGTTCAGGAAACCGTCCAGCTGATTACGACGGTGCAGGTAGTCCGATAACTCGCTGCAAACTTCCCGAAAGGGTAAATGCCTATAACGGTAACTGTCAAGTTCTCGCGAGAGCCCAGTTTAATTCAATGCAGAAAAAAGTAGGAGAGAAGTTAGTGAGTTGAGTGGAGAAGACCACGAGTCAGTATTTATTTACCTAGTGCAGTCTGTTAGTAAGTCAGTAAGCTCGTTGGTTTGCGAGTTTTCAGTGAGTAACTAGTAAATCTGTAAATTCCCAGTCGGTTTCAGTCTCGTGAACAGAAGTCGACAGAAGAGTGCGCACAGTATTGTGGACAGGGATGCTGCTATCAAGTAATGAGTGGACAAAGAACTGGTATCAAAAGTAGTTCGCATACAGGAATAGTAATTGTTTCATAAATTAATAATCTTCACAATACAGACAGCTAATGAATCATTCGAAATTGTGGCAAAGGTCAAATACCTAGGAATGACTAACATAAATAGCATTTACGAAGAAATTATGAGCAGGTTAGCTTTAGGATATATACACATGCTCTTTGATATGGATATGAAACTTCCTCTCTTACATTAAGCGAAGAAAATACGCTGAGGGTGTAGGGTAGATTCTGATGGAGTGAACACTCAGAACTAGGAGAAACAGTAACAGTGGACTGGAGAAAACTGGATAATAGGGACCTTCGTAATTTATACTCAGCACAGAGCAGGATCAGGGTGATCAAATTAAAGGGTATGTGATGGGTGGGCCATGTAGCATCAAATTTCTGTAGGAAATCATGAAGAAGAGACACGTGAGACAAATGAATTGGTGAGATGGATAATATTTCAATGGATCTTCAAGAAAAAGGCTTAGGACATTCAATTGCAGGCCCTTGTGAATAAGATACTGAACTTTCGGTCAAGTTTTCTGTGCAGCTGAGAAGTATCGATGCTCATAAAACATATTACACTGCTATATATGTAGACGAGGAACCTGCGGAAGAAGACATGACGATACAAGTGAAATCGCAGTTTGGAAGGACAGTGCCATATTCCTGGTTGCAAGAGCCCATTAGTTACCGCTGTAAAACTGAAACCTAAAGAAAACGTTCGCATGGTGGTCATGTTCATGTTTTACATTATATACAGCATCTCAACAAAACGCGTATATTTTGTTCGAAAAGATATTACAGCGTCTCATTTTTGGACCATATATTAAGTGGCTTTAATGTGACTCCCACCTCAACAAAGCCTGTGAACCTTTCAGGACCCTACATCAGATGGCGCTAGTGCCACTCCCACGTCATAAGTTCGTGTTCGCCTTGTTGTCATTATCTGTGGAAGAATATTAAATAGTTATGAACGAGGGTCGGGTGACCTCCAATGGTGTAAATTTCAGACCCAATTTCGTGAAAACTGGTTTACTGGTTCAGAAATTGAAAGCATTCACAACATGGTGGCTCATAAGCCTGCTCTTTTCCCGAAGAAAGGAAAAGTATGATTAGATTTTTATTCGTGTATATGTATATACTGTCACGTGTTTAGTGACGATAGACAGATTCTGGATTGATTACTGGATTTGTTGGACAATTTTACAGCCCGTAACTACAATTCACATATCATTATCATACATACTAGTCTCCTCAGTCACCTTGCTTAGTAACGGCTTTTAACAGGGGAAGTTCCCCTTCTTCCGGGCTCACGTCCTCGCAGGGTGACGACCAGCTCCCACCGACCTCATTCTCTGACCGCTGTCTACTGTTGGTACTTTTCAGCTGCTATCTCGAGGGCTGAACTATTTCCAACTGCCAACCTCCAACTTCAGCTGTCAATTCTTGACTGACTTCCGAGTCGGTAGGTCGGTTAAATTTCTTCTGGTCTTTGCCAGCAGTTATTCCTGGCCTCAGTATCCTCTAGATAAATGACAAAGATTTTTATTCTCTCCTAGATATGTATGTCTTTCGGAATGGAGCCTCCTCTTCGACGACAGAGGGGTCGGTCTTTCTATTAATTTTGAAAGCCACGTGCAATTCGCGGACTGGTGTGCACCTGTCAAGATTTCCAGCAGCGGGGAATACGCTGTTCTGCAGACGCTGCAGTTTCAAGAAGTGAGCGTACGCCGCATACTGCCAAGCGGAACAGGCGTTAAGTCATAACTCACCTAACCAGAGCTTTGTAACCCGTTAAGTTTAATATTTGCACTTAAACGCTCAGTTTTGAATAGAGATACGTCCTTACGTACGTACGCAAGGCCTTGGCGACTGTCCTTTCGATATGGTGCCTCCAGGGCATCATCCTGTGGAAGGTAATACCAAGATGCATTACATTATTTACAAAGGGAATGTCTCGTCCATTTGGTTGTAGTACGTCGTCAGGGATTCTAAGTCTTCTGGAGATCTTTATGTTCCAGCGCTCACACTACGCACTCACTGCAGTGAGACCTCGCTGCAGTTTGCAGAGAACATGACGTTCGTGTTTCTCTGTTGCATAAATACGGATATCGTCGGCGAACAGAGCAAGACGAGTTCCAGTGCCTCGGGGCATCGCTTATATATAGACTGTACAACACTGGGGCAAGGATGGAACCTTGAGGAACCCCTGCCGCTATTTTTCTCGGGGTAGAAAATTCGTCTTCTACCAGTACTTCAAATCTTCTGTCAGTGAGAAAAAAAGCATTTAGCTTAATGAGACTTGTCGAAAATCGCAGTTCTGACAATTTATATAGTAGGCAAGAGTGCCATATTGTGTCTAAGGCTATCTCGATAACCAAGAACGCAGCAGCCGTCGACATATCATTGTTGAAATTTAGGATGATGTGATCCGCCAGCCTCATATATTGAAGTGTCGTACTGTAATCTGCTCGAAAGCCAAATTGAAATGCATTTAGTAAGTCGACCGCACAGAAAACACAACTTCCAACAGTTGCGTGTATCCCTGTTCCTGTGGGAATATGGCACGGACCGCATAAAGACACCGTAATGTTCCCTAGCAATGGACGTTTCTTCTGGCTCTACAATTCTTACTTCGAGCAAATATGCCAAAATAGATATTCATATTTAAAGTATGATGACTAGGTTCATGCATACTGCACAGCCTACGTATAATGAGGTCGTGTTCCCCATATTGTCTCTGCATAAACTGAACGAATTTATATTAGTCCTGAAATTTGACAAACATGATTGGCGAATTTCATATTGGTTCATACTGTGTAGCATGAACGCCCACTTTATATGAAGCTCAAAGAGAACACTGATTTTCTAAAAAGCTGGTTGTAACATGCTAAGACATAAAGCACAAGTCTCATTAACGTCTACAATGTTTTAAAATTTTTCGATATGGTGAATATTTAACTCCGGTCTAGAAAACCGAAATTAACGGCCGTGGGGGTTCGTTGCGCTGACTACGCGACACCTTCTATCCGCTAAAGTTGGCACTAACTTCGCCGATAAGCGGCGGTCGCTCGGTCGGTATAGTTCGCTTGCTGACTAAAACCACAGAGTTTGCTTTTTGTTTGGTGAATATTTAACAACATGCAATAAAAATAAAACTGTGACTCTTGCAGCATGTTATCTGTAGTTAGACTGGTTTTGCAAGAATACATACACATGTACAATAAAGGGTCATTTAGACCAACGAAGTGCGCAAAACAGCAAATAACGCACTCCAAAAAGTGTGTATTCCTTGCGCCAAATCTTTCCGCTCATATATAAAGTACGATACGAATGCTATAAGCGTAAAACTCCTGTTATGGCCATCAGGTGTGACCTGCAACATAAACAACTGCTTCACTGTACAATTTTGATGTAAGCCTAGGTCGAATAAAATGAGGCTTAATGACACTGATAACTATAACTGAGATTTCGAAAGCCGACCCCACACACTTCTTGTGTGTCAAGGGCTAACGTAATATCTTTCGTTATGTAACCAGTTGTGCAGCCGTTGCCATGTGCCTCAAGGGAGATCTCAGCTACGCGGTCCTCAAACAGATGTAACAGGTGCTACTTCTACAGACAGTTTAATCATAGTCATGACGATAAGCTTGCTGCGTCCACAATCAACGAGGAGCCCACTGGTATGGCGACTGGCTTGTAGCCTTTTCAACGTTGCTGTATCAAATATAGGCTCCTTAACGTCGAATGAAACCAGAGGATTACGCGGTTGCTGTCGAAGCTCTGTGTTTAGACTCCGCATTCTAACAGACGAGACCCTAATTCAATCCCGGTTATGGTCATGGAGGCCTAGTTGTATCTAAGACTGGAGGCAAAATTCTCTGCAGAAATTTGGTTTTTTCTTGTCATCTTTCCACCAACATTCCTCACTGCTCACGCGATGTGCAAGGTTCGTGAGCCCAGGACGTTATCCTGAGCTAGTTCTTGGGCGGGGCTCACGCCTCTGGCTTTGCTTCTAGCTACTCTCAAAAGGCAACGGGAAAATAGAAAGAAAGGCACGAGGAAAAAGAAGAATCACTTAATATTTAAATGTAATCCGCACGAAGTGCTGTCGTTTAATTATAGAATGAAAGCCGACTGGTGCCAAGAATTCCTCAGTTCAATCGCCATTAAACGGCGAAAAATACATATACCCCTAAGAAGCCAAGATATCACTTTTCTATGTGCAAACAACACTGCATGCACTACCATCACCGTGTTTGGCATCGTTTACTAACTCAAGTTCTTATTTACACTACATACGACGTATATATGCGATGGAGTTTGCCCTACTCATATTTCTGGCTACCACAGTATTTTCTTTTAGACACAGTGGTTGGGTTCGAACCCAAGTGAGTGATTAATGCAACGACGAACGTTCGAAACGTCAGACAGACACTAACTTGACACTAAATAAATCATATTGACCTAAGTAACAATATACTGAATTGATGTTTAATTCGCGACTCTGACAAATATTGTGTAATACAATCTGGGATCTGAATTTAATGACTGGATTGCGTGGCCAGAACATGTAACCATGCGACTACCTTCAAGGGCGAAGTGAAGAGCGATTATAATTCCCAGGGTGTATACAAAGCACCACTTGCCCTCATTTCATATACCGTTTAAATATCTGTGAAAGTATGATAATTACTAGACTCCAGTATTTGCAGTAGCACAAATGAATCATAGGCAACATGACGTGCTTGGGCTTTTGTGGTTACTTAATGGCAGCTTCAGTTCTGTCATCTAAACGTCAGAATAACTAACAGCACAGCAGTACGACAAAGGTTTTCTGTGCAGGTCTACAATAATTCCATTACGTATCTCGGAGACAGCATCATCGGCCGATGACGAAACCGCTGGACAGTGAACATACTACATCACTTGTAAGAACATACACATGGGACGCTGTGATTGGCTAAACTGGAGATCACTGCCAACTGGCGCACGACTTACAAAGCCTTACGTATATACGGTATTGTGAACACCTTACTACAAGCACGTACGTAGCTATGCTTACAACATGTGTTATTCAGTCTTTTGCATGCTCTCTTCCCACAAATCGAATGCGCATACGGAAAGTGGTGTATTTATTCGTCTACTTAGCGACGGTGTCAGAGGCTCAGACTGCATGGTGTCAACTGGAAGACTGACGAGTGAAAGGGCTGAGAAGGATATGGGAGAAAACTGTCGCAGTTTGCTTGATGTACTATCCCTGCATGAACACCATGACTAACTGAAACTACTGCTCGGGTTTCTATGAAAATCTGGTACTTGGTGCCTACATTTAGTGTTATCCAGCCAAATTAACTTTCGTCAGTATCAGCCAAATATAATGTCTATTTAGGCGACGGTTAAATCGAACTTAATCTATTTCCTCACAAATAGTTTATCGCGCCAGAAATTTATACACAACATAAAATACAGATTTGGTTAATCGCTAGAAGTTCTAACCCTTACTTGAAACTTTTACTCGTAACTATCGGATTGGGGTGAACGTGTAAGAAACCACAGGGTTACAACTTCACAACAAATTTCGCCATTCCTAATATTTGAATTCGGTACCGTCACAAATTCGGGTCAGTTTCTCTCTACGCTCTTCCCATATTATTCGCTAGATAATTCTGTAACTTCAATAATAGCGTCAGGCTGGAGAAGTATAATTGCATATATCCGTGGCCTGCAGTCCGCAAGCGAACTATACCGACCAAGCGACCGCCGCTTGTCGGCGAAGTTAGTGTCAACTTTAGCGGATAGAGGGTGTCGCGTGGTGAGCTCAACGAATCCCCACGGCCGTTAATTTCAGTTCTCTAGACCGGAGCGCTATTTCCTTGAAATAGCTCCTCAGTTATCCTCACGAGGCTGAGTGGACACCGTTCCAGACCCACTACTTCTCAGAAAATCTGGTAGCGCCAAGAATCGAAACCGGACCTCTGGAGCTATAGTCAGGAACTCTGACCACTGGACCAAAGAGGCGGCTTATAATTGCATATCACATAACAGATGTGTATGAACAATATACGAACATGAAGGCCAAAAAAGGTATGCAAATTAGCAACGACAAAAAAGAAAAGAAGGTTCTGCATAACGTGAATAGTTTCGCAACAGCTTCTACATGTTGCTTGCTGCCAAACTCATGCGACAACCAATTCAGCTTGGTTCCCAGAATTGCTGCCTGGGTATGAAAATGCATTTGCATTTGCAATAAATAAACTACAATCTCGAACACGTGTGCACAATGCCTACAAACGTACGTACGCGAACCTAGAGTACATACTTCGACTCTCGTTCGATTCCCATCCTGGATAACAGTTTCTAGAGGTGACCCGCAATTCTAAACAGAATCTGTTGAGGCCTCACGGACAGAGCTGATGTCTCAAGTTTAGTTTAAGCTTAAGCAAGCACAATTTGTCGTTGCATAAGGCCACATAAATACGTATGTCTGCAGGTAGTGGAGTAAAAATGCGTCTCACTATGATGTCACGTACATAAATACAAAGGTGAGAGGTTCTCGAGTGTATTAATGCAATACTTCAGACCCTTTACATGCTCCTGCACACGGAATGAGATATATTTTGGCGATTACGTCTCCTGTATACTTTGCATCTAATTTGTGTACCAGTGGATCGGATATAGTAATTTCGCTTCCAGTGAGTGGAAATTGATACCCCCCTTAATTGACACCACTTTCCTGGTTGTGTAAACCATGCCCTGGTCAACATGGACACATTATACTGATGTTTCGCACCCTGCAAGACATAACCTCATCAACATGCATTTACTTCGTTTATGCATGAAAGATCAGTCGTCCATGTTCATACAAAGTCAACATTGTAAGATTTGAGGCTTTCACGGCGGTGAAGTCTGCTTTTACCGGTTCTCACGGTCTCTTCGCTTGCAGATTTCTTATATTTTTTCTTCTACCCTGAAGATGGAGGCGATACGTTCCTCCGAAACGTTGGTTAACACCACATATACACGGTGCCAAATCCCAGAAGACTGCTTTCTTCAAAGTCAAGATTTTTTGAAGAAAGCAGTCTTCTGGGATTTGGCACAGTGTATATGTGGTGTTAACCGACGTTTCGGAGGAACGTATCGCCTCCATCTTCAGGGTAGAAGAAAAAATATAAGAAATCTGCAAGCGAAGAGACCGTGAGAACCGGNAAGAAAAATAAAATAGGCTACTGCGATCATAAAACAAACAAAACTATGCCGAAATATTAATATAAACGCAAGTGCTGGACGCGACAAGGCCAAAATAGTGGGATTCAGAGAGTCGTCCGTACGGCCAATACCGTTTCCCCTAACACTTAAACAAAGAATAACCAAAGCCTGAAATCTCAACGCGAAGACTAAAACTCTTAGTAATAATATCAGTAAATTACACATGAATGTGTGGATGATATGAAAATGGATCTTAGACAGGATGGGAGGGCGTGGATTGGATTCATCTGGATCAGGATAGGGACGAGTGGCGGACTCTTTGAATATAGCAATGAACCTTCAGGTTCCACAAAATTCTGGGAATTTCTTGAATAGCCGAGCAACGACTGGATTCTCAAGGATACAGCACCATGGAGTTAGCAAGTTTTTTTTAATTTGCTTAGTGGGGGGTGGGGTCCAACTGGGTCCACTCTGCACGGCCGCCACTGATTAGCCTATTGTAGCCTGCCCCGGGTGATTACGATGATGGGGAATTTGGTGGAATGAAGATTGGCAGGGGAAACCGAAGTACTCGGACAAAACCTGCTCCAGCGCCACTTTGTCCACCACAAATCCCACTTGACAAGACCCGGGATCGAAGCCGGGCCGCCACGGTGGGAAGCCAGCGACTAACCGCTTGAGCTATGGTGGGGCCTGAGTTAATCAGTTAGTATATACAAGAACCAATCCTGTTCCAAAATAAGAGTGCATAAGTGTATGGCAACTAATCAGGTCAAGATACAAGAACCCTTAGCATGGGAACTATACTGAGGAGCGGTCACTTTAAATCCTAGAGGGGGCCTTGGCTTTCCCATCGGATAGGAGCCCGTATGATAATCTGTGCAGTTCTGTGCGTGGTCATTCAGACAGCCACCGACGAGATTCGACTCCTAGTCGTCCAGTTCGCAGTCCGTCAAGACTCGGAGTCTTAATTAAGATATACTTACGACGCAGTTGATCCCGTATTTGTGACCCGCGAACTCCGCAATCTGGGTCCCTCCTCCTTCCTGGAGGTCCCATACCCTCACTGAGGGTAAGTGTCCACATTCTCCCGTCACCAAGTAACGTCCATCTGCAGAGAACGCGAGGCATGTTATGGTCTTCCGTGAACTGTTGAGAAGATGGCTCTGTCGGTTTTTCTTTGGGTTGAAGAGCACGACAGTACATCTGAAAAAGGACATAACAGGCCCAATTGCAGCAATTCGTTTCTACATGATGAAGAATACATTAACTTGTTCCTTTTATTTATTTCTTTATTTAACAACAATCTGTCAACTTGGTTTCTCACTCTAATGAAGATCAAACACTGAGGATAATCCTTAATACAGTGTTGGGGAAAACATCTCTATCAAAGAGAGTAGGTACGAGAAAGACAGAGAGAACATAGCGCGGAACTTCACAAATAGTATAAATTTATTTATTATTTCCCTGTCCACCGTCCCAATTTATTAAAACTATGAAGTTTCGGAAATTCTATTTTTGAAACGCAGGGAGTTAAAAAATCTCGGAAGATGGGCAAAGATCAAAATAGTTGTTTTAATTAGTGTCACACCATCGTCAAAAACGTTGAAAGTAAATCGCAACGCGTGTTCTTCACTTAATATTATTAGGGTCATAAATGCAAGTGGTCGGGGATGCCGTGTAACATACACAGGGGGAGATGAGTGATGCACAAAAAGTATTGCCTGGACACTTCAAGGGAAGATACCACTTGAATGCCTAGACGTAGACACGAACACTCACTCATGGAGCTGAGCCGTTCTTGAGAAGCCGCCAATTGTGCAGCTACTCAAGAATTTCCCAGGAGATCGAGTCAGGGTAAGGTCAAGAATTCTCTCCAAATCGTCCAGACCGGCTCTGGGATACACCCACCTCCTATCCAATTGGTACAGGGAGCTTTCCCCGGGGGTAAAGCGGCAGGGGCGTGAAGATGACCACTCACCGCCAGCTAGTGTCGAGGGCAAGAAAATGTGAACGTAGACGCAATACTATATTAAAGTCAATATTGGAGAAACAGTGTGTGAATATGAGGACTGCATTCAACGGGCTCACGATAGAAGACAGTGGCGGTATCTCGTGAGCACAGTAATAACTTTCGGGTTCCACACAGGCAGGAACTTCCTTGACCAGGTGAGCAACTAACAAACACAGTGTTATAAACAATGGAATGACAGGTAAAGAATTATTATAAAACGGGTAAAAGAAAGAGATAAAGGCGTGTATAATGTCATACAGAGGTTAGGACTGGAAGAACTGTGAAAAGAGCGAAAAAGTCGCAGGGAACACTGGCCTCCGGGACCTCCAGAATTTGAAGCAGAATATCGGTTACTAGTCCGGATTTGAGGCGGGTTGCAGTAACTCAACTGTAGCCCTGAGAGTCACAGAAGGCGACGAAACGGGAACCCGGTTCCTCGGGGTATAACCGGGCCACCCTGTCACTGGGGGACATAAATACAGGGACCTGGTCCTCCACGTTGGGGGTTGGACGCAATGCCGACAACCTTGCTGAGGAAAAAAAAAATGCTGTTGCGAAATCCAAAGAAGTGAAAACCGAATGCTCTAATTTACAAAAGTCTGGCAGAATCTCGGGACAGCTAAGTCGGTATTAACGACTGGCTACGGGTTGGACGACCGAGTGGTCGGTGTTCGAGTTCAGGTAGGGCCAAAAATTTTCTCCTCTTCATAGCGTCCAGACCGGCTCTGGGGTCCACCCAACCTCCAATCCAACGGGTATCGGGGGTTCTTTCCCCGGGGGCAAAGCGGCAGGGGCGTGAAGCTGACAACTCACCTTCAGCTAGTGCGAAGGTCAAGAAAATGTGGGTCTACAAATCCAGTCCCCTTACGCCTTCATGGCGTACTGCTTAATTAGTTAAGCACAGGGGTAACTTTACCTGCCAGAATCTTCTAAGGATGGCTATGGCTCAAATAATGATCATTTCAGTGAGATTAAGCAACAATGAACAAGAAAAGGAAATGCGAATTATGAATCAGAGGGCACGCGGAAGAATGCGGTCACTGCATATTTTAATGCACGTCTACCTTCTCGGTATTCGCAAGGTTGGGCGTACCTTCAGAATGCAAAGAACGTGTTTGTGTACCTGCAACGCTCCAATTCTATTCGAACCTCGTCCAGTTATCACGTCTCGCAATACACAGTAAAATGATTACGGATGACAAAGCGCGCAAGACAGCCTGTAGGAGGAAGAGCATGCGGCCTACCTGAAGACACTTCCTGGAGAGAATAGGGAAAATGGAGAAATACTTTCGGACAGAGCCTGGATACGAATCAGGAATCTCCAGCATGCAAGTTACACTACTGCTCTGCCAACGCGCTTGATGACAGATCTAACACCGCTGCGTTTCAAAACAGACGCAGAATATATACAAATACTCCAGTTTATAGTAACTATTTTCTATATGGCCGGTCACGGTAGCCGAGCGGTCTAAGGCATGTACTGTCTTCGCTCGCTCGGAAGCCGGGATCGTGGGTTCGAATCCCACTCAGGGCATGGATGTTTGTGTGCGTTTTTCTGTGTTTGTTTACAGGTAGAGGCCTTGCGACGAGCTGATCACCCGCCCAAGGAGTCCTACCGAATGTGTAAGATCTAGTAAACCGAAGTGAAACGGAGAGTTTCATGGAGGTAGGCCTAGGCCCAAATTGGGGCTGTAGCGCAACAGAAAAAAAAATTCTATATGCCTTCCGTGTATAGTGAAGATAAACACATTTAAGCTATAAGCTCATGAGCAGTACTGGCTACTTTTGCAAGGGGAATGGAAACCGGCCCTTATTGAGTCTTATCTCTGCGGGTCTACTTATCTTCACTGTTAGCAATGGTCTCTACAATTAAAGGAAGGAAATATAATCATACTTTATGTTTAATATACTTAAAATTGGTTTACCTTTTTTTCACGTCCCTTCACGTTTCTTGACTTTTTTTATTTAATGTCTAATTATAATTTAAGCTGATATTTTTTCAAAGCACCAATACTTCTCAATTGGTAACAGCTTCATGGCCAAATATGAGTAATTCAAGTTTAGGAAGTTGTGTACTAATGAACGGCAGCTTCGTCCGGGCTCTGAATGGGTTATCATGTCAGACAGCAGGCACTCCATGAATCGGTAAAGTCTAAGCTTCTACTATGACATTAGGCCTATAAAAAGGTAAAGGTAAAGTTATCCTTGTGTGGAGGCCCATATGGTTGTGAGACGTTGAGGCTCCCACATTTTCTAGACAATCGGCTCACAGATGGCGGTCAAGTTGTCAGCCTTACGCGCCGGCCGCCCTTTACCCCCCAAGAAGATTCCTGGTACTCATTTCTGTTGGATGCTGAGTCGATCCCAGGGCCATAATGCGGCTGGAAGGATTACATCAGTTGAGAAATTCAACGACCTCAGCGGGGATCGAACCCGCTACCTTCCGGCTTGTAGCATAGTGCCTCAACCAACTACATTTCCGCGTGTCTCCGACATGAGGCCTATGTATAAGGGAAAACTCTATTTAAGCATGCAGCTAGGTGCCATGCGAAGTAAACTTACAGGATGAGGTTCTTTGTTTCTTTTTTTTTTTCTTTGGCACTACAGCCCCAGTGGGCCTAGGCCTACCTCCATGAACCTCTCCGTTCACTTCGGTCTTTTTTTCGTTATCTCATAAAATAC
Source organism: Cryptotermes secundus (assembly GCF_002891405.2). Taxonomy (NCBI): domain Eukaryota; kingdom Metazoa; phylum Arthropoda; class Insecta; order Blattodea; family Kalotermitidae; genus Cryptotermes; species Cryptotermes secundus. The sequence continues at coordinate 678,322 of NW_019742442.1, forward strand.
TGAGGACCGTGCACAGGTTAATTAGCCGACGGCCATGTATTTCCCCTTCCATCAGACACGGCCTACGGTAAGATATTTAATTTCTGTGTACTTAATTATTGCTAGACGCAAAGACATGAGGCTCTGAAATTAATAGTAGCAAACATTCTCCTTATTCATGTCTAATCTACTCTTAACTTATTCGTGAATTTAATTCGATCTGTTATTGTAACTGCATAATGAGGAGCTTCATAACTTGTACTCTTCTCCAAGTATAATTAGAATGATCAAGTCAAGGAGGATGAGGTGGGCAGGGCATGTAGCACGAATGGGGGAGACGAGGAATGCGTATAGGATATTGGTGGGAAAGCCGGAAGGAAAGAGACCACAGGGATGGCCAAGGCGTAGGTGGGTGAACAATACTGGAATGGATCTTGGAGAGATAGGATGGGATGGTATGGATTGGATAGATCTGGCTCAGGATAGGGACCAGTGGACGGCTCTTGTGAACACGGTAATGAACCTTCGGGTTCCATAAAATGCTGGGAAATTCTTGAGTAGCAGCAGAACTGGCGGCTCCTGAAGAAGGGCTCAGCTCCATGAGTAAGTTACTGTAGCCCCCATATATCTGAAATTCGCCTAGTTTTCGAAGGATTTGTCTGCGTTCTGGGGATGGGACACGAACACAGATCCATCCTAGTTTTCTCTAGATCAAACTACTGACTTACCAAAGAGCCTAATAAAGCTTCTGTATTATTCTTTATGGTATTCACATTTTTCGCCCAGTTATTGAAGGAAAGATAGAGGGGCGGATAGAAGTGACCATAAGACGAGGAAGAAGACGTAACAAGATGCTGGATGACCTTGGGGACAGAAGAGGATATTTTCATTTGAAGGAGAAAGCTCTAGATCGCATCAAGTGGAGGAACTGTTTTGGAAGAGACTGTGGGCCTGTCGTCTTGACAAGATTACTGATGAATGAATCCATGAAATCAACATCAGCATACACCGGAAGCAGGTGTGCCCCATTCAATCTCAGTGACTCCTCAATCTCTTGAATCTGCCTAATGATGTTGTCTAAACCTGAGCCGAAATACAATAGCGATAACATATCTTCATAATCGCTACAATTCTACATAGGAAATGCGTCACGTAAATTTTTACTCAAACGGGCTGTTTCATTTCAACATACTTTAACCAGCTTAAGTATTTTCGTGGATAAACCAAATTCAAGTAGAACTGCGTACAATGTTTCTCTCCCAACTATATTAAATTTGTGTTCAAGTTCTTTTCAGGCCATACGCAAGTCACACGTGGATTCTCTTGTATTCAACCTGTATTCTGGGTGATCTAGGGCGACTAAAAATATGATACATTCACCCGCGACCGAAGAAGCCCTACTGATGCTACAGCGTGAAGACTGTATGCAGGTCGGAGATTAATGATCTGGGTGAAAGCCCCCATCATTACAAGATTAAGAGGAAATACAAGTCCGCTGGATCTAGGTCGGAACACAATGACCTCAAAGACAGTGCATGTCTATCATGAACGGCGACCTTCCTTCCCTAGCACTGGAAACCATATAAAGCATGGCAACCTTGCTTCAGGAGCATGGGGAAATCATTTCTCAATACAATTATAATTTTATTTCTTGTATTCGTGCTCTAAGGGAACAATGCAAGGGTCGAGTTCTCAACGCTCTTCCCTTTCCCTGGGCAGAGTGTGCGTATCAGGGAAGCCATTAATTTACGTAATCCTTAAATGGGGATAAACTGAGCTTTCTTTCACTGTCTTGTATATGCTGAAGGTTAGAGAAGTTACACATTTCCGATTAAGGTCTCCTACTGGCTGAGTGATTTCATGCAGACCCAACACAAACATGAAGCAACCCACGCTACACTGTTTTCGTGCTAAAATGATGTATGCAACATAAACATAAAGTTATTTAAAAACGAGTTTGAAGAAATTCGTCAGTTTAATCCATAGAACTTACATTTGTTTTTTGCTTCCCGCCTTAGCGTGCTGAACTTACTACTTTCAATCAGGAATGCCCTTTTCAGTAATAACATTGAGAAGATCAAACATAATCAAAAAGTAATAAATACTGTATGTGCTTTCTAATATTGAAAGACATCGGTTTTGGCAAATTCATATCTTTATATATATATATATACACAAGTTTTTATTTAAATGCCATAGAATGAACATTACCATTCATAACTTATACTCTTCTCCAAGTATAATTAGAATGAGCAAGTCAAGGATGAGATGGGCAAGGTATGTAACACGAATGGAGGGAAGAGGAATGCATATAGGATATTGGTGGGAGAGCCTTAACGAAAGAATCCACTAGGAAGACCAAGATGTAGGCGGGTGAACAATATTAAAATGGACCTTGGAAAGATAGGATGGGATGGTATGGATTGCATTCATCTGGCTCACGAAAGGGACCACGGGAGGGCTCTTGTGAACACGGTAATGAACCTTCGGGTTCCACAAAATGCTGGGAAGTTCTTGAATAGCTGCAAACTTGGAGGTTTCTCAAGAAGGCCTCAGCTCCGTGAGTGAGAATGATTATTATTTGAACGCCAACAATAATAAAAGCGCAAGGGACGACATGATTACGCCTTTGTTTCCTTGAAAAATACATATGTAATAGGAATTTCATTTATCTAATATTTAAAAAGGAAGAAATTAAAGAGTATTTTGTCTTAGATCTGCTAAAATGTTAATAATTATTATTTCTCATCAAGCTATTATTCCGCAGTAAGATCACGCAGACCCAAGAAAATCAGGAAGCAGCATAGGCTGCTTTCTACTTTTATGAAGTGTTTTGTAAGACTGCCAGTTTTAGAATCAATTACATCAAACCTCCCCATACGTCTTCATGGCAGTGCTTAACCAAATAGCACAGTGACGACTTTACCTCTCATATCAGACCTGAAAGTTTTCCTTTCAACAGGCGCTGTAGTAAGGGTGAGGGGACAAATAAATAAATAAATGTTAGATCATCAGCTTACTGACAACGATTAAGTTTTATATATATTTTTTCTGTTTTCGTGTAACTTGCATTAACTTCTCGTTTTACGCAAGGTCAGTTACGAATCCTAACATATTTGGAAATTAGTATCTCCTTTTCGGAAGACAAAGCATTTTCGGGAAACGAACATGCCAAGCAGAACCTCGGAATTTCGGTCATAAATTGTAGAAGTGTGTATCAGTGCCCGTCGATCTGAATATCATCGTTTCATTATGTCATCTCTCTCTTTAATTCGTGTTTCTTCCCCCCTCCCCCCCAACAACTGCTTAAGGTGCTCAACTCAGAGAAAAAGCCGTGTCAATCTGTCTACCTGGTGTATGTTTCATCTCCGAAGTTACTGAACAAATGTCATGAAAGTGAGTACTGAGTGAGTACAGGCCAGTTCTGGCCGCCTGTAATTTCTCATACCCTCGAACCCACCCCCTTGTCTGAAATTTTTCTTCTGCGCTTTCAAGGTTACTCTTGGCCTTGTTCGAAGTTGCGTGACACTTGCTATAGTTTAGTAACAATGGCTTTCATGTACAATCTCTTAACATCAAATCTATGAGGGTTGTAAAATGAGAAAATTGACGAATTTGAAAGTATGTGTACTCCTATTAAGTAGGCCTACATACTTTAACCACTGTTTCGCGTGCTTTGATTAGTCATGTTGGTTTTCAATTGATGACTATTAATCATAATAAATATATACACACATTTGTACTATACATGTGGCTTCTTTTATTTTGGCCACTGTGCTGTTAAGTTTGCACGTAAATAAACACGAATTTAATTGAATTACTATTAATATTAGGCCATGTCTGTTCACGTGAGCTGTGTTAATATATTTGTATTTCTTCAGTGCTTGTCTGCAATCGGGGTTTAGCTGCTGTCGAGCACGTTAATACTGGGTTACCATAAAAGAAATACAGAATTTCAACGTTTTATAGAAACCAAAGTATTACTGATAGAGCCAAAATACTTGCATGTTTTTAGTATATTTCTTTAAGTTTGTATGACTAAGTTACAAATGTTCTACGTGTCACGCCTTTTGTCACACGACATATATCAACACGACAATGCAATTCGGTCCGAGCATACCGGAGCATGTCCTCGCCAACATTCGCCAACAGCTGTTGTGATGCGTTGTTTTAGATCGTTCAGACGTCATGAAAAGCTGCAGTAGCAAAAACTTTCATACCAACTCTATGCTACTACGCATATTGTGTATTTACCTGTTTGGTGTTATATATATATATATAACGCTGAACGTGTCTATTTCTTTTATATTTACCAGGTATACAGGCCGCGCCATAGCTGAAGCGGTTAGTCGCTGGCTTCCCACCGCGGCGGCCCGCGTTCTATCCCGGGTCTGGTCAAGTGACATTTGTGGTGGACAAAGTGTCGCTGGGGCAGGTTTTCTCCGAGTACTTCGGTTTCCCCTGCCAATCTTCATTCCACCAATTACTCCACAATCACCCTCACCTATCATATGGGGCTGGTACAATAGGCCAGAAGTGGCCGCAGTGCAAGGGACTTAGTCCCACCCCACTAGCAATAAATAAAAAACAGGTATATTGTGCGCCATCGCTGCGAACAGTATCTGACGATTCTTATGTTTTAATAAACACATTATTTCTGCTGGGGATACTTTACTTTTTCTGTCCTATCTCATTCGCTGATTCTATTAATGTGTTATTTTAATAGTTTTTAGTTATTAGCTCAGTTTTTATTTTTTATACATTTACATTGATCGACTGTTACAAGCTAGTTGCTGCTGGCAAGCAGTCAAAAACTCAGTTATTATTATTATTAGTAGTAGTAGTAGTAGTAGTAGTAGTAGTAGTAGTAGTAGTAGTAGTAGTATTATTTGTATTAAATTTGCTAGGAGCCGAGATAGCGCAGTCGGTCTAGCGACTGGCTACGGGCTGGACGACCGAGGGGTGGGAGTTGTGGAGTTCCAGTAGGGTCAAGAAATTTTCTCTTCTCCACGTCGTCCAGACCGGCTCTGGGGTCCACCTAACCTCTATGCAATGGGTACTGGGGCTCTTTCCCCAGGGGGTCAAGCGGACGGGGCGTGAAACTGACCACTCCCAGCTAGTGTCGAGGTCAAGAAAATGTGGATCTATACCTCCATTCCCCTTACGCCTTCATGGCATAGTGCTTAATTAGTTAAGCACAGGGGCAACCTTTACTACTCGTATTTCTGCTAGACGCGCTTGATCTGATAATGTTACTTGTGAGGACGGAGACGTATTAGGAACCAAAACAGTTTTTATGATCATAATTTATATTGGTTCTTATTTATTAAAATACTAACTGTATTCACTATAAATGCAGCACATAAGCGCACACACATACCGTATATTTCCTGTCTCACGAGATAAAGGTTGGCATGATTGCAACAGCTGAATGCATGTTGCCCAAATGACAAGAGTTGCCATCTTCTGTCTTTTGTTTGTGTGTATGTATTTCATTTGTTTCTCTCGTTGCTCGTGCAGTCAGTTTCGTAAGCTCTTGAACACATACAGAACTGAACTGTTACTCGAACGCTTATTTAAGGTCAACGCATCTCTAACAACGGCCTTTAAACACATGGGAAATCAAATTTCGCTAACGAATTATTTTCAAGAAATGCATCATCTTACAAAAGGAGGGAAGATATGACAAACGCTAGGATGAAATGCAAATGTCTACAATCTGACTGCAGTCGGAATAGCCACAATCAGTTCCGTTACCTGAATCATGACCATCACAATCTCTTCATCTCCAGGGGATTCATTTGAGAAATTGCGCACAACATTCTAATATCGAAGATATAGTTCTATGAGAAAGATGCTTCACTGGTCGGCCGTTTTGTATCACTGCTGCATCAACTGCAAAATGTAGGTTTATGTCCGCGTCCTGAAACACCGTTCCATGCAGAAACAGGAAGGGCGAGTGTCTAACCTCGGCACTGGGTGGAGAGGAACTCTCAGCTGCACTTCCCGGTAGCTTTATCGTCCACATGAAGAGCCTCCGATACATTACGTAGCAGGCCGGGTAGGCCGCAGAGCAACTATGGAGAGTTGTGAACAATCTGGCACAGACGGGATTCGAACCCCGAACATCAAGCCTACTGCCAGTCACATATAGCATCCGGTATATACATACATATTCGTCCATGAGGACGCTAAGTCATACGGAATTTCCTTCTTGAACAGTAATTTAACGTGGCCTTTAATATATATGCTGTACGTGGCTGCAGGGCGCGGTTAGGAACAGTACTATGTTATACAGGCCACTCGGCGAAACGGGTTGGTCAAGGCCATGTCAAAACTGCAGCTGTACTTTTTTTTTTTCACACTTGAACTAGGAGACGATGCCTGTTACTACATCCAGAAGGTGATCAAAGGATGGCTGGATGACAAGGGTTTGATTCTCGGCACGAGAAACACTTCTCACTGGTCTGACAGGTAAAAACCAAAATTCTTGGAGGGAAACCTGCGTCTAACATAGTTTCCGTGTTCCGCTTTACGATAAGCATGCGACCAATAATATAATACAATCAGCACTAAGCAGGAGCTGCGTGTCCCGCCTGGCTTTCTCGAGCCTCACCTAACTATGCAAACTTCAAAAGCAATGATAATAAAACGTGTCCTCCCTTCAAATTGTTCTGAACAGGAAATGCATCAGTCAAAATGTATGGCATTACTATGCTTCCTTTAAGAACATTTTAATTTGCGTAACTGCATGCATAGGCGTACTGTATTCAATGTTCTTGTATACTGCTCTCCTCACGAAACCACAAGTTTCCTTGAAGTATATAAATAGCCGATATACTGTCCTAGTGTACTCCCATTCTTCTCTAGTATCTGATCAGCAGTTGATTTTATTTCTTCGATGTTTTGGTGGCAGGTGTTCATGGTACTGTCATGAGTTTGTCTCCGTGAGTAATAATAACGGGTCTTGTATTGGATTAGTCGATTTATTGACGCCTTCTTTTACAATCATTCTTAATTACATTCAATTACAACAGCTCACAATCAATGACTGCCCAAGACTCGCTCCATTCTTTACTGGACGACGAGTGTCCTGTACCAAGATTGACTCAGTTCTGGTTTACGAATCACTCACTTCTGATTTACGATCGGCGACCCACGAATGAACCCCGAATGAGTGTTCAAGCCAAAGCCAAAGTTATGTTACGACCGACAGTCAGTCTGCCAGTCTGTCTTGGAATAAAGCATCCATCTGAGGCTTACGACCATTACTGTCATACAGTTGCGGGTTTTCTGATGTGGGGCGCTCTCTCTGACGACAGGGCGCATCTGTCGTTTACAGTTGCTGCTGGTGCTCGCCAGCGCAGCCATTCTCAGGTCCGAGTCCCGTGGGGCTCGTGACCATATTTTACTGTCTAAGATTCGAGACTTCCCTTTTCGTCGCCTCCTATGACTCGCAAGGCTACGGTGGAGGTATTCGACCACGCCTCCACACGGGAGGAACGAATTCCTCTCTCCACGGCCGCTTATACAGTCTAGCGGTAACCATGGAAAATGTTGGCTCCTTGTTCGTATCCGCGGAAACCTTTGCTGAATCTCTGTTGACATGGAAACGCGTTCTCCACTGAGTTGGTTACTAGAAATCCACCTATATTTCTCCATGGAAACGTGTGTAGCAAGGCTCTGGTTTCCAAAAGAATCGTATCTCCGAGGTAACATGTTTGCCAATTCGTTTCCTACAAACGCCTACATGCCACATTACTGCAATAAGATTAGGTCAGTCGGCAGCGCTGGTAATGCCACAATCCTTCAGTGATATGCTGCATGTCAACTTGATCTCTTTCGGCTGCTGAAATTGTTCTTCCTTCGACAGGGTGGAGGGATTAACACTATTCTTATTCTCGATATGTTGGCTCTGAGAGACCAATGTTTTCGAAGAGTAACGATGCTGGTTCAAAAGTAGGTTTTACAGCTCTGCCTAGAGACTGGCAAAGTTCAGACACTGTGGTTGTATCACTGTGAACACTGCATTGGCAGCGTTTCAATTTTAATAGGCAGAATATCTGTATATTACGCTTAGCAAAATAAAGAAACATTCTTTTTGCTGCAGGCACACAAACTCAGTGGCTTTAGTCCGCAAGCGTAGCACTAACTTCGCCGACAAGCGGCGGTCGCTCGGTCGGTCTGCAGCCACATAAGGGTACGCAAACTCATTTTAAGAAACTCAATTGAGCATGAATTTGATTTGTTTCATTCTGGTCCGTCACACTAACAATTACAAAGACAAAAACAACGCCGTCCAGTGTGACTATTTAAGTTTTATCACTTGAAAACGCATCACTCATGTAAACAGTGAGCAGTGTAAACAACACAGCAAGCCACGAACAAACACGGACAATACTAAAATCTCCTTTCGCAAGACAGACAGGCGGCACATGATCAGCCACCTCCAAGAAAGACAATAGGAGAATTGACACGAACCGGCATGGTTTATAAATTTTAATACCAGGAAGGCTGCTGTGACTGTGAAAAGTTGAACACTTTGTACATTGTGTATTTCAGACATTATATATGTATATATATAATTTAACACCTATTATAATAATAGTTTCCGGAAAAAGTATTGATGCCCTCTGAGGATGATCCGTAGGGATCGAAACATGTAAGGGTGATGAGTTTTCAAGTGATAAAACTTAAATAGTCACACTGGACGGTGTTGTTTTTGTCTTGTCAATTGATCATGTTAATACATTCGGATTTCATTCATCGCTAACACTACTCAGGTGCAGTACCACTCACTAAAAATCAATGTGAGCTAGACACCGATAAATCACTTTCACATACTTTCAGTTGCGTTTCAAGTCTTTTTTTCTCTCCCTCTCTATTTTCTTCTACTAAGTGACAGTACACAGGCATTCTGCATACTGGAATAATGAGCTCCAAGTGGGGAGAACGCATGGAAGTGATCTGCCAATTCAGTAAGGGCATGCGACCTTCAGTAATGTTAATGATGAATAAACACAAAGTGTGTTAACGTCATTTACTCACTTCTTTAAAATAAACTTCTGCATTACAATGGCCGCAACAAAGAAACCGTACATTTTTATGTTAGATCGGGGAGCATTTCCTTATCTGTATTAAGGTGATTGCCGATCACAGTGACCGCGCGGCGCGGTCTAGGGCATGTAATGTCTTCGCTCGATCGAACGCTGGCATCGTGGGTTTGAATCCCACTCAAGATATGCATTTGTCTGCGTTTATTCTGTTTGTCCTATATAGGTAGCGGCCTTGCAACGGGCTGATCCGCCGTCCAAGGAGTCCTACCGACTCTCTTAGATTAAGAAACTGAAGTGAAACAGCGTTTCACGGATGGCCTATGCTCCAAGTGGGAGCAACATCAATAAAGACATACCGGTAGGTCTTAAAGAGATGCTACAAACAAAGCGAACATCACAGCTGGCATACATGGCCAGTTATGAACAAACGAAGTAACCCGGCTTCATGACTGACTTCATAAAGAGAAAAGCTTATTCAAAAGCCCGAGTTTACAATAAAATATTGCAGCGCGTGCTACATACGTGGTTTTTACATTTTAGCAAAAGACATGTCACTTTAGAGTCACGGAGAAATACCGAAACAATGCTTAAACGCAGATGTCGCATTTACTGACAGAGACATGTCACTTCTAAAATTAGTTTATCAAGATTCGCCACATGAAGAGCGAAGGAGGAACTCTCTAACAACATTCAAGAAAGCCTAAAAATGAAAGTCGCTCTTTTCCAGTGGGTTTCTAGAGCGGTGTACGAAAGCACCAACGCGAGAGACAAAGCAGCTAGCTGCTTTCGTTAATGGTATCGGCATGGAGTTCAATATAGCGGAGCTGAATTAATGGCAATGAAAGGGACTACTGAAGGTGCACATTTCTGCCAAAGTCAAGCAAGTGTAGCAGTCTAACCCCACTACAGAAACAAGATGGATTAGCGCCACTGGCATATTTTCGCTTATAATCATCGACGTGAAGAATACATCAGACGGCGGTCTGATAATATGCAATGACTGATACATTAAGAAAATTTATGTGCAAAATTCCTAAAGTTGTGTAAAGCTGTTGTTACGGTGGCTTCAAAACTTTAAAAAATTATTAAATTCAATTGGTCAAAATTAATTAAGCATCATCAATAAATGATCTCTCGAGTATGGCCACATTCTCCATCGCATTGAAGTTCGCTGGGTCAGTCGTGGTAGAATGCTTAAATGCGTGTATAAGTTGAATTCCGTAACTGAATTATTCCTAAAAATCGGGGATAAACCTTTTCTTCGGCTTTGTGATGACGACTGGATGTGCGACTGCGCGTTTTGCAATGACGTCACTCTGCATAGGAATGAAATGAGCATCAACCTCCCAGCGAGCGGCGAATTACCGTGTTAACGAAGTGTCACAGAATAACCGCGCTACAGAGAAAGTTTCGATTGTGGGAACTGCAACTGCGATCTGAAATTTTCCAATCCTGAGAACGGAAGAGGCAAACGATGCTGAGAAATATCCAGAAGAAATCCGGCTTCAACAGGATTCAACTGCTGTTTTCAAGACGTATGCAAGTATCGCGTCACAATCGACTTATTTTCAGTGTCATTTAACGTTGATGTCGAAACTTCTCCAGCCATATTTAAAGCGGAAATGATACATCTTCAGTACTGTACGAATGCGAGAAATACATTTCGACATGCCTGGCTTCTCCGCTTTAAACTTTAATCGAAATGAATGGCTGATAAGTTCCCAGTGTTAAGACACCATGCGCGACGAATGCAAAGCCTTGTCAGACGCAAATGAATATAAATCATTAATCTCCACATACAATTAGTATATTATTATTATTATTATTATTATTATTATTATTATTATTA